>NW_011494843.1:1580163-1601550 GCF_000754665.1 Bison bison bison | reverse complement strand
GAGTACTAGAGTGGGTTGCCATTGCCTTCTCTGAGCCTTGATTAGATGGACTTTTGTTGGCAAAGTAATGTCTCTGCTTTTCAATATGCTATCTAATTTGGTCATAACTTTCCTTCCAAGGAGTAAGCGTCTTTTAATTTCATGGCTGCAATCACCATCTGCAGTGATTTTGGAGCCCCGCAAAATACAGTCTGACACTGTTTCCACTGTTTCCCCATCTATTTCCCATGAAGTGATGGGACCAGATGCCATGATCTTCGTTTTCTGAATGTTGAGCTTTAAGCCAACTTTTTCACTCTCCTCTTTCACTTTCATCAAGAGGCTTTTTAGTTCCTCTTCACTTTCTGCCATAAGGGTGGTGTCATCTGCATATCTGAGGTTATTGATATTTCTCCCAGCAATCTTGATTCCAGCTTGTGCTTCTTCCAGCCCAGAGTTTCTCATGATGTATTCTGCATAGAAGTTAAATAAGCAGGGTGACAATATACTCTCAATTACCTTCCTTTATATTCCTTCTTAGCAGTCATCATAAAGCAGATAAATAGAGGGATGGGCAGATAGACAGACAAGGTATTAGTAATCTAGAGCTGCCATACCACAGACTGAATGGCTTAACAGACTTTATTCTCTCATATCTTTGGAGGCTAGAAATCCAACATCAAGGTGTTGCCAGGTTTAATTTCTTCTGAGGCTTCTCTTCTTGGCTTGCAGATGGCTACCTTCTTGCTATGTCCCAACCTAGTTTTTTTGTTTCTTTTGTTTTTTCTGTGTGTCTTTGTCCTAATTTTTGTTCTTATAAGGATACTAGTCGTATTGGAGGAGAAGGCAATGGCACCCCACTCCAGTACTCTTGCCTGGAAAATCCCATGGATGGAGGAGCCTGGTAGGCTGCAGTCCATGGGGTCATGAAGAGTTGGGCACGACTGAGTGACTTCACCTTGAATTTTCACTTTTATGCTCTGGAGGAGGAAATGGCAACCCACTCCAGTGTTCTTGCCTGGAGAATCCCAGGGACGGGGGCGCCTGGTGGATTGCCGTCTATGGGGTCGCACAGAGTCAGACACGACTGAAGCGACTTAGCAGCAGCAGCAGTCATATTGGATTAGTCAGATTGATCCAACTATATAGCCTCATTTTGTCTTAACTGCCTTTTTAAAGGCCTCCAAATACAGTCACCTTCTAGGGTACCAAGGGTTAGAACTTCAACATGTGAATTTTGAGGGGATACAATTCAGTTCGTAAGAGATAGATAGATAGACTATCACTAGTTTTTTCTTCTGGGGAGAGACACTGGCTTGGCTGTGGGCCTAAAGGAGAGGTTTGGGGTCCTCCTACTTACCCTAATCATTACTCTTCCACCTTAAGAGGTACCTAGAATCTCTTACTCCTAAACCTTATGGTGCTAATGGCATGAATCAACTTTCTTCTTTGAATTTTTCTGTACCTCACTTTTACCAAATCCTATTCAGTTACTTGGAGGAGGAAATGGCAGCCCACTCTTGTGTTGTTGCCTGCAGAATCCCCATGGGCAGAGGAGTCTGGCGGGCTATGGTCCATGGGGTTGCAAAGAGTCGGACATGACTGAGTGACTAAGCATGTTCAGTTACTAGTCATCTACCTGCTTCTTATCTTCTAAAATATTGTTGACATGTCTTACTTTATCATTTTGATTTTTTTTACAGTTTTTCCTTCCTTCACCATAATTTTTGTAGCATTTCATGATTGTTTGGAGATAAGTCTACATATTCAGTGCTTCATGTTTAAAGTTTGTTATGTTGTTTAGCTTTGTTTAATGTAACTTTAAGGCTCTTAACTCTGGTTCCTGAATCTTGGAGAATTCCTTATTATTACTTGTGTAAAAGTTCTATTATTAATTATCAATCCATTTGTTTTTATAAAATTAATTACATAAGAAATTATGGATTTAATTTATTAAAATTTCATGGGTATTATCCAGAAAATTATAAATATTGTATCTAATATTGGCTTTAGGTACTGTGGATCTGGTGAAATTTTTATGTATAAACCTGGGTCTATATATAACAAAATAGTATCACATCACGTAATAACATTTAGATTCATTAAAATGATATTTGGCTCAAAGTAGATTGCAGTTTCGGTCCCCATTATGTGCATAGACAAAGCCTGTATGAAGTCCAACCAAATTATCGGTTTTTGTTCTCCAAACATGCCTGCACATTTCAGCCTCTGTGCTTTTGTTTAATATACTTCCTCCTCTTAGAATGATTCATCCTTATTTGTTAAAGTCCTTTCCTTTTCAAAGCCCGCCTCAAAATCCATCATCCCTGAGGCTTTTATCTAGATGTTCTGTCTCTCCTTTTATACTTCTCTTTTTGGTCCGTAGTGTGGAAACTTGATTTATCTTTCTTGTTAGTCTATAAGCATCTAGGATACGGAAAAGTGACGAAAGTCACTCAGTTGTGTTTGACTCTTCGTGACTCCATGGACTATACAGTCCATGGAATTCTCCAGGCCAGAATACTGGAAGTTCCCTTCTTCAGGGGAACTTCCCAACTCAGGGATCGAACCCAAGTCTCTCGCACTGTAGGCAGATTCTTTACCAGCTGAGCCACAAGGGAAGCCCAAGAATACTGGGGTGGGTAGCCTATCCCTTCCAGCAGATCTTCTCGATCCAGGAATTGAACTGGGGTCTCCTACATTGCAGGTGGATTCTTTACCAACTGAGCTACCAGGGAAGCCCTTGGATACAGAAAAAGTTCTCATCAATTCTTCATGAGTGCCTAATAGCACCACTTTACATTTAGTAAGAGCTCAATAAAATCTGTTGATGTAAATTGAACTCCTAAGTCACAGGAACTTTTAGTTGATAAGTATTGGGAAATATAAACTTATTTACAGCCTTCATTGGTGATAGCACAGATTCAGTTCTGGACCACCTCAGCAAAATGAATATTACAATAAAACAAGTCACACAAATGTCTTGGTTTCCCATTATGTTTAAAAGTTCTGTTTGTACTATACTGTAGTCTGTGCAATAGTATTATACCTAAAAAACAATGCACATATCTTAATTTTAAAATACTTTGTTAAAAAAATGCTAACCATCATCTGACAATGCAGCCCTGCCACAAGTCTTAAATTTGTAAAAAATGCAAATATTTGTAAATTACAATAAAGCAAAGCACAATAAAATGAGATATGCCTGTGAATACTTATCTCTATGAAATAATTAGAAAACTAAATCTGTTGTTAATACTATTATGCACCCCCTTGCCAAATTAAAACCCAAACCAAAACACTTTAAATGCAAAATCATACTTCATTTTCATATTACATGGATACTTTGGGGATTTGTTTTTTACATTTCTTTAAATAAGGAAAGTGTCTTGAAAACTGGTTACATAGATTCATAAGCAAAGGCTTTAGAACAAATTGAATAGAGGATTAAAGACTTGTAAGTCTGTTAAGTTCAAAAGACCTAAGGAGTGTCTACAGAAAATGGAGAAGACATCTGTTTAAGAGATATTCCTGCTGAAGCAGAATTAGGAGCAGAGATCAATGGTTTAAGAAGGGAATAGAGCAGAACTAGGCAGATGATACATCTAGCAGTTTCCCCCCAAGAGGTTTTGAGTATAAAGAAGTGGCACTACCAATGTCCTAACAGCCCTTCAGGGAATCATGAAGCTTCAGTGTATTGATCTGTGCCACAAAATAGGATATTCAGAGGAGTGGAGATGGGACAGTCTCAATAATTTCAGAAGAGTTTGGCTTCCTTAAAAAGAGCACACACTTCAGTGTAACAAATGGTATAATTTTTCAACATTGCATAGCATTATCAAGTGATAACCAATGATTTCTTCATCTTGTTTATTCCATGGCTATGTCATCTGGGACAAAACAAGGCAAATTTCATTTTGTGCACACTATACACCTGACCAAGTAGTGATATTACATGAGCAAAATGAGAATATAGGAAGATACAGGAATAGGCATTGATACAAATTAAGCACAAGGAGTAACAGGCCAGTACTTTGTCACATTATGTTGTTCAGTCACTAAGTTGTGTCAAACTCTTTGCAACCTCATGGACTGCAGCATGCCAGGCTTCCCTATCCTTCATTATTTCCCAGAGTTTGCTCAGATTCATGTCATTGAGTTGATATTTTGTCACATTATAGGCTGTAATAAATATCTGCTCAATAAATGAGTAATAGGTTAATGCCTCAAATCTGATCAATGATGATAGTATTAATTTATAGTTATTATTGATAGTTATAAGGTAATATGAAAGAAATAACACAAACCAGAATATTTTTTTTCTCTATCTTGCTGCTGCTAAGTCGCTTCAGTCGTGTCCGACTCTGTGCGACCCCATAGACGGCAGCCCACCAGGCTCCGCCGTCCCTGGGATTCTCCAGGCAAGGACAGTGGAGTGGGCTGCCACTTCCTTCTCCAATGCGTGAAAGTGAAAAGTGAAAGAGAAGTCATTCAGTCGTGTCTGACTCTTCGAGATCCCATGGACTGCAGCCTCCCAGGCTCCTCCATCCATGGGATTTTCCAGGCGAGTACTGGAGTGGGGTGCCATTGCCTTCTCCAGCTTGGAAGTTAGCAAATCACACTCCCTCCATAGATAACCTGTTAGAACAGGTTATAACATCAAATAAGTCATAATTCCTCATTATGCATAAGGGAGCCTAGTACCTGGGTTGTTGTAATCTTTTGTCCAGTGCCCAAAGCTAATTAACCTAAAGCTAAAAGTCAGGACTAGAATTCTAGCCTCCTCCTTTTTTTGGTTCACTTTTCATGCTTTTTCTACTCACTATACTGCCAAAAACAAGCCAGGGTTATTGAGCAATAGATGTAGCAACTATTTTGATAATTTACCCAAAAATCACTTTGATCCATTAATTTATCAGGACAATTTATATAATTCTTCAATTTTCTGTATGTGTTGTGTTATGTATTTATCTCCAGCTAGAGTGAGTCATAACCATACGCCTTCATTCAGTCACTTAACCAACGTTTATTGCTTCATTCCTAACATATGTTAGTTTTAGCAAAAATCTATTTTAAGTTTGCACTGATGATATCCTTAATAATAAGTATTTGATACAAGCAAATGCATTCATATAGTCCGGGAAAACAAATAGGTTTTTATAAAGAGCTTGGCCCTGTTTTGCTTAAGATCTTTTTCATTTGGCACACAATCTATTTTCTTCTGTATGGCTACAAAAAATTCCTTTACATTAGTCAGTCATTTGTAAACTAATGCCCTTCTAGAACTATTGAGAGTATGGATTAATCATTGCGCATCCATTCGGTCTCTTACATGATAAGTAAGGTAGCAGAGTCATATTATTACCCACAGGGTTAAAGGGAAATCTTGCCTTGTTTAGTTGCTAAGTTGTTTCCAACTCTTGCAACCCCATGGACAGTAGCCCACTATTCTCCTCTGTCCATGGGATTTTCCAAGCAAGAATACGAGAGTGGGTTGCCATTTCCTTATCCAGGTAATCTTTCCAACTCAGGGATTGAACCCATGTCTTCTGCATTGGCAGGTGGATCCTTTACCACTGAGCCACCAGGGAAGCCCTGCACAGGATTGATCTATTATTATAGATGAGACCCTTTGGTTTTTTAAGAAAAATTGTACTAAACATATGTTATATAAAAGTGAAGTAACCTTAATAGCTTTTTAACTTCCCTTGTGGGAACTTGGTCGTTGGGCGGTAGTATAGAGCTTTTCAAGGGCATCTGTGGTGGATTTCTTTTTATAGCTTTCATGATTATTAGGCAAAAGCATGTCAGGAGAATAGTAAAGCCATGCCTTTTGCTTTCTGAGTGGGTCTCTGTAAGCAATTTAATGTGGTTCACTGAGAGAGGGTATGGTAGCTAGTCCATGTTAAGCCTAAACAAACCGCAGTAGAAATTGAAATGGTTGTTCCTGGCTCAATTCATGCCCCTGGATTAAACTGAAATATTACCCATGTCATGTAGGGATATTGAAGAGAGTTGTAATTCTGTTGGTTTCAACTAGGTACTGCCAGCAGTAACTGCCATATGAAAAACAGTGAAAATACATCTCCTGAAGAATTATTGGTAAAAGGTGAAACTCCAACGAGTGCAATTCAAAATAGCAATAAAATAAAGAATAAGGAAAATTATTTGCTATCTAAAAGTAAAATTATGGAAAGCTGTCATCAGTGAAATTACCCTCCTCATAGAATTACAGAATTGCTTAGATTTCTTTTACTGTGTCTGTCTATTGAGTAGGCTGAGTTTGCATTGTTTCCAGAGATACACACATTATATTATTTATTTCCCAAACTGGTAAAATTCCAGCACCATTAATAACTTTTCCCACAGACTGTCTGGTTTTATTTAGTGTGTACATATTAATGCCTTAAATTACATTTCTATAGCGTATTCAATGGGCATAATAATAAAATCACAGTTGCTCCAATGACCTTGAGACTGAACTTCATTTCTTTGCCTGCAGAATTTTAAAAATATAGACAATGAGGAGGCACAGGGAAGATGCATAAGTAATTGTGGATTCAAAGCATATGTTTATCTCTGGGAGTATTTGCTTCTCAAGTGTTGTTAATATTTAAATATACATTTTCTGAAAGCAGCTATTCTCTGATAATGAGAACTAACCTAAAATTTTTCAACCAACCTAAAATTTTTCTGGCTGCCAATCTTCCAGGTAGACTCCTTTACTATATCAGCCTCTATAATAACAATTATCAATTTTACAATCCCTTTAATCACCATAGAACTTTGCAAATATTAACCAGGAAATCTCATATGACTCCTCTGAGAAGGGACAACTGACTTTTCCTATAACTGCAAAAAAGGACTGAGATAGAAGTTCTAGGACCAGAAATTACTGAAATCAACATTCTAGTATTAGCAAAGCCGGTTTTGGATTTTGGTTTCCTAATGAGGAGTGGAGTATAGAGACATGAAGATATTAAAGACTGTTTAGTTAAGTATTTTCATACTTTGCCTCTGCCATGTATGTTTGTATTTTTCTAATTCATAAAGAATGAGATTATAATAAAGGTAATGTTACCAACAAAAACTCTTTATAAGCTTTTTTTTTTTTTCATCATTACAACCTAGAGTGAACCCAAAGCTCACTACTGCTCAACCCATCAGAAAGTACTTGAAAAGCATCTCTTTTATTGAGGACATTCCAAGAAGTAGCAATATAGAATTTATGACTATCAAGTAAACTAAGTATTATCCCTATTATCCCTCATCTTTTTTTAGCTCTAACATTATCATAGTATTTTTAAAATGAGCGGATAAAAATACTTTTTGGATGGTTGGTTTTGTGCCATCTGCTGTTTTAAGAAAAAAATTAAATGAGGAAAGTATATTTTTTAAATTATTTACATTCTATAGAACATATTTACATTGCACATTAAATATTTTATTAAAAATTAAGTCAATATATTTTTATTATGAATGAAGTATATACTTATGAAACACTTAAAACTATCAATGAACACTATAAAAACCTAAAAATTAAGGTTTGGTTACAATTTACTTAGAGTAGAAGATAGAAATATTAAAAAAAAAAAAACCCAGAAAACTATCAGGATAAGAATGGAGGAAGAAGACTGAAGAAAAGAGAAAGACATGACTAACATTCCGGGCAGCTATTAGTGTGCTCTCCTTCCTAGAAAATTCTAAACCATAAGCTCACTGAATATTTTAGACCTGGAAGAAATGTGAGGGAGATTATCTTCTAATATGATGTTGTCATTAATACTGCATTTCCTGAATTCTGAGACCCATGTTTCCCCCTAGTGCCAAAGAATTGATGCTTTTGAACTGTGGTGTTGGAGAAGACTCTTGAGAGTCCCTTGGACTGCAAGGAGATCCAACCAGTCCATTCTAAAGGAAATCAGCCCTGGGTGTTCTTTGGAAGGAATGATGCTAAAGCTGAAACTCCAGTACTTTGGCCACCTCATGCGAAGAGTTGACTCATTGGAAAAGACTCTGATGCTGGGAGGGATTGGGGGCAGGAGGAGAAGGGGACGACAGAGGATGAGATGGCTGGATGGCATCACTGACTCGATGGACATAAGTTTGGGTAAACTCCGGGAGTTGGTGATGGACAGGGAGGCCTGGCGTGCTGTGATTCATGGGGTTGCAAAGAGTCAGACACGCCTGAGCAACTGAACTGAACTGGCAGTCGAAAGCATTTTATTTTTGCTTTTGGCCAGTGTTTTCAAATTTCCAGTTGATACTTATCTTTGGGATTCATAAATGAAAAATCAGAATTTGGGGAATTTTCAAATTCCCTTGCCTTTTCTATAACACACTATTTGTATGTTTTAAATAATAATTAGTGACCATAATAATAAACAGTGAATCATTTTTTTGTATGATAGGATTGTACTGGGATTTTCTTATTTCAAAACAGGAAAATGCATGGTTTATTGGCACTATCAATTAAAATGTTGTAATAATCCATAAATATCTACTTGATATAGACATTTCATAATAGATCACATTTAGAACGTGAAGTAAAAATTGTTTACAATATAAAAATTATACTAAATATTTAATATTTAAAAGTTATTATTCTTAAAGTGAAATTTTAAAACACAAAGCATTTCTTGCCCACTAGGTAATCCTGATTTTTGTTTTGTGATAAATATTCTAGATGTAAAAATATATTTCCATTTTGCATTGATCTGATTGTATTAAGAGTATGTCCAAAGTAACCTAGATTTTGTCAAGTTTCTTGTTAAGGCATAAGCTGCTTCATATAAAGGGCTTCCCAGGTGGCACAGTGTAAAGAATCCACCTGCCAATGCAGAAGACTCATGAGAAGCAGATTCGATCCCTGGGTCAGGAAGATTCCCTGGAGTAGGAAATGGAAACCTACTCCAGTATTCTTGCCTGGAAAATTGCATGGACAGAGGATCCTGGTGGTCCATGAGGTCACAATGGACACAACTGAATGGCTGAGCATCCACATTTCATATAAGCAATTTTTTTTAAAAAGTGAAGATGTATTTTCAGCTTGTCTTGATTCTAATGTTGAAATCAATATTGCCATTGCTATTTCATATTTTAAATCAGTTTCTAATTTCAGGTTGTAATGTTCTACAAGAATATTTGCAATTGTTTCCTCTTTTTTGCTAAGGTAGTTACAAATAAGTGTACCTGTAGCAAATATCCAAGCAGTACAAAATGCCAGTGAATATTATGGGGTAGTATTAGAATAGTGTAACATTTGGATCTCCTAGCAAGGTCAACCGAAGGCAATGGCACCCCACTCCAGTACTCTTGCTTGGAAAATCCCATGGATGGAGGAGCCTGGTAGGCTGCAGTCCAGGGGGTCGCTAAGAGTCGGACACGACTGAGCGACTTCTTTCACTTTTAACTTTCATGCATTGGAGAAGGAAATGGCAACCCACTCCAGTGTTCTTGCCTGGAGAATCCCAGGGACGGGGGAGCCTGGTGGGCTGCTGTCTATGGGGTCGCACAGAGTCGGACACGACTGAAGCAACTTAGCAGCAGCAAGGTCAACCTTGCTGTACAGATTCACATGGTGAAATTGCTGATTTAAGAATTAGAAATTTGTTTTTTCTTCAAAACCACTCATAAAATCCATATGAATATACTCTGCTTATAAACTTCTTAATAATTATTTAAAAAAAGGCTCATTATAGAAAGTTAACTGCAGAAAAGACCACAGACTCACATATAATATGGCAACAACTGCAAGCAAGATGGTTGCATAGTAATGTCTCTCTACTGATTATTAAGCTTTAATAGAATTATAATACTTTTCTTGTTTTCTCTATTAATTTTCCACAAGATTTCAGATTCAGAGACATATGTTAAGTTTCTTAAGGAACTTCCAAGTGGAAATGCTACTCTCAGCCAGACAGCAGTGATCACATGGTGGTTGCCTGTGCATTTGTGAACCTCAAAAGAACCAAAGCATCAAAATTTACAAAATGAGTGTCAGCAGCTTAGAAGAAAATTCCAGAAATAATTGTAGAGCACTCTTTTAATTCTTACTGTAAATGGTTGTGAGGTAAAGTAGACAAGGGGATACATCAGAATTGTTTAATAACATTTCTGAACTGAGTTTCAAAAGTAAGATAGTTCAGTTCAGTTCAGTCTCTCAGTCATGTCCGACTCTTTGCGACCCCATGAATTGCAGCACGCCAGGCCTCCCTGTCCATCACCAACTCCCGGAGTTCACTCAGACTCAGGTCCATCGAGTCAGTGATGCCATCCAGCCATCTCATCCTCTGTCGTCCCCTTCTCCTCCTGCCCCCAATCCCTCCCAGCATCAGAGTCTTTTCCAGTGAGTCAACTCTTCACATGAGGTGGCCAAAGTACTAGAGTTTCAGCTTTAGCATCATTCCTTCCAAAGAAAGCCCAGGGTTGATCTCCTTCAAAATGGACTGGTTGGATCTCCTTGCAGTCCAAGGGACTCTCAAGAGTCTTCTCCAACACCACAGTTCAAAAGCATCAATTCTTCAGTGCTCAGCCTTTTTCACAGTCCAACTCTCACATCCATACATGAGCACTGGAAAAACCATAGCCTTGACTAGATGGACCTTTGTTGGCAAAGTAATGTCTCTGCTTTTCAATATGCTATCTAGGTTGGTCATAACTTTCCTTCCAAGGAGTAAGCGTCTTTTAATTTCATGGCTGCAGTCACCATCTGCAGTGATTTTGGAGCCCAGAAAAATAAAGTCTGACACTGTTTCCACTGTTTCCCCATCTATTTCCCATGAAGTGATGGGACCAGATGCCATGATCTTCATTTTCTGAATGTTGAGCTTTAAGCCAACTTTTTCACTCTCCTCTTTCACTTTCATCAAGAGGCTCTTTAGTTCCTCTTCACTTTCTGCCATAAGGGTGGTGTTATCTGCATATCTGAGGTGATTGATATTTCTCCCAACAATCTTGATTCCAGCTTGTGTTTCTTCCAGTCCAGCGTTTCTCATGATGTACTCTGCATATAAGTTAAATAATCAGGGTGACAATATACAGCCTTGACGTACTCCTTTTCCTATTTGGAACCAGTCTGTTGTTCCATGTCCAGTTCTAACTGTTGCCTCCTGACCTGCATACAGGTTTCTCAAGAGGCAGGTCAGGTGGTCTGGTATTCCCATCTCTTTCAGAATTTTCCAGAGTTTATTGTGATCCACACAGATAGTTCAACATAACTGCAAATCCTTGATCTTTTATTATTTAGGGAAAGATTTTTATTTTCTTTTTCTGTTTATATTACACCAAGCTTTTTTATTAGATACTGTTTCTGTATTTTATAAAATATCTTTATATGATCTATTGATATGTCTGTGGGGAATTAACTGATCCCTATTTTTCATTTCTCTCAGCGTCCATACACATGCCACTGTCTCATCATGGAAGGAATATTTTTTCCTTACCTAGTGACTTTGACCTTTGTCATGTGACTTGTTCAGTGATAAATGAGTAGAAGTAACAGTGTGATATTTGTAGGCCTTAAGAAACCTTATGGGTTTCCATTTGCCCCTTTGTATTCTGTAATCACCATGAGAAGAGCCTCTTTAGCTTGGTTCAGAATGAACATACGGAGAGCAGAGCTACCAGAGACACTGTAAGTAGGAAAAGTCACCCAGTTCAGCCCAATTAAGATCAGCAGAATCACTCCAGCTGGCTTGCTGACCCATGAAAATTTAATCACTGGTATTTTATGCACTGAGTCATTTTAAAATGTAGTTGTAATGTGCCAACAGTTAACTGATTATGGTTTCTTAGTTGGCACAATGGTAAAGAATCTGCCTGCCAGTGTAATAGATGTAAGAGATGTGAGTTCAATCCCTGGGTCTGGAAGATCCCCTGGAGTAGGAAATGGCAACCTTCTCCAGTATTCTTGCCTGAAAAATTCTATGGATAGAGAAGCCTGGTGGGTCACAAACAGTCGGACATAACTGAGTGACTCAGCACGGCAGAGCAAGGAGAATTTAGAGGGAATGTAGCTTGCAGAGTTGGAGAATTAAAACTTTTGTTATCACAGTTTCTGGAGTCAGTAAAAGATACTGAAATTAAGATTGAGTTCAAAGACAAAGAATAATCAAATGTATGAGCATTATGTATAACCTGATGATATATAACCAGACCAAACCAGGGAAGTAGACTCAAAACATTTATTAAGATCTCTGAAATGGTATCTAGAAAACTTGTAGTACTGTCGAAGCCTCATAGACCCGAAGTACGTGATTAAGTAGAAAGAAGGAAAGAGAGAGGCATGTCTAAAAAATAATTGTAAGTGTGGCTTTTGACTTGCATCAAACATATAGATAATCCATACAGTTTTGAAGAAAGAACCAGTTGGAACTAAAAGAAACTGAGCCTAGATGTTTGAAAAGGACTTTAGGTCTTCAAATTTCTACAGGCAGGAAGCAGCTGAGAAAACTGCTCAACAATCTAAAAAGAGCATGTTTTCCAAAATGTTCTTCAGAAGTGGACAGTGAGAATTATGGACAGGAAAGTAGCTCTCGGGGGATGGGACCAAAGTCTGTGGATGGCAATGGACTGAGGATGCACTCCAGAGGATCAAAGATAAGACCTAAAGGACAAATCTCCCCCATCACAAAGTAGGGTGACTTAGAGCATTTGATCAGTCAAATTTTCTAATTGCTATTGGAACAATGGCTGCAGTATGATGAGCTTGTCCCTGTTTCACCATTTTTATATTGGGTTCCTTGGGTGGGGAGTGGGAAGAAGAGGAGGGATAACTTATTTTCTTTTGGTTCATAGGTCTCTGGATTAAGATCTACTGATATAGATCTACTTTGAGCTTGATGCTATGATTGGATTAGACTTTCTGGAGTCCTTGGATAAGGGTGCTTGTGGTAGTTTGATTTACTGACCTTGATTCCTCATTTCTTATAGCATCTGCAACCTTGTCATGGATCATCTGAGTCTTTCCTTACTCTGACTTTGTGCTTGGCCATGTAAAATTCCCATTTGACCTCTTGTATCTCCTCTTTCACCATGAGAAGAAGTCTTCCCAGGTGTCTTTTCCTTCCATGGGAACCCTAAAATGAACACAAGAGCAGCAGAGCCATTCCAGCCAAACAACAGGCCTTCATGAAGGAAGCAGAGCTGCCCAACTGAGGCCATCCCAGATTAGCAGAGCTTCTTCAGTCAGTCTGCAGCTTCACAAGAACCAGCAGTTAAAGCAGTGGTTGTCAAACTTTTTCTTTAAAGGGCCAGTCAGTAAATATGTTAGGTTTGAGTCATGTCATCTGGTTGTCTATAGTGCAAAAGCAGCCATAGACAATTCATAACAAATGAGACAGCTGCATTCCAATAAAACCATTTACAGACAGAAATTCATACAATTTTTTATTGTGTGAGATACTATTCTTATGATTTTTTTCAATTACTTAAATTGCATAAAATTATATAAAAATCATTCTTAACTCACTGGCTATTAAAAAAAATATTGCTGGTTGGATTTGGCACCAGAGCCAAAAACAGGTCACAGCAAATATTCCTAAAAATTGTTTATAGACAACTTCCTCTTGCCAAAGTTCCATTTCTTATGGTAAGTGTTCAACTTCATCTTCCTTTTCTAGTTTTTTTCTCTGCCAGATCTTAGGCCATTTTATTCCCATCAGTGTACCTCCAAGTTACTTGTTATGTAAAACTACTGATATTGATATTTATTCCTTTATTTGTCTTCCATCTTTATTTTATTCTTTATCTCTAATAAGCATAAATCAAATGCTTTCCTTGAGACCTACTCTCTCAGAAGGCTGAGTACATGGGAAAATGAACAAATTTTTCATTTAGCTCAGGTACACATAGTTTACTCATGCTGATAGTATTACCTCTTAGTGTTATTAGAAAATTCTTGAAAGCAATATTGTGAGATAAAATTAAACCTTTTTTTAAAGTGGCATTTCATACAGATAAGAATAAATAGAAGGCTGAACATGAGTCCATCCTATCATAGAGACAGAAAGAAATGACTAATTGATGTATCATAGTTAAATGCAACCACAAACCCAGAATTTTTAAGTGTGATTCAGCACTGCTAGTATTTCCACCTCCATTTCAGTAGATACTGACACTGAAGCTGGAGTTTACTGTGACAAGTACAGAAAGCACAGTTAGGTTACTAACATCTGCTCTTGTTCAAATAAACATGCTCACCAAACTCCCTAATTTTCTTTAGAGGGGTAAAGAAGCCTATTAACTGATTTCATCACTGACCAGGATGGAACTGGTTATCATTTGTCAAGGACAGTTTATAACATATCCTTTAGTACCTAAAGCAATCTGACATGCTAGTGGTATTTCAGACTGTGGGATATATTTCTAGTCTAAAATCCAAATTAAATGAAGAAAAACAGTCTTATGGACTCTGTGGGAGAGGGAAAGGGTGGGAAGATTTGGGAGAATGACATTGAAACATGTAAAATATCATGTAAGAAACGAGTTGCCAGTCCAGGTTCGATGCACGATACTGGCTTGGGGCTAGTGCACAGGGATGACCCAGAGGGATGGTATGGGGAGGGAGGAGGGAGGAGGGTTCAGGATGGGGAACACATGTATACATGTGGCAGATTCATTTTGATATTTGGCAAAACTAATACAATTATGTAAAGTTTAAAAATAAAATAAAATTTAAAAAAAGAAAAAGAAAAAAAAAGTCAAGCATTCCTTTCACCATTTTCTTTTCTTCTTGACTTCCTTCATAGTATTTTAATCTGAAGTTTTGTTTTTTTTTTTGCAGCTTTCTAGGGAAAAGATATGGATCAGAACATCAACCCTATAATGGCTAAGTTTGATTAATTTTGATAGAACTTCAGAAGGAAATAAATGAAAGGAAAGGAGAAGGAGAAACAGGGAAAAGGGTGGTAGGGGGAGAAGATAAAGCCAGAGAGAGGGAGGAAGGGCAGAGGAAAAGGAGAAAGGAAACAGGAAGAGGGAGTGGCAGGGAGCAAGGGAAAAAGTAGAACCTACATTAGAGAATAAGGGCAATTTTCCCTAAAATCTCCTAGATACAGAGGAAATAGGGTGCTGTCTCAGTCCCTGCCTAGTAGAAAAGATTTAATTAAAAAGTTTAAAACTGCTGAAATTGCTGTTTCAATGTTAACAGCACTTCTGAATTTTAAATACAACCCTTTTGTCCTTACCTCAGAAAATCTGGAAAAGAGATACAATTTTGAAAGTTCAAACAGGAAGATATCTCAAAGATTGGGGTTCTAAACCTTAAGGGCAGAGGTAGCATAATGATTCATCTTACATCTTAACTTTCACCTATTGATCTACTCAGAGTGGTGTGCAGAGAAAAACTCCAATGCCATTTCTGGGTGCAGTAGACATGAGATTCACCTTTCAGATCACTCTTCAAGAAGGATTTGTTGCCCCAGCTGCTGGATGAGCAGTCAGCTGATAGCTCCCAGCATTCAACTACCTCAGGGGTCACCTCAGCTGCAAAGAATCATATTGACCAAAGCCATGTCCTTCCCAAGGCAGCACGCGTTCAGTGGTCAATCATGGTGAGGATACAAAGGTCCAGCCATTTTGACCCACAGCAGAACAACTCTGATGATGTCTAAGGCTTGTCAGGCATTCATCAGAGTCCCATTTCTTCCTCTGCCTTCCATGGGGTTGTTCCCTAATGAATATCCTAGACCCATATTCTATCTCTCTCAGTGTCTCCTTCCAGAGAGCTCAGTTTACAGACCTTGGTGCAGGGAAATTGATTTGTAATTGATTTCTGATGTCTGCCATGACAAGGATAACCATTGCTGTTGAGGAAGAAAGGTATTCTTTAAGCCTCAAGCCATCAGGGCAGAAGAATTAGTAGTGTTGTGGTCCTGAGAGTAACATCAAAGGGAAGACTGGAATCTTGTGGGAGAAAAAAAACCAGAAAGAGTCAATGATTTAATCATAAAGTGTTTATTGATATAAGCTGTATACCAGGTAGAATCCAATAATGCATACAAACAATTAAAATATAATTTAATAGACACTGCCTAGAGCTCAGAGGTTAAAAGCATCTGCCTGCAGTACGGGAGACCTGAGTTCGATCCCTGGGTTGGGAAGATCCCCTGGAGAAGGATATGGCAACCCACTCCAGTATTCTTGCCTGGAGAATCCCATGGGTGGAGGAGCCTGGTGGGTTACAGTCCACGGGGTTGTAAAGAGTTGGATACGACTGAGCGACTTCCCTTCAGACTTTCAGAGTTCCTTAAAGGGGCTATGGAAGCCTAGAAAGCAAAGTGAACTTTGCTGAAAGAGGTTGGGAAAAAGAAATGACACATATTTTCCTACCATAGGAAGAACACAACAGGGCTCCTCAGATGTCGAAGGTGGAATATACACAGGCAGAGAGTCAGGAAGCATGGAGTGTGCTTGGGGAATGGCAGGTAGTTTAGCATGGTGAAGTGTAGTGTGAACAAAGCTTGGAAAGTGGATCAGGTGGGGAGGCAGGAGATAAGACTAGAACATCTGGTTATTGCCGTTGGGGAGGGTCTACTTTGCCTTGCTTGGGAATTTGGACTTAATCCAGCAGCCAATGGGCACTTTTGGAAAGGAAGCTGTGATTCTGTTATGTGTTTGCTAATGTCTTGGACAGATGTTCAGCTTTTCTTGCGCTGTTCTGGATTCTGGTATTGCTGTCCTCTGGATT
Source organism: Bison bison bison (assembly GCF_000754665.1). Taxonomy (NCBI): domain Eukaryota; kingdom Metazoa; phylum Chordata; class Mammalia; order Artiodactyla; family Bovidae; genus Bison; species Bison bison. Next base: position 1,584,881 of record NW_011494843.1, on the reverse strand, counting down.
AGTGTACACCTCTGGGGGCCCTTTAAAGAGGGTGTTTCAGGTGTACCACGTTTAGGAAAGGCATTCCTCAGAACAACTAGAGAAAGAATCGCTGTTTCTCTCTGGGCTTCTCTTAGTCTGGGACCTGAATGTTAATGAGGTTTAATATGTTTGAAGCTACTACAGCATCCCAGGGTATTAGGCAGGGTAGGAAGAGGGACTTTGACCTGAAGAAGCAGACCAGGAAGTAGGAGAGGGGACCACAAACTAAAGATGAAATATGTAAAATTATAAAATATGACTCGTGAATCAAATTTCTGAATTAACATTCTTTATGTTTTCTGGAAGCTTTGGGGAAATTGTGTGTAAAAGAGTGTGTCTGGGCTGGACTAGAGGTATCTCCCTGGTGTGCCAGGAAGTGGAATTAGGAAACACCCTGCTGGAAGTCCTCCAATTGCTCTGGGCAGGCTGTCTCCTTAACTGTAATAGAATGCTCAGGGACACAAACAGATGTCCAGCCACAATCCTGGATTTGTCTGGGTCTCAGGAGCCACATATGAAATCTATAAACTCATACATAATTAGAGTTCATTACAGATACAGCTGAAAAGCCTAGGGAGGGGCTAGATGTTCAGGACAGTGGGAGGGAGAGGGGATGGCTCATGGAGTAGACTCTCAGGAAATGTGAATGCAGGAGAATCACCAGGATCCTTGGCAGAAACAGCTTATAAGTGTAAGGTAAAGGGTAGGCTGAACAGCAGGGCTAAATGTGCAAAGGGGCAGTTCTAGGACAGCAGGAAATTGTACTTGAAACTCTTCTCACCACACTGACTCCTAGAGGAACATGTGCTCCTGGAAAGAAAGGGCTAGATGGTAAGATAGGATTATCACTCAAGTAATTTTGCCATGAAACTTCATCAAATAGAACTGGACCTGGAAAGGAGTAGCTATCACTCCCAGCTAGAGAGAAAAATGTAGTCCAGAGACTGGGAGGCAGGGAGTGAAGGAACTCACCAGTGTCATCAGAGAGAAGATAAGGTTTTAATCTATGATAGAGGCTTGACAGTGAAGAGTGAGGGAAATGTAGGTGATAACATTAATAGGATACTGTGGCAGCAAATGTGAAGAATGAGTGAGGTAGAGGATCTAACAGTGCCTCTGTGACTGTTTAGAAAGAAAATGACATGAGAATTTAGTGAGAGATGCAGGTAAAAGACCAGAAGAAGAAAGGTGAGAAAAAGGTGAGTTTTATTTGGGGATAGTTTTTATATGTTGGAGCATGTTGCTTGATTGTCTGATACTGTATTTGGATAGGGAAAAACACCCGGCAGTTAGGTATGGATTAAGAACTTTTAAGAGAAGTGACAGGTGAAAAATTAATACTGGAGATGGTAAAAAAATAGAAGACTGGATTATACCATATTTAAGGAATAATTTGAGGCATGTACAAAATGCATGGCAAAAAATTTACAGGGGAAAGAAGGGGAGATTCAGGAATACAGCAAGTCTTCTACATATGAACAAGTTCTGTTCTGAGAGTGCTTTTGTAAGTCCAGTTTGTTCGTAAGTCCAACATTAGCCTAGGTACCCAACTAACACAATTGGCTATATAGTGTTATACTGTAATAGGTTTAGAATACTTTTCATACAAATGATACGTAAAAGGCAAACAAACACAAAAAATAAAACTTTTAAAATCTTACAGAACCTTGAAAAGTACAGTAGTACAATACAATAACTGGCATACAGGAGTTGACATCGAGTGAACAGGCAAGAAGAGTTACTGACTTGAGGAGGGAGAGGAAGTGGGAGATGGTAGAGCTGAAGGAATAGGAGACAGAAGCCTGATGTTGATGGAAGGCAGGTTTGCATCTTTGAAAGTTCTCAACTTTAAGGTTTGTATGTAGGGGACTTACTATAATTATTTTGTGGAAAATTGGGACATTAGTTAGCCTGAGATATACCATATTGGAAAAAGGAAATGGTAAGGGTGAGGTCACCTCTGTGGGGTCAGATGGTCCTACAGTAAGACACTGTGGCCTGTGACATGGTTGACCTGCCATCACACAGCTGGAGAGGTCCTCCCAGGGCACGAGGAGTATAATATGCAACACTGGATAGGTCTGAGTAGTTTGACAAAGCATTGTACAGGAGATTTTATCATGTATTCCCATGACTAAGAAATTCCTGCTATTCAGGATCTGCAATTCAACCATTTCTAAAATATCAGGTTTCAGAAATTTTGTAGCAGTTGGGGAACTCAAGTGGCCACCTAGTGAGGATTTTAGTGCTTCATCAAGAACTGTCTTGACATGGTCATCAGTTCTCCAACTACCCAGCACTATTTAGAAAGGGATGTATGCTGGAGCATGCTGCTTTCCCAAAGTTATTCTTTGATTTAGATATATTTCTTGAAGAGAAGAATCAGCTACCTCTCCTTTGTCACCCTTTCCAAATCCTGTCTGGGATGCGCCAAGCTTTAGGGGAATACTTAAAGGTTTCACCTCATGCTTGTGCTCTCTCCACCACCCCATACCCCACCCAAATCCTCCTTTTCTGGGTGTGCTCCAGGAACTCTAGTTACTCCATACGAAACAATGCCAAAATAGGGTAGAGCACTGAAAAATCACATCCTGCCTCTCTCCAAAGAAGGGTAGTTTTTTTTTTTTTTTTTGCTCAGAATTAAGGAATAAACCAATGCCACATTTTTCTTGTCTTATCATGCACAGACAAGAAGAAAAACAGGATTTACTGAAGGAGAACATGTAAATATTTGTTATTTATAATGTGGAAAACTAAGTTAAACAAGCAAAAACAATTTTGGCTCTTGTAGCCTCTGAGTAACAGTCACTTTTCTTGCAAATGATGTTTAACTGAGATCTGGTTGTCAAACGGCACAAAAGCAGAATTAATTAATATTTCCCTTTTTATTATGTCTTTGTTTTCAAACACGAATGAGACATTTGAGTCTATTAATAACTAAAAATGCAAATGTTATTATTAGCACAATCTAAGCAAAATTGAAACTCTTTTATACAAGATGCTACTTAAAGATGCAAGAGAGTTGCCTGATGAAAATCAATCAAAATAAGTCCAGAAGTATTTCTTCTACTTGAGGAAAAAATAATGTAATTGGTAATTACAAAGCCAGAATACAAGAGGATAGCTACTCTAAATAGTTGATTAAGGCTCAGTGAGTTTCTCTGTAGTGTTTTGGAAAAAACAAAGTGACTATTTAGTAGGTAAAGGAGAAGACCTCCTGAGATAACAAATGGAATTAGGTAAAGACGTTTTCTCATTTATGTCAGAGTGAGGAACAGTCTCATCCTCCTAGTCACTTATATTAAAAATGAGTTTCATTTAAAAATGAACTAAACTTACTATTTGCAAAGATTTCATGTTTTAAATAAATGTTTTCTTTCCCAATGATCACTTAGTTTTTGTTTTTAGCTCATTAATTGAAGGCACTATGAAATGAATTCTTAGAAATTCTCTGATATCATTTCTTATGGTATTTTAAGGCACAACACTCAATTGGCTTTCCTAATATTTCATTTGTTCATTTCTTCTACAAATATTTACTGAGCACCCACACTGTTTGAGGTACTGTGTTCGGAACTCTAAACAACCTCTGCCCCACCATTATAATTTTGCTTTCTGCAGAGTTGAGAGTGAAAACATTTTCCTCTCATAATCATGTAAGAATATAACTTCTTTTTATCTCTTCTCATGCTGAAATTTTTTTGGCATAAACATATTTTCACTTTTGACAAAAGAAAATAAGTTTAATTCTCACCACTGATAAATCTAAAGGCAGGTTTTTCAGTTCTTGTCTTAAGTTTGATTATCATTTGCTTTGCCTTGCAGGGTGCTCAGCACTAAGAGGATATATACATATCTTCCTTTTCTTCTCACTGCCCTTTACACTTTCCGATTGCTTTCCTTCCTACAACCCTTAGCAAAGAACTCTTATCTGGCTAAATACTAGCAAGTGATCTTACTGGCAAACATTGACCCAAGGTCTAGTTACATATGTTCTGATCTGAAAAAAACAGGCATGTATTTCTCCAGCAAAGATGGGTTTACTGGGTATAAGCAGAAAATTGCAATTCAGGGTCTAAAGCCACAGCAAGCCAGGTGCAAGTACCTGCATGGCAAAGGAAGGGGAACTCTTTTAAAGAGGCAAAAAAAGGTCAGGAGGACTGTAGTAAACAGAGTCTGTGGCTTTTCTTTCACTGAGTATTTGCCGAGAAATAAGTCTTTTCTTCTGCCTGTTGGCTCTGCTATTGTCCCAGGCTGTGGGAAAGCCCTCTTCTTGTTACCCAACTATATTTTGTTGAAATTTCTGTTTATTTATTTCACATGTTAATTTCATTAGTCTATATATTAGAAATTCACAGTAGCCACGGCAGAGATCACCTTCAGTTAAGTTCAGTCGCTTAGTCGTGTCCAACTCTTTGCGACCCCATGAATCACAGCACGCCAGGCCTCCCTGTCCATCACCAACTCCCGGAGTTCACTCAGACTCACGTCCATCAAGTCAGTGATGCCATCCAGCCATCTCATCCTCTATCGTCCCCTCCTGCTCCTGCCCCCAATCCCTCCCAGCATCAGAGTCTTTTCCAATGAGTCAATTCTTCGCATGAGGTGGCCAAAGTATTGGAGTTTCAGCTTTAGCATCATTCCTTCCAAAGAAATCCCAGGGCTGATCTCCTTCAGAATGGACTGGTTGGATCTCC
>NW_011494843.1:1575167-1580063 GCF_000754665.1 Bison bison bison | reverse complement strand
CTGCCATAAGGGTGGTGTCATCTGCATATCTGAGGTTATTGATATTTCTCCCAACAATCTTGATTCCAGCTTGTGTTTCTTCAAGCCCAGCATTTCTCATGATATACTCTGAATATAAGTTAAATAATCAGGGTGACAATATACAGCCTTGACGTACTCCTTTTCCTATTTGGAGCCAGTCTGTTGTTCCATGTCCAGTTCTAACTGTTGCTTCCTGACCTGCATACAGATTTCTCAAGAGGCAGGTCAGGTGGTCTGGTATTCCCATCTCTTTCAGAATTTTCCACAGTTTATTGTGATCCATACAGTCAAAGGCTTTGGCATAGTCAATAAAGCAGAAATAGATGTTTTTCTGGAACTCTCTTGCTTTTTCCATGATCCAGCGGATGTTGGCAATTTGATCTCTGGTTCCTCTGCCTTTCCTAAAACCACCTTGAACATTAGGAAGTTCATGGTTCATGTATTGCTGAAGCCTGGCTTGGAGAATTTTGAGCATTACTTTACTAGCGTGTGAGATGAGTGCAATTGTGCAGTAGTTTGAGCATTGTTTAGCATTGACTTTCTTTGGGATTGGAATGAAAACTGACCTTTTCCAGTCCTGTGGCCACTGCTGAGTTTTCCAAATTTGCTGGCATATTGAGTGCAGCACTTTCACAGCATCATCTTTCAGGATTTGAAATAGCTCAACTGGAATTCCATCACCTACGCTAGCTTTGTTCGTAGTGATGCTTTCTAAGGCCCAGTTTACTTCTTCACATTCCTGGATGTCTGGCTCTAGGTGAGTGATTACAGCATCATGACTATCTGGGTCATGAAGGTCTTTTTTGTACATTTCTTCTGTGTATTCCTGCCACCTCTTCTTAACATCTTTTGCTTCTGTTAGGGCACTAACATTTCTGTTCTTTATTTTGCCCACCTTTGCATGAAGTGTTCCCTTGTTATCTCTAATTTTCTTGAAGAGATCCTTAGTCTTTTCCATTCTATTGTTTTCCTCTATTTCTTTGTATTGATTGCTGAGGAAGGCTTTCTTATCTGTCCTTGCTATTCTTTGGAACTCTCCATTTAAATGGGTATATCTTTCCTTTTCTCCTTTGCTTTTCACTTCTCTTCTTTTCACAGCTATTTGTAAGGCCTCCTCAGACAGCCATTTTCCTTTTTTGCATTTCCTTTTCTTGGGGATGGTCTTGATTCCTGTCTCCTGTACAATGTCATGAACCTCCATCCATAGTTCATCAGGCACTCTGTCTATCAGATCTACTCCCTTAAATATATTTCTCACTTCCACTGTATAGTTATAAGGGATTTGATTTAGGTCATACCTGAATGGTCTAGTGGTTTTCTCTACTTTCTTCAATTTCAGTCTGAATTTTGCAATAAGGATTTCATGATCTGAGCCACAGTCAGCTCCCGGTCTTGTTTTTGCTGACTGTATAGAGCTTCTCCATCTTTAGCTGCAAATAATATAATCAATCTGATTTTGGTGTCGACCATCTGGTCACTGCTGCTGCTGCTGCTTGCTGCTAAGTCGCTTCAGTCATGTCCGACTCTGTGCGACCCCACTAGAGACCACCAAATGCATATATCAGTTTTAACTGAGAGAAAAACTAAATTAATCATGTTTGAAAGGGAAATCAACCAATCAAACCAATATACTAAGTAGCCAATTTAGGGAGCCTGGGAACTCAACTGTATATGGCATCACAGATAATGAATAGGAGGAACATGAAGAGGGAGTGAATTGGAGAAGATAGCCAGTCCCTTCTTGTAATTAGATTTTGCGGAACAGTAGTAAGAAGGCTTTATTAATTCCTTGATAAAGTTGCAACTGAGCCAGGCTGAAATTTTGTATAAATGGAGGTGTGTGGGAGTATGCACTTTCAGAGGACTTTATAGCAAATTCCTCACCCTCAGTTTCTTTATATTCATTTTCCTCCCATCTTCCCTCCCTCTCTTTCTTTCTTCCTTCCTTCTTCTCATTTCCTAATAAGATCATATTATTCTTAATTTATGAAGATGAAAATCTCTCCATCAGGCTCTTTCCAGGTATTAGATATTAACAATCTTATCCTGCAAATATGCCAAAGAGATGAGTTTGATGGTTAAAAGCATGAATACTGAAATCAGATGGACTAGATTCAAGTCTTTATCACTTGCTATCTGTGTGGCCTTTCACAAATTACTTATCCTTTGTATATCTCAGTTCTCTTCTCTGTAAAATTCAAATAATAGTAGTTACTATAGAGGTTTGTATAGAGGTAGTTACTATAGAGAATAAAAATGATAAAAAATAGCACTGAACATATTATAAGACTTATATGTTATGTTTTCTTTTTCTTTTTTCTTTTTTTAATTTTATTTTATTTTTAAACTTTACATAATTGTATTAGTTTTGCCAAATATCAAAATGAATCCGCCACAGGTATACATGTGTTCCATGTGTGTAAAACATCAATAACCTCAGATTTGCAGATGACACCACCCTTATGGCAGAAAGTGAAGAGGAACTAAAAAGCCTCTTGATGAACGTGAAAGAGGAGAGTGAAAAAGTTGGCTTAAAGCTCAACATTCAGTAAACGAAGATCATGGCATCTGGTCCCATCACTTCATGGGAAATAGATGGGGAAACAGTGGAAACAATGTCGGACTTCATTTTTGGGGGGCTCCAAAATCACTGTAGATGGTGCTTGCAGCCATGAAATTAAAAGATGCTTACTCCTTGGAAGGAAAGTTATGACCAACCTAGACAGCATATTAAAAAGCAGAGACATTACTTTGCCAACAAAGGTCCGTCTAGTCAAGGCTATGGTTTTTCCAGTGGTCATGTATGGATGTGAGAGTTGGACTGAAGAGATCTGAGCGCCAAAGAATTGATGGTTTTGAACTGCGTTGTTGAAGACTCTTGAGAGTCCCTTGGACTGCAAGGAGATCCAACCAGTCCATTCTAAAGGAGATCAGTCCTGGGTGTTCATTGGAAGGACTGATGCTGAAACTGAAACTCCAATACTTTGGCCACCTCATGTGAAGAGTTGACTCATTGGAAAAGACTCTGATGCTGGGAGGGATTGGGGGCAGGAGGAGAAGGGGACGACAGAGGATGAGATGGCTGGATGGCATCACCGACTCGACGGACATGGGTTTCGGTGGACTCCGGGAGTTGGTGATAGACAGGGAGGCCTGGTGTGCTGTGATTCATGGGGTCACAAAGAGTCGGATATGGCTGAGCGACTGAACTGAACTGAAACATCTTTGAATGAAGAGTTTTGACATGTGGCACATGAATGCTGTAAAAAGCAACTTGGAAATGGAAGCCAAGCATAAGTAGAAAGCGCTTTTCTGCCATTTATTGTTTGCAGGGTGCATGACTTATTTATCACTGTGTCCACAATATCAAGCACTATTTCTAAAACAATAGTGGGCATTCAGTGTTAGTTCAGTAAATGAGTAAATGAATGAATGGATAATCTAGAGAGCCAAAATAAATTTCATTCTTCTGTTCCAAATCTGATTAATTCGTAGGATCCGGAAAGAATTAATAGGGCAATTAGCTTGGCTGCACCAGTGAATCTGCCAGATATGTACAGGGAACAGTTGCATGAGTGCTTACTGATGCACTGACCCAGGCTTTGGCCCTTAATCTAGTAAAGCAGAGAAATAAGAAGTTGGAATTGAGGAGATGGTAGTTCCTTCTGTGTTCACTTGCTCTTAATTAGAAGAGACAGGTAATCTCACCACATTCATCTTGGAAGGATTGGCATCAGAGAAAGTCTATGTTGGTAACAATCTAAAGCCCAATTTTGTAAACCATGAGCACAGTTTCTCTCATTAGTTCTTTTATGCTCAGAGAAGTGGATGATCCTTCCACTTTAACTCTTCCCATTATGTTTTTAGCTTGTATTTCATTTAGATACTAGAGCATTCAATTTGCTATTTGACAGGTTTGCTCCATTAAGCTAGATCAGGTTTATCAGCAAAGATTTTTAAAAATAACAACAGACTCCATTACAGAGACTCTGAGTCGCAGTTCTCAGCAAGGCACCAGATATTTGTACTTTTGGAAGGTCCACATGTGATTCTGAAGTGTAGCTTAGTTGAGAACTATTAGTATTTTAAATGATTTTATTAACTTATATTTGAATTATGGTTTCAGATATTTTTACCTATAGAGCCTTAGTCCACATTGTTAAAATAACATTCTAAAGTTACTGTAATAGTCAGAAATAGTACTAAGTATTAATTATTAATATTTGAGTCTTTAAAGAGATAATCTAAGAAAGATATTCTAAATCTATAAGAATTTGAGGAATTTGGAAAAATATAATATTATCAATATCAACAGTCTTTTATTTATTTTCTCTTTTTTTATTTTTAAACTTTACAAAATTGTATTAGTTTTGCCAAATATCAAAATGAATCCACCACAGGTATACATGTGTTCCCCATCCTGAACCCTCCTCCCTTCTCCCTCCCCATACCATCCCTCTGGGTCGTCCCAGTGCACTAGCCCCAAGCATCCAGTATCGTGCATCAAACCTGGACTGGCAACTCGTTTCATACATGATATTTTACATGTTTCAATGCCATTCTCCCAAATCATCCCACCCTCTCCCTCTACCACAGAGTCCATAAGACTGTTCTATATATCAGTGTCTCTTTTGCTGTTTCGTACACAGGGTTATTGTTACCATCTTTCTAAATTCCATATATATGCGTTAGTATACTGTATTGGTATTTTTCCTTCTGGCTTACTTCACTCTGTATAATAGGCTCCAGTTTCATCCACCTCATTAGAACTGCTTCAAATGTATTCTTTTTAATGGCTGAGTAATACTCCATTGTGTATATGTACCACAGCTTTCTTATCCAGTCATCTGCTGATGGACATCTAGGTTGCTTCCA
>NW_011494843.1:1566514-1575067 GCF_000754665.1 Bison bison bison | reverse complement strand
TACTCCATTGTGTATATGTACCACAGCTTTCTTATCCAGTCATCTGCTGATGGACATCTAGGTTGCTTCCATGTCCTGGCTATTATAAATAGTGCTGTGATGAACACTGGGGTACACGTGTCTCTTTCCTTTCTGGTTTCCTCAGTGTGTATGCCCAGCAGTGGGATTGCTGGATCATAAGGCAGTTCTGTTTCCAGTTTTTTAAGAAATCTCCACACTGTTCTGCATAGTGGCTGTACTAGTTTGCATTCCCACCAACAGTGTAAGAGGGTTCCCTTTTCTCCACACCCTCTCCAGCATTTATTATTTGTAGACTTTTGGATCGCAGCCATTCTGACTGGCGTGAAATGGTACCTCATAGTGGTTTTGATTTGCATTTCTCTGATAATGAGTGATGTTGAGCATCTTTTCACGTGTTTGTTAGCCATCTGTATGTCTTCTTTGGAGAAATGTCTATTTAGTTCTTTGGCCCATTTTTTGATTGGGTCATTTATTTTTCTGGAGTTGAGCTGTAGGAGTTGCTTATATATTTTTGAGATTAGTTGTTTGTCAGTTGCTTCATTTGCTATTATTTTCTCCCATTCTGAAGGCTGTCTTTTCGCCTTGCTAATAGTTTCCTTTGATGTGCAGAAGTTTTTAAGGTTAATTAGGTCCCATTTGTTTATTTTTGTTTTTATTTCCAATATTCTGGGAGGTGGGTCATAGAGGATCCTGCTGTGATGTATGTCAGAGAGTGTTTTGCCTATGTTCTCCTCTAGGAGTTTTATAGTTTCTGTCTTACGTTTAGATCTTTAATCCATTTTGAGTTTATTTTTGTGTATGGTGTTAGAAAGTGTTCTAGTTTCATTCTTTTACAAGTGGTTGACCAGACTTCCCAGCACCACCTGTTAAAGAGATTGTCTTTAATCCATTGTATATTCTTGCCTCCTTTGTCAAAGATAAGGTGTCCATATGTGCGTGGATTTATCTCTGGGTTTTCTATTTTGTTCCATTGATCTATATTTCTGTCTTTGTGCCAGTACCGTACTGTCTTGATGACTGTGGCTTTGTAGTAGAGCCTGAAGTCAGGTAGGTTGATTCCTCTAGTTCCATTCTTTTAAATTTATAAAATACTACTAGTTTACCCAGAATGGTTACAGAATTAGGTACTATGGTGGACTTACTTCCCTGGAATAACCAGAAAATAAATTTTGATTTAATTCTCATCACTGAAAATATTCTTATAATCTAATAGTCTATTCTACTTAAGAAAATTTATTGTACATAATTGGATCAATTTTGATAATTCCAATACCACAGCATCATCATTCAGAACCAAAAAATTGTCATTGGATAGAAATATAAGCATTGCTTATTGAAGAAACCTAGGATGCAGCATTCAGACACTCAGGAGCTATCAGGGAGGTTGTTTTGATACTTTTGGTTTGGTTCTTTGTTTTTAGTATGAATATTAAATTCTCCAGCTTCCCAGGTGGCATAGTGGTAAAGAATCCTCCTGTCAATGAAGGATATGCAAGAGATGCAGATTTAATCCTTGGGTCAGGAAGATCCCCTGAAGTAGGAAATGGCAACCACTCCAGCATTCTTGCTTGGAAAATTCCATGGATAGAGGATCCTGGTGGGCTACAGTCCATGTGGTCGCAAACACTTGGCCATGACTGAGCAACTGAGCATACACACACTCTTAAATTCATTGCTAATTTCTTCACTCCTTTGTTGTTATTGTTCAGTTGCTAAGTTGTGTCTGACTCTGGCGATCCCATGGGCTGCAGTATGCCAGGATCCCTTGCCCTTCACTATCTCCTGGAGTTTGCTCAGATTCATGTCCATTGAGTCAGTGATGATATCTAACCATCTCATCCTCTGTTGCTATCTTTTCCTTTTGCCTTCAATCGTTCCTATAGCATCAGGGTCTTTTCCAACAAGTCAGCTTTTTGCATCAGGTGGCCAAAATATTGGAATTTCAGCTTCAACATCAGTCCTTCCAATGAATATTCAAGGTTAATTTCCTTTAAAATTGAAGGAGATAAAACTGGTTTAATCTCCTTGCAGACCAAGGGACTCTCAAGAGTCTTTTCCAGCATTACAGTTTGAAAGCATCAATTCTTTGGAGCTCAGCCTTCTTTATGGTCCAGCTCTCACATCGGTACATGACTACTGGAAAAAACATAGCTTTGACTATACAGACCTTTGTTGGCAAAATGATGTTTTTGCTTTTTAATACACTGTCTAGATTTGTCATAGCTTTTCTTCCAAGGAGCAAGCCATCTTTTAATTCAGTGACTCCAGTCACTGCCTGCAGTATTTTGGAGCTCAAGAAAATAGAATCTGTCATTGCTTCCACTTTTTCCCCTTTTATTTGTGATGAAGTGATCGGACCAATTCCATGGTCTTAGATGCCCTTCCACCACAGATTTTTGAATGTTGAGTTTTAACCCAACCTTTTCACTCTCTTCTTTCATTCAAATCAAGAAGCTCTTTAGTTCTTCAGTTTCAGCCATTAGAGTGGTATCATCTGCATAACTGAGGTTTTTGATATTCCTCCTGGCAATTTTGATTCCAGCTTGTGATTCACCCAGTCTGGCCTTTCTCATGAAGTATTCTGCATATAAGCTAAATAAACAGGGTGACAATATACAACCTTGTCGTAGTCCTTTCCCAATTTTGAACTAGTCAGTGGTTCCATGTCCAGTTCTGACTGTTGTTTGTTGACCCATTTGCAGGGTTCTCAGGAGACAGATAAAGGTGGCTTGGTATTCCCACACTGTTTGTGCAACTTTTCAACACAGTCAAAGGCTTTATCATAATCAGTGAAGCAGAAGTAGATGTTTTTTGGAATTCCCTTGCTTTCTATATGATCAAATGAATGTTGGCAACTTTTTCTAAACTGAGCTTCCACATCTGAAAGTTCTTGGTTCACATACTGTTGAAGTCTAGCTTGAAGGATTTTGAGCATTACCTTGCTAGCGTGTGAAATGAGTGCAACTGTGTGGTAGTTTGAACATTCTTTGGCATTGCCTTTCTTTGGGATTGGAATGAAAACTGACCTTTTCCAATCCTATGGCCACTGCTGAGATTTCCAAATTTGCCGGCACACTGAGTGCAGGATTTTCACAGCATCGTATTTTAGGACTTGAAATAGCTCAACTGGAATTTTACCTTTACTATTTTGTAGTAATGCTTTCTAAGGCCCACTTGACTTCACACTCCTGGAAGTATCTGACATAAGAGCTCAGTGAGTATATGTTGAATGAATGTTTGTTGTAAGTAAACCCAATGTACAATTTAGTACATTGTATGTACTAAATAAATAGTCAGATCAGATCAGATCAGTCGCTCAATCGTGTCCGACTCTTTGCGACCCCATGAATTGCAGCACGCCAGGCCTCCCTGTCCATCAGCAACTCCCGGAGTTCACTGAGACTCATGTCCTTCAAGTCAGTGATGCCATCCAGCCATCCCATCCTCTGTCATCCCCTTCTCCTCCTGCCCCCAATCCCTCCCAGCATACAATGAATGATCATCATGCTGTTTTCATAAACAGGGCTGACTAATAGTACAAATACTTGGGGACTTCTCTGGCAGTTAAGTGGTTAAGATTCTGCACTTTCACTGCATGGGGCATGGGGCTCAACCCCTGGTTGGGTAACTAGAATCCCACATGCCACATTGCATGGCCAAAAAGTAATATAAATAAATTAAAATAGAAATACTCTATTCTAAACTTTCCAAGTGAATTTAGCAGAAAGACAATTACTGAAATATCTTATATTTTTCTTCAACATTGTTGAATAACACTGCTGGGTTTTAAAACTTTGATGATATCTGCTGAGTGCTTAGTCACTCAGTCATGTCCAACTCTTTGCAACCCCATTGACTGTAGCCTTCCAGGCTCCTCTGTCCATGTGGATTCTCCAGGCCAGAATACTAGAGTGGGTTGCCACGTCCTCCTCCAGGGAATCTTCCCAACCCAGGGATCAAACCCAGGTCTCCCACATTGCAGGCAGATTCTTTACCAGCTGAACCCTTTATGATATTTAATGTCAAACAAATATGGAAGACCTTTATAATGGAATTTTTTGAGCATAGAAAGATATTCTAAAGTTGTGCCATTCTTTCTTTTTGTAGAATGCTGCCAGCATTAGGCTCAATAGGAAAGAGAGGAAATTGAGTTGATTCCTTATTTTTAGCCTCCGTTAGATGATTGTAATTCATTATTTGCTAGGTTACCTGAGGGTACACTTCATCAAGTGTGATGCATTAGCATGCAGCTGCTTTGTCCAAGTCTCCTGAGATCCAGGCTTTCTCAGCCTACCACTCCTTCCCAAATCTCCCCACTGCCTCCCAAAGAAGTAGTGTGTCAATATTTTGCTCTTATTGATGGCCACACAATTCACATTTCACTTGTTTCCTTAAACTTTTTTCATTATGTGATTGTATCTGCTGGCTTAGCCCTTTCATGCTAGCCATTTATTTTGCCCCCAAGCATCTGGCCTTTAAAAAAAACAAGGCATCTTGCTGGCTTATTGAATAAGAGATCTATTGCTGTGCTTATAGTCAGGAATAACTGTGCTTACACACCAAGGCTTACTAAAGTACCTCAGCTTCCTTAATACTGTGTTAATTCTCATAATGGCCTGACAAATTTCCTAGTCATTATATGATTATTTTTCTTATTCTGCATTCAAAAATAAGTTAGACTTGATATTGATTCTAACACTAAAGACTTTGATACCCCCTCAAATACTCTAATACACTACTGAGGACGTGAATTTTCAGATGCAAAGTTACCTAGTACAGTGATGAAGTAATAATCCTTGTAAACAAAGCAAAAACAATGCATGTAAAGTATCTCATTTTCAGGAAGATTTGAGTCTGTCTCATATCATATTTTCATCCACAAACTAAAGGTTAATGACTTAGAAAGCATTCTACTACCATGTGAGTTCATTATTTATAAGATAATTATAGATAAAGAGAAAAAGGCAATTTTATGTAGCTAACCTAGAGGACTTGCTTTAAATTTAGACAATGAGTAGAAAATATATAATGTGTGATACTTGTCAATGCATACTTTTAAATGTTATTTTACCTGGGTATTAGAGATGCATTTTTTGATGACTAAAAAATCTAGGTAAAAGTTGTTCTACTTCAAAGGTAGGAATAGAATTCATAACTTTGATGTTATAAAAACATTGACTATAAATTGTTCATATGGTAACATATCCAGGGATTGGTACCAGGCTAAATAGCAACAACACAGGAAGAAATAGATAGGCACACATTAAATAAACTTTTTTAAAGAGTTGGATATCAGAGTGAAAGCGCTAAAGGGCAGTTAGCTATTAGTAGGATGTGATACTCCAATAGTACTTTAGTGCCCTAAGAAGAGCATACTATAGCATTTATCACAATACATGGTAAAGATTTATGTGCCTATCTTCCCCATTAAAGTATCAGCTCATTCTGTGGATTGGACTATAATGTTCATTGTTGTATCTGCAGCACCTAATCCAGTGCCTGGCACAGGGCAGGTTTATTTTAATTTTTAAATTAGTTAATTCATTATGTATTAATAACTTAATTACTTTAATAAATATAACAATAACTAAAACATAATAAAATTAATGTATAACAGTGTTAAGAGAGAAGTAAAATTAAGAACTTAACTATTTGGAGATGTGTGAAGCTTGTATTCTGAACAAATCCTCTAAAAGATTTAGCAATTCCCTTGGTATTTTGCTATAGGGATTTATAAAAGGGCAAGGCTCTTAATCTCAAGGTTTCAAATCCTAAAATCTATTTAGTTGTTTTTAGGATTAACTTTTAAGTAGCTATTTAAATTAATGATGCTACTTTTTATATCAGTTAGGATCAGGTTTGGCTGCCAGTAACCAAGACCTCACCTCCCAGCACCTACCCCAGCCACAAAAGTGGCTTAAATGTAAGCCACTTTCTGTCATGTAAACTTAGCAATGTGTTGTGTGCATAGGAGCGTGCTAAGTCACTTCGGTTGTTTCTGACTCTTTGTGACTGTATGGACTGTAGCTCTTCAGAATCCTCTATCCAAGGGATTCTCCAGGCAAGAATACTGGAGTGGGTTACCACGCCCTCCTCCAGGGGATCTTCCTGACCCAAGGATCACACCCAAATCTCTTACGGCCCCTACATTGGCAGGAGGGTTCTTTACCACTAAAACTTACCAACAATTCATCCAAACCTTAGCTACATTTTCAAGAGACCTAAGTTCTTTCTCTCTTGCTGTTTTACCATTTTAAATATATTAACTATCATTTAAAGTGACTGACCAAGTCAGTGATTATATTTACATTCCAGCAAATAGGAAGAAAAAGAAACCTAGAAGAGCCCATTCTTTTCTTTAAGGAGACTTCTTGGAATTTGCACACACATTTCTGTGCGTCTCATTGGCTGGGTTCTCTATTAATGAGGGAGAGGATTAGCTATATATTGAAAGGCAACTAGCAGTTCTTGTGACATGGTAAAGAAAAAACAAAATGTATGCCTGTGGTTTAAAAAAAAACAAAAAACATATAAACAGTATAGAAGGATATATGTGCAGAGTTCAAATTTCCCTCTCACTTAATGAAATGTGTCATTGTAGTCCACTTGAACTTTTTTGAACACCCTCTTTTCATAAATGTTCCTCATTATTATCCTCATTTTTCTAAAGAGGAAAAGAACAAACCTATATTTAATAGTTTTTCTTTCATCTGGAGTACAGATATGTGAATTAGGCTACACCAATTGGAAGCATCCATGTAATGCTTTGATTTGGAGCTGAGTTACATGGGGAAGGAAGTAGAGTTCAGGGCACTCCTTAACTGGAGCAGATTGTGGCAGAGACTTCATGCTTCTGGAAGCAATAGCTGTGGCAGCAACTTCCTGATTCAGCCGGATCTCCTGTATTGTGGATGGATTCTTTATCAGCTGAGCCACAAGGAAAGCCCAAGAATACTGGAGTGGGTAGCCTATCCCTTCTCCAGCAGATCTTCCTGACCCAGGAATTGAACCAGGGTCTCCTGCATTGCAGGCAGATTCATTACCAACTGAGCTACCAGGGAAGCCCCGGTTCTCTGACTGGCATTGCAATCACATGTCAGTGTTTTTTCATATGTGAGTCTGAGAGCGTGGTTCTGGAGCTGGCAGCCAGGGGCAGCTTTTTGATTCAGTAGTGCCTTGGCTATGATGGAAGCAATGCTCCATTAATGGACCGGTCCTGTGGTGTGTGTCTCAGAGTCTTTTATGGATCCTCAGCCTAAAGGCTATGTCTTTAGCTTCTGCAGAAATGCTTTCAGCCTGAGAAACTAACACTCCTATAGAATTGGAGCTCCCTGGACTTCTTCCTGATAAGAATCTCCTCTATCTTATATAAAACCCACTTACTCCCTGATAAAGATGATCACTACCCTGAATTTGGTATTTATCATTCCTTTGTATTTACATTTTTAATCGTTGTATATATCCTTAATTATACAATATTGTTTAGTTGCCAAGTCTTGTCTGACTCTTTTGCAACCCCATCAGCCAGTTCTCCAGGCTCCTCTGTCCATGGGATTTCCCAGGCAAGAGTACTAGAATGGGTTACCATTTCATTCTCCAGGGAATCTTCCTGACTGAGGGATGGAATTCATGTCTCCTGATTTGGCAGATGGATTCTTTACCACTGAGTTACCAGGGAAGGCCTAATTATATACTACATACACATAATATTATTTTATGTGAATATATTTATATATGAATGACAGCATTCTTCAAGTATTCTTCTGTAGCTTTATCCTCCTCACATTATGTTCATGAGATTCATCTGTTGATTCATTTGTTTTCACTACTGTGTAGAATTATATAAATCTAACATAATACATTTATCATCCTTCTGTCAATACAAAAATGAGCTTTTTCTGTTTTAAATAATCCTGTTAAGAATTTACATTTTGAAAAAAGAAATACATGTCCCTTTGTGTTCACAACGACGTGGACGTGTTTATTTAGGGTGTAAACCTAGGGACAGATTTACTGGGTTAGAGTGATTCTATCTTTAACTTTATTAGTTACTGTCACATTTTTCTTCAGAGTGGTTGTATGGATTTACATTTCTACCAACAGTATATAAATGTTGGCTTTTATCCACATCTTTGTCAACACAATATTTTCAGGGTTCTTAATTTTTGCTAATATGATGTGTGAAAATTTTATTTTACTTATAATTGGCATTTTCCTATCACTGAGATGAATAATCTTTTAATAGGCTTATTGGCCATTTGAGATTTCAGTTCAGTTCACTCAGTCGTGTCCAACTCTTTGTGACCCCATGAATCGCAGCAGGTCAGTCCTCCCTGTCCATCACCATCTCTTGGAGTTCACTCAAACTCAGGTCCATCAAGTCGGTGATGCAATCCAGCCATCTCTTCCTCTGTTGTCCCCTTCTTCTCCTGCCCCCAATACCTCCCAGCATCAGAGTCTTTTCCAATGAGTCAACTCTTTGCATGAGGTGGCCAAAGTACTGGAGTTTCAGCTTTAGCATCATTCCTTCCA
>NW_011494843.1:1494482-1566414 GCF_000754665.1 Bison bison bison | reverse complement strand
AGCCTTTAGAATGGACTGGTTGGATCTCCTTGCAGTCCAAGGGACTCTCACGAGTCTTCTCCAGCACACCCTTGGTAAATTATCCATTTTTATCTTTTTCTCATATTTTTATTGAGTTGATGTGTAGGGGTGTTCTTTTTTCTTTATCCTGGATAATAATGCTTTCTTAGTTATATGTGTTGAGAGTATCTTTTTTTCCCAAATCTGAGATTTGCCTTTTCAAATGATCACTTTTGACTAATAGACATCTTAAAAATGGTAACATTATTGAATTTACCAATATCATTTTTATGGTTTTGTGTCTTGTTTCCAAAGAAGTTTCTCTATCAAAGTCATAAAAATATTCCCCATATTAACCTGTAAAACTTTTGTAATTTTGCCTCTCACATTAAAGTGGTGTAGCAGTTGGTACATTCAGGAAAACAGAACCACTCAGAATCATGTAGAATGAGGAATTTTCTTTAGGGACTTGACGTCCTATCACTGTGGAATTTGGTAAAACAGTCTTATTTCCATTGTTTCTTCTGCATCTGGTGCTGAGCCTGAAGTCAAAGGGCAGATTGGAATGATAGATGTGAAAGGGTAAGAGCAAGAAAAACAAACTGTGTGAAAGAAACTGGAACCTACCTTAGTTTCTCACCGGACAGCTTTGGCCTCTCCCATTTTCTAAGCCACCAGCCTTCTAGCTGAGGATAACCTGCAGGAAGTGCTGGCTGCCCCTCTTGTCAAGGAACTACAATGGCACAGGACCTGGGGTGTAGAAAATGTAAACGAAGATATCCCATTGGAACTCAAGGAACTATGAAACTCAGCTACTCTTCTATGCCAACAGATTTAGCCAGAAGATTGCAAAAATGTGTAGGAGCTGCAAGACGGCCTGACTTACCTTCAGAGTAAACATGGCTTCTGTTATCTACCTCCTGCAAATCTCAAGCAAATTTCTCTGGTGGCCAAACCTAACGACCAAAACTCTATAGAGAGAGAATTCTAGAAAACATAGCCAAGTTAATGCTACAAAGTCATACACAGAATTTATTTTATGTATTCTATGGAGTAGTAATTAATATCTACTTTGTTCCATGTGGATAATTCCAGCCGCACTTATCAAATACCTCATTCTATCCTCCTCTGATTTACAAAGCCACTTTTGTGCCATATTGCTGCTGTTACTGTTGCTAAGTCGCTTCAGTCGTGTCCGACTCTGTGTGACCCCATAGATGGCAGCCCACCAGGTTCCCCAGTCCCTGGGATTCTCCAGGCAAGAACACGAGTGGGTTGCCATTTCCTTCTCCAATGCATGAAAATGAAAAGTGAAAGTGAAGTCGCTCAGTCGTGTCCGACTCAGTGACCCCATGGACTGCAGCCTACCAGGCTCCTCTGTCCATGGGATTTTCCAGGCAAGAGTACTGGAGTGCGGTGCCATCGCCTTCTCCATGTACCATGTTACATTTCACTGTGTATTGTGTTCTGGAACATTCGTTTTGTTCCATTGCTATCTGTTGAGTTCTGTGCTACTGCCTGGTTGCATGCTAAGTCGCTTCAGTCGCGTCCGACTCTTTGTGACCCCATGGACTGTAGCTCACCAGGCTCCTCTATCCCTGTTGCCATACCCTCCTTCAGGGGACCGCCTTGTTAATATGACTTTATTATAAGTATTGATATCAGTGGTAAAGTAAGTCCCACAATCTTGTTTTATTTTCATTAAGAATATTTTGCTTCATCTGACTCTTTGCTCTTATATGAAATAGTAGAATCTCTTTGGCATTTTGACTATAGTTGCTTTAAGTTTAGATATTAATTTGACATCTTCATGATATTGAGTCAATATATGTATAAATATGATATAGCTCTAAAAAATTTCGTCTTCCTTCAATACTTTCAGTAAAGTTTTATAATTTTTTAAGATTATGCACACATTTATTCCTAAATACTTTTTAATGGGGCTTTCCAGGTGGTGCAGTGGTAAAGAATCCACCTACCAGTACAGGAGATGCAGAAGACACAGGTTCAATTCCCAGATTGGGAAGATCCCCTGCAGAAGGAAATGGCAACCCACTCTGGTATTCTTGGCTGGAAAATTCCATAGACAGCAGAACCTGGTGGGCTACCAGTCCATGGGGTCACAAAGGGTCAGACACGATTGAGCATGCACGCCCTTTTTAATGCTGTCATTGTTGAAATAGTGTCATTTTTTAAAAATTATATTTTTAAAATATTTATTCATGACCTATAGAAATCAGTTGATTTTTGCTTAATTAGAAACTTTTCTGAACTTTTTATTCTAATAATTTACCTGTAGGTTTTCTTGTGTTTTCTATAGATACAACTAAACAGTTGAAGTGTTAGTCACTGAGATGTGTCTGACTCTGCAACACCGTCAACTGTAGCTCACCAGTCTCCTCTGTCCAGGAAATTCTCCAGGCAAGAACACTGGAGTGGGTAGCCATTCCTTTCTCCAGGGTATTTTCTGACCCAGGGACTGGACCCGAGTCTCCCACATTGCAGGCAGATTCTTTACCATCTGCGACATCAGGGAAGCCCACATATATAACTAATATATCTGCAAATTAAGGCTGTCTTTGTTCTTTAAATTATTACTCTTATAATAAAAATAAATTATAATAAATACATTTATACTATATGAATCTATTTCATAGAACATATAAATAAATATTATTCTTATAGTTTTAGATAACTCAGATTTCTGGCATAATGTTAAATAAAAGTTTTTTGATGTTTACATGAAAGTTTGACAAGAGCTGGCTTTGTATTTACACAAGACTCATCTGCTGTCACAACTGAAAAATCTGATTTGTAGTCTATCTGTGTAATTACTTAATGTTTTTGTAGAAAATGCTATCTCAATGTAATACAACTATAATATTTTGCTTATGCAAGAAAATTTTTTAAAAATCACATATATGTATACTTTGAACAGCTGTCATTTTTGCAGCTATGAAGCTTTACATTTACAAAATATATTTCCTCATAATAAATACACTTTTTTGATGAATTTTTTTATCATATATGTCTTTGAGATAAGAAACATTTTATAATTTACAATAGTGTTTATTTCTATTACACCTACTGAAAGTATTACATAGACTTGGAAATCAGTAATATTTTGCTAGTTTGCAAATGTCACATTATTTGCTACTATAAATACTATATATTTTATAAAACCTATATGTTATTTGAAATTTGAACTTGTTAAATTGTTCATGGTTCACATAGTACTTCCTTTTAAGTTTTAAACATAGCTTTGAAAATGTGGCGTGTTGACCCTCTTTGTATCTAGAGATGCAATTAAAAATAATGGCCCAAATATTCAAGTAATAGCAAGTGTTGGCAATATGACATTGAGGCTATTCATTTGACCTTCTTTGGCTTGCAGGCTTGCGGTTGGGTTTTAAATGGATGGCATGTTAAAGATCTTCAGACATGTCATTTTTTCCCCTGACAATTAGTGAGATATAGAAGGAGAAAACTTTTCTGAAGAAAGATTCCAGCTAGTTCACTACCCACAGATCAATAACATCAAGTGTTCCAATAATGTAAATATGCTCTAAGACTATCTCTAGGGGTTGGAGAGAGATCAGCTTTGTATAAACAGATGTTTTGTTAGATGAGCAGACAATAGATGAAGAAAAAAATACTCTATGGTTCTTCATGGAGTATTTCTGGAGTTTAGAAATGATTTTCAGATATAATCAACTAAAAGATAAGACACTTTAGTTAAGTATGCTATAATTTGTAACCCTAGAAAAGATTCTAATTTTAAACATCCTCTAATCTCAATTTCCCCACTCCAATATTCTTGCCTGGAAAATTCCATGGGGAAGAGGAGCCTGGTGGGCTATAGTCCAAGAGGCCACAGAAAGTCAGACACGACTGAACAACTGAGCACAAACACAATCTCAATTTAAAAGTGAAAGAAATTTTCTCTGATCATCCATGTTAAGTGCTCTGTTTTTTAATTTCATTGTATCTTTTATAGAGTTTAATATGTTTTTAATTGGAAAGAAATATGATTTTTTTGTTTAATTTCTAATCACCTGGATAATTGCTAGCTTTATAAGAGTAGAAATATATCCATCATTTTCATTAATGTAATCCAGAAGCTTGCTTGGTGGTTGCTTAATAAATATAGCTAACTATTAATAAATGATGAAATAAGAAATGTTATTTCTTGAGAAAGAAATATTATCTAACTGCCTTCAATTGCAACAGCACAAAATTTAGGGCTAATGTAGGTACAAAAGGAATTTCTTGGGTGGATATTGGGTATCTCATCAAAAGAAATACTTAGGCAACAATCAGAGCCACTTTTGGAGTCTAGAATGTAGAAATTAATGGATTGTTTCCCAAAGGCACTGTTGTCAAAATAAGTTGAGTGTTTTCAGTTTTCATGTCACTTTGAACTAGATTAAGATTCTAGGGCAAGAATAGAAAAAAAAAAAAACGCTTGCTTTGAAAAATGCAAGCATAGAAATGCACCACTTCCCTGATGGCTCAGAAGGTTAAGTGTCTGCCTACAGTGTGGGAGACCCGGGTTCAATCCCTGGGTTGGGAAGATCTCCTGGAGAAGGAAATGGCAACCCACTCCAGTATTCCTGCCTGGAGAATCCCATGGATGGAGGAGCCTGATAGGCTACAGTCCATGGAGTTGCAAAGAGTCAAACACGACTGAGTGACTTCACTTTTCTTTCTTTTGAGAAATGCAGAGAATCAAAGAGAAATTCATTCTGTCTCTCTGTCTCTGCTACCCTCATTTTTCCTCCTTTCAATCTTTTATATTTACTCACACTTTTGAGTTTTTTCCCTACTGTTTATTATTTCTTTTTTGAGTTACTGTTTGGCAAAATTTTCTTTCAACCTGAAAGATTGCTTTTAGTTTTTATTTTAGATCAGGTTTGCCAGTAACAAATTCCCTCAGTTTTGTTTTTGTGAGAATGGTCTTTATTTTAGTTTCATTTTGTAACTATAATTTTGCTAGATCTAGAATTCTTGATTGAATGGTTTTTCACCCAAGTACTTTAAATATACTGTTACACTTCTTTCTAGTTTTAACTGTTTTTGAGGAAGAACACAGTCTTTAATTATATTGTTATTCCCCTATATATGAGTTATTTTTCTGCTTTCAAGATTTACTTTTGTCCTTATTTTGATCAGTTTGACTATAATGTGTCTAGGTATAGATCTTTTTGTGTTTATTATTCTTGGAATTCACTTGGGGTTCACAAGTGAACTGAAACTAGTACTCCTGAAATTAGTACATTATTAAAGCCAGTACTCCTGAAACTAGTACATTATTAAAGCAAGTACTCCTGAAACTAGTAAATTATTAAATCAAGATGGAAGCATACAAAGTTAACCTACAAAAGTTATTCATTTTCCTGTATACCAGCAATGAAAAGATGGAATTTGCAATTCAAGGCATAGTACTAGTTACGTTCCTAAGTCACTTCAGTTGTGTCCGACTCTGTGAGACCCCATAGATGCCAGCCCACCAGGCTCCCCCGTCCCTGGGATCCTCCAGGCAAGAATACTGGAATGCGTTGCCATTTCCTTCTCCAATACATGAAAGTGAAAAGTGAAAATCAAGTCACTCAGTCGTGTCCGACTCTTAGTGACCCCATGGACTGCAGCTACCAGGCTCCTCCATCCATGGGATTTTCCAGGCAAGAGTACTGGAGTGGGTTGCCATTGCCTTCTCCTAGTTACATTAGTATACCCCAAAATAAAACCAGTGTAAGTCTAAAAAAATGTACAAGATCTATATACAGAAAACTATAAAACTCTGATAAAAGAAATCAAAGGAGAACTAAATAAATGGAGAGATGTTTCATGTTCATGGATAGCAACACTCGTTAAGATGTCAGTTCCTGGCCTGATCTTGAGATTCAGTGCAACCTCAATCATAATCCTGTTGGGACATTTTATGGATATCTATAAACTAATTTTAAAATTTATGTGGAGAGGTAAAATACCTAAAAGAGCCAATAAAAGGTTGAAGAAGACCACAATTGGAGAACTGATACTACCCAACTCTAAAGTTGTAAGGGAAAAATCTTTCTCCTTGTTCATTTCTCATCAATTCTTCTGATAACATATGTGTGGGAGTCTGACCCACCAAGATATTCTCCAGTTCTTTTAGATACCAACTGACTGTCCTACAATTAAATTCAATTCTGGTACTACTTAGAATAAGTAACATATTTCACAGATGGCAAAGAAGGAGACCCGGGTTCAATCTCTGGGTTGGGCAGATGCCCTGGAGAAGGGAATGGCTACTGACCCACTCCAGTATTCTTGCCTGGAGAATCTCATGGACAGAAGAGCCTGATGGGCTACAATCTATGGGGTCACAAAGAGTTGGACAGGACTGAGCAAGTAACACTTTCACTTTTTACTTTTTTCCCACAGTTTAAGAACTCTATCCCACAGTCTCCACCCCCCCCCCACTAACTTCAGATGCCAATTCACAACTCTAGTTGTTTCTGACTGACCAATTGTAGATCCAGAATGTCCCATAACCACCTTCCAAGATTTGATAATATGCTAGAATAGTTCATATAACTCAGAAAGACAATTTATTTACTAGATTACTGGTTTATTTTGAGGGAATGCAGTTCAGGAACAGACTTATGAAAGAGACATATAGAGCAAATTATATGGGAAGGGGCATGGAGCTTTCATCACCTTTTTGGACATGCTACCCTTCTGGCACTTCCACTTGTTCACCAACTTGGAAGTTCTCTGAAAACTGTACTTTAGGAATTTTCTGAATGCTTCATTACATAGGCATGGTTGACTAAACCATTAATTCAACCTCCAGCCTCTCCCCCATTCCTGGACTTCAATTACTTGGGGCTAAAACTTCCAGGCCTCTCATCACATGGTGGTTCCCCTAGAAAGCAGCCTCCCATCCATAGAGACTTCACAAAAGTTATCCCATTGATAAATACTCATGTATGGTTTCTGATTAACAAAATACATTCCTTCCCTTTTATTGCTCTTATAACTTAGGAAATTTCATATTTTAGAAGCTCTAGGATAGAAATTCCAGCTGAGCTATTTAACACCCTAAAAATGACACTATGAAAGTGTTGCACTCAATATGTCAACAAACTTGGAAAACTCGCAATGGTCCTAGGACTGGAAAATATCAGTTTTCATTCCAATCACAAAGAAAGACAATGCCAAAGAATGTTTAAGTTCCTGTGCATTTGTGCTCATTTCACATGCTAGCAAGGTAATCCTCAATATCCTTCAAGCTAGGCTTCAACAATTTGTGAACTGAGAACTCCCAGCTGTAGTAACTGGATTTAGAAAAGGCAGAGCAACCAGAGATCAAATTGACAACATCCCTTGGATCATAGAAAAAGCAAGGGGATTTCAGAAAAAAAAATTTGCTTCCTTGACTATGCCAAAGCCTTTGACTGTGTGGATCACAACAGACTGTAGAAAATTCTTAGACAGATGGGAGTACTAGAGTACCTGACCTGCTTCTTTAGAAAACTATGTATGAAGGTCAAGAATCAACAGTTAGAAGTGGACATGGAAGAATGGATTGGTTCAAAATTGTGAGAGGAATATGTCAAGGCTGTATATTGTGACCCTGCTTATTTAACTTATATGCAGAGTACATCATGTGAAATGCCAGGCTGGATGAAGTACAAGCTGGAATCAAGACTGCCAGGATAAATACCAACAACTTCAGATATGCAGATGACACCAAACTTATGGCAGAAGCCAAGAGGAACTAAAGAGCCTCTTGATGAAGGTGAAAGAGGAGAGTGAAAAAGCTGGCTTAAAACTCAATATTCAAAAGACTAACATCATAACATCTTGTCCTATGGTGCTGCTGCTGCTGCTGCTAAGTCACTTCAGTCATGTCCGATTCTGTGCGACCCCTAGATGGCAGCCCACCAGGCTCCCCCGTCCCTGGGATTCTCCAGGCAAGAACACTGGAGTGGGTTGCCATTTCCTTCTCCAAAGCATGCATGAAAGTGAAAAGTGAAAATGAAGTCGCTAGTCGTGTCCGATTTTTAGTGACCCCATGGACTGCAGCCTACCAGGCTCCTCCATTCATGGGATTTTCCAGGCAAGAGTACTCGAGTGGGTTGCCATTGCCTTCTCCATCTTGTCCTATGACTTCATGGCAAATAAATGGGGAAAAAGTGTTTACACTTTTTAAATTTTCTTGAGCTTCAAAATCACTGCAGACTGTGACTGGAGCATGAAATTAAAAGATGCTTGCTCCTTGGAAGAAAAGCTATGACAAACCTAGACATTGTATTAAAAAGCAGAGATATCACTTTGCCAACAAAGGTCTGTCTAGTCAAAGCTATAGTTTTTCTAGCAATCACGTATGGATGTGAGAGCTGGACCATAAAGAAGGCTGAGTGTTGAAGAACTGGTGCTTTAGAATTGTGATGCTAGAGAAGATACTTGAGAGTCCCTTGGACTGCAGGGAGATCACATCAGTCAATCCTAAAGGAAATCAACCCAAATATTCATTGGAATGACTGATACTAAAGCTGAAATTCCAGTACTTTGGCCACTTAATTCAAAGAACTGACTCATTGGGAAAGACCCTGATGCTGTGAAAGATTGAAGGCAGGAGGAGACAGGAGCAACAGAGGACAAGATGGTTGGACGGCATCACTGACTCAATGGACATGAGTTTGAGCAAACTGCAGAAGACAGTGAAGGATAGGAAAGCCTGGCATTCTGTAGTCCATGGGTTCACAAAGAATTGGACATGATTTAGTGCCTGAACAACAACACCAAGGACAGAAATGGGAATGAAGGCCAAATACACATTTATTATAATAAATCACAATATTATAAAGATTAAAACTGCAATAACTAAGACAGTGTGGTATCAGTGGCAGTACAGACAAACCAGTGGAACAGACTAGAGAACCAAGTGTTGACCAATCCAAACATAGCCAACTGGATTTTGACAAAGGGACAAAGACAATCAATTGGAGAAAAGAAATTCTCTTCAACAAATGTTACTGGAACGATTGGACATCACATACAAAAAATGAACCCAGACACTTTTCACAAAAATTAAAAATATGTGTCATTATTGTGATGTAATAAAATTCATATTTTATGGCAAGACAGAAAAATTTAAATGTGAAATTTTCTATGCCTATTTGGGCCTCCTTCTTCCTCTTTAGTGTCTATCGTGCATTAACCTGACCTCCTTAGGAGGTAACAATTCCTTCTTAATCTTGTAAAAGTTTGCTTTGTACATGGCGATTTGGATTGTGTGAACTGTCAGTACATTGTGTTTTGATGTATAACCTCTTATGTCATAAATATTTTTAATTGTGCTTTGACCTCCGATGGGTGGAACAGTCCTCAGAGTTTTCTGAAAGACTGTCTCCTGTATTATAATCCTCAAGTTGACTTCAATAAAATTTTCCTTCATTCCTCGGTTGACTATTGATTAATTTTTCATCAACATGAGACACGCAAATCAAAACAATGAGGTACCACTACATGTTGATTAGAAAGGCCAAAATCCAAAGGCCAACAATACCAAATGCTGACAAGGATTTAGTATTTATCTGAAAGAGGTGAAAGTATGTCCACATGCAAACTCACACATGGATGTTTATAGCAGTTTTATTCATCTTTGGCAAAACAGTAACACCCTCTGTTTGTTCTTTAAATTGTTTTTTCCCAAGATTGCCCAGGATTTGATCTTTATTCAGAAGCCATTTTCTTTATTCTAGTATTGTTTTTAATCTGAAGGCACTGTACCATTTCAAAACTACTAATTCCTGGATCATTTTTGTTTAATGATTCTTCTCTCTTTCCAATCACATTTTACTGCAAAAAAACTTGAAGAAACCAGGTAGTACTTTCAACATTCTACCTTGAAATCTTTTTAGCTAGATCACCTGGTAAATTAGATACATTTTGTACTTTCCACATTAGCATAAGCAACAACATTACCACACTTTCTACTGTTAATACTGGAGACCTTATCCTTTGATTTCCAATAAAAGTTTTATTATCACCTAAGCTCTCACAATGGCCTCCTGAAAACCATCATACATCTGATACAGTTTCTTCAAGGCATTTTATATTTTTACTAATACTCTATTCAAAGATCCTTGCCTCTCCACCCAAATACCAAAATTAGTATTTGCTATCTAGTGCCATATAACAAGTTGTTCCATAATTTAGCAGCTTAAAAACAACATCAAAAAACATTGCTGTATTTTTCAGCCAATATTTACACAAAGATTCAAACTGGATCCCTGAGACAGTGTCATCCTACAACTGAAAGATAATATTTAAATAGCCTCTGAGGCAGCTGGATTAACTTTAGTCAGAGAAATATGTGTACAATGGATTATTTCTAGATATATTTTGTCCAACTCTATTCATAGGAAGTAGGTCAAAGAAATGAGCAAAGTATAATGTGTATGTTTTTAAGCACAGAAACTATAAACGAAAGAGAGATTTCATAACTGCAAATGAACTTTTTCAAACTGATAAGTTGTCTATTCTGTTAACATGGATATTAAGTGATTTGCTGATTGAATCTTATTTATATTTATATTACTATTCATATTATATTGCTTTCAGCTGAACAGATGAAAGGGAAGTAAGACTATAAGAAATAGTCTGTTGTTCACTAGAAGAAAAAACAGGATTCAACATAGCTTTTGTAATTTTGAATTTGGGTGTGATGAGTGAGGGTAACCATGGGACCGGAGGAAAATGAAATCTCTTAGAAATTGCTTGATATTTTTAGTAATATAAATGATATGCAACTAATTTAATTAAGCTTAGAATCATAACAGACCCTATTGAAGAGCTAGTGGAATGCTTTCCTTTTGTGTATCTCCTTACTGCTGAAATGTAGTACATTAAAATGAATAAGAACAATAGATAGTTTCAACTGATCAAATCTGCAACTCCATCTGATCGAATGAGAAGATTTTAATTAAAACTGGACTTCATTCAAAAAGGACTATTGTAACAAACTATAATTAAGTTGATTTTCCATAGTGCATAGGTCATACATTCATTTTGTAACTTTTATTTAATTCTCCTAGTGTTATATTTTTACCTTTAATATTTCTGTTTGTATGTTCATAACAAATTATGAATTTTCTATTTTTCCATATGAGGCATTATTCACTTACTTCAGTGATGATATGTCTAGAGATATTCCATCTTAAAAACTTGTAGAGATCTTTCCTTCCTTCATCATTCTCATTTTTAGTCACACCAATAAATCAGTAACCACTTCTTGCAGAACTTCTCTGTTATATAACTTTATGCGTAGATGTAAAGCAAATGTCAGTGCATTGTATTTCTGTTTTCTTCGATCAAAATTAAAAATAATTAACTAAAAATATGACAATAGCATAATAGAGAATAAGCAGTACACACACAACATAATACATGCTGCATATGGAGCTGTTTGAAGGTCTGAATATAAATACAGAGGACAATGTCTGATATATATGCATTCACTGCAAGCATTTATGCCTAAGATGTCCCATCACATTCTTATTGAATGACAATGCAGTTGGTTCAGACAAAGAGTGATAATTAAAACAGTTTTATCCAAAGACATATATGAAATAATAATAGCTCTTGGTGACTGGCTAGGTTGAAGGTTAGTACTCTACGATCTCACAAAGGAAACTGCTGTTTATTCTTTTCTTTCGTCTATTCTCATGCTCTTTTTAAAAGCCTGAAGCCAAAGAAAAACCTTTTTATAGCTGTTTTTATTTAAGAACTTTGAGTCTTTAATTACTTAAATTTTTAGTCTATAAAATAATATTTATGAAATATATATATATCATATAATACATGTATGTACTCATCTAATGGTTTTAAGAAAAGAATATTGTCATTTGCTTGGTAATCTCTTGTACATGCTCTTAAACACCAATCAGTTTCTTTCAACAATGTATTGAAAGAAAAAATTTTGTATTTGTTATTCTCTTCCTTTCCTTTAGTTTTACTATATATTTGTATATTTATACAATATACAATAATGTTTACTTTTTCTTGCCCTCATATTATAACATAATCATTCTTTGTAAATTTCCTTACAGCTGACTTTTTTTCCTGCTTAACTTTATGTTTCTAAGATTTATTTATGTTTTAGCATGTAGCAATAACTTACTGCAGATAGAGTCTTTACAGTCTGAGCCACAGGTAAAGAATCTGCCTGCAATCAGAAGACCCAGATTTGATCCCTGGGTTGGAAGGATCCTCCAGGAGAAGGGAATGGCAACCCACTCCAGTATTCTTGCCTAGAGAATGCCATGGACAGAGGAGCCTGGGTGGGCAACAGTCCATGGGGTCACAAAGAGCTGGATACTACTGAGTGAATAACACACCTTCATAAAACACTTTTGGGCTTCCCTGCTGTCACAGACGGTAAAGAATCTGCCTCAGTACAGGAGATCCGGGTTTGATCCTTGGGTCAGAAAGGTCACCTGGAGAAAGAACTGGCAACCCACTCCAGTATTCTTGCCTGGGAAATCTCATGGACAGAAGAGCCTGGTGGGCTACAGTCCATGGGGTCGCAAAGATATGGACACAACTGAAGCAACTAACACTTCCTTACTAATAATTTATTTTCTCTGCTGCATACTCTTCTAGCATATGAGTATATCAAAATTTATTGTAATTTTACCCCAATGGGTATTTTGTTTATTTACAATTTTCTTCTATTACAAATAATGTTGCTGTATATTCTTGAACAGTTCCCCTGACACGTGTCCATTAAGTTTCTCTAGGATATACATGTATGTGAAATTGTTGCATTATAGAAAATAAGAACACAACAAAATAAGAATAAAATAATGTTATATTATTTTCCAAAGTGGCTGCACTTTTTAACTTGGATATATGTTGGGTAAGAAATGTCAAATCATGAGAGATTTAATTTCTATTTTCCTGATTATTAATAAGGTTGAGTATGTTTTATGTTTATTGACTGTTAAGGTTTCTTCTTCTGTATGGTGCCTCTTCAATCCCTTTTTTATGCTTGTCTTTTTCTTCTCCTCAATGATTTAAAAACAGTATATTCTACATACAATTTTGTATTTTTAATTATTGTCTGTCATTTGAATTTTTATTCTCTTCATAGTAATTTTCTTAAAAGTTTTCATTTTAATTTAGTTAAAATTATTCTTTGCCTTACAAATATGTTTTCTTTAAGAAACCAATTTTTACCCCAAAATCAGATTTTTTTTTTAATATTGTTTTCCCAAATTTTACTTTTACTTTACATATTTAGGGCTTTAATTGTGTGAAATTAAAGTTGCTTTTGTGTGGGACAGGAGAAAAACTTGTTTTTTTCCCCCCATATACACAGATTTACTACAGCAGTATTGAATGAATAATTTATTCTTTCCTACTGATCTGCAGAGAAAATTCTATCATACTCAAGTTTGTGTAATTATGAGTTGATTTCTTAGTTCTTTGTTTTGTTCAATCAGTAATTTTCTATTCCTGAGCGCAGTACAATGTTTTAATTACTATAAATTTATAGTAAATCTTAACATGCAGAGAAATAAATATCCCTGTTTACTTTGAGTGTCTGTATAATGCTTAGCTATTTATTTTTCATATATAATATAAAATAACTAGTTAAAGTCTATATAAGAAGTTATGAATGTGATTAAAATAGTATTGATTCCTTGGGTTAATGTGAAGAAATTTAATCTGTGTGATATTGAGTCTCCCATTTATGAACACAGAGTGGTTACCATTTAGAGATTATATTTTATATTTTTCAGTATTATAGGTATAACAGTCCTAAATGTTTATGCACATAATAGAACTTCAAAATAAATGAACCAAAAATTACTAGAACTAAATTACTAGAGCTAAAACTAAATTAATTTTCCTAGAACTAAAATTACTAAATTAGTTTAGAACTAAACTAAAAATTACTAGAACAAAATACATGAACCAAAAATTACTAGAAATAACTAGTTTACTAGAACCAAAGTCCACAGCTATAGTTGAAGATATCAGTACCCCTCTCTCAAAACTGATACAGCAAATTGATAAAAAAAAAAAATTGTTAAGGATAGAGAAGATTTGAACAACACTTCCTGGTGGCTCAGATCGCAAAGGATCCGCCTGCAGTGCAGGAGACCTGGGTTCGATCCCTGGGTTGGGAAGAGCCCCTGGAGGAGCGCATGGCAACCCACTCCAGCATTCTTGCCTAGAGAATCTCCATGGACAGAGGAGCCTGGTGGGCTATAGCCCATGGGGTGGCAAAGAGTCAGACACGACTGAGTGACTAAGCACAGCACATCAACTAATGTGACATAATTTTCATCTTTATTGGACCATAAAACAAATGTCAATACATTTTCAAAATATTCAAATCATTCAAATATGTTTTCTGACTACAATGAAATTAAATTTAAAATAAATAATAATAATATATTTGGAAAATACCCTATATTTGAAAATTTAATAACATACATACAGTGGGTCAAAATAGAAATTATTTTGATCTGAATAACAATGAAGACAATATATCTGAATTGGTTGAGATTTCACTGAACAGTATTTTAGGGCAAATTTACAGCATTAAACCTAAAGCTATAAAAATTCTAGAAGAAAGCAACACGGAACTCTTGTATACTTGGCTTAGGCAAAGATTTCTGAGCCCATGACACCAAAAGTTTGATACATAATATATAAAATGACAAATCAATAACTAGGGCTTTATCCAAATTAAAAACCTAATCTTTGAAAGAAACTGCTTAGAATGTAAAGAAAATCCATAGACTGGGAGAAAATATTTGCAAATCAGATAGTTCATAAAGGACTATATCTAGAATATTATGAGACTCTCTCAAAACTCCAAACTGTATGGAGATTCCTCAAAAAACCAAAAATAAAACTACTATATAAGCCAGCAATTCTCCACCTGGGCGTATATTAAAGAAAATGAAAACATGAATTCAAAAAAAATACATGACCTCAGTGTTTATGGCAGTATTATATATAAAAGCCAAGATATGAAAGTAAACTAAATGTCCACCACAGATGAATGCATATAGACATGTAGTGCACACACATTGGAATATCATTTAGTCATAAAAAAGAGTGGAAAAGACCTTGATGCTGGGAAACATTGGGGACAGGAGGAGAAGGGGGCGACAGAGGATGAGATGGTTGGATGGCATCACCAACTCAACGGACATGGGTTTGGGTGGACTCCGGGAGTTGGTGATGGACTGGGAGGCCTGGTGTGCTGCAGTTCATGGGGTCGCAAAGAGTCAGACATGTTTGAGTGACTGAACAATAACAACATAATAAAGAAGGAAATTTTGCCATCAGCAGCAATATGGATGGACCTGGAGGATATTATGCTTAGTAAAATAAGTCAGATAGAGTAAATCAAATACTGTAATCACTTATACATAGAAACTAAAAAGTAAAACAAATGAATGAATATAACAGAACAGAGACAGACTCACAGATATAGAGAATAAACTAGCGGTTACCAGTGGAGAGAGGCAAGATAGGGACTTAACAGGTACAGACTGTATGCTGTGCTCAGTCACTCAGTCATGTTCACTTCTTTGAGATCTTGTGGACTGTACTCTGCCAGGCTCTTCTGTCCAGGGGATTTTCCCGGCAAGAATACTGGAGTGGGTTACCATTTCCTTCACCAGGGATCTTCCCGACCCAGGAATTGAACCCTCATTTCCTGCATTGCAGGTGGATTCTTAACCACTGAACCAACAGGGAAGCACAAGCTACTACATATAAAATAAGTAAGATACAAGAATATATTGTACAGCAAAAAGGATATAGCCTATATTTATAACTTTGCTAAGTCACTTTAGTCATGTCTGACTCTGTGCGACCCCATAGACGGCAGCCCACCAGGCTCCCCCATCCCTGGGATTCTCCAGGTAAGAACACTGGAGTGGGTTGCCATTTCCTTCTCCAATGCATGAAAGTGAAAAGTGAAAGGGAAGTCACTCAGTCATGTCCGACTCTTCGCGACCCCATGGACTGCAGCCTACCAGGCTCCTCTGTCCATGGGATTTTCCAGGCAAGAGTATTGGAGTGCGGTGCCATCGCCTTCTCCGATTTATAACTTTAAATAGAGTATAATCTATAAAATATTAAATCACTGCTTTGTATACCTGAAACTAATATAATATTGTAAATCAACTATACTTTAATAAAAAGCAAAAAACAGCTCCAAAAATATGGACAAAAAATTTGAATAGATACTTCAAAGAACATACAGATGAGAAATATAAGGAAACATCATAATCAGTGGTCATATTCCTACACACATTTTGAAATAGCTAATGTGAAGTCTGACCATGCTGATCCTTGGCAAGATTCCCAAGCATCTGGGATATTCATAACTTTGCTGCTTGAACTAACAATTACTGAAAAAATGTGTTAATATCTACCATTCTAATCAGGATTTTTTTAATGTGTTTTTTGTTTTATACAATATTATTTGGTACCTTTACATTTAAACGTCTTATGTAATGTTATATTTTTCTTTTCTAATGAATCTTATCTGAAGGTCTATTTTATTTGATATTAATTACTATATCAACTTTTAAAAATTGTATTTGCTTTGTATTTGTATCCTTTTCCTTTGAACATGTATATATTCTATATTTGGGATGTACTTCTTGTAGATAAAATAGAGCAGAATTTTAAAATATGACTTGAAAATTCTCATCTTTTTGTGTTAACATTTAATCAACTTTCTGTTTTTATAATTAATGATTTTAATTTCTATCATCTTATTTTATGCTTTTCATTGTTCTGTTTCTATATTGTTTCTTCATTCTTGCCTTAAAATGAATGGATTTTTTTCTCCTATCAGTTTCTTTTCTATACTAGATTTTAAGTTATACATACATATTTTCCATGATTAGAAAATTTTAGCATGTAGAATTAGCTTATTGAAATTGGATATGCTAAATATTTTTCATTCTGACTTCAAACAGTACAAGTTTCATAGAACACTTTTAAGTGGCTCAGATGGTAAAGAATCTGCCTTCAATGCAGGAGACCCAGGTTCTATCCCTGGGTCAAGAAGATCCCCTAGGAAAGGAGTGGCAACCCATTCCAATATTCTTGCATGGAAAATTCCATGGACAGAGGAGCCTGGCAAGCTACAGTCCATGGGGTTTCAAAGAGCTGGACATGATTGAACAAAGACTTCCACTTCCATTATACTTTTTAAATTTGATAAAAAATAGATAATGTGTGTGCATGCTCAGTTGCTTCAGTTGTTTCCAACTCTGTGATCCTACGGACTCTCGCCCATCAGTCTCCTCTGTCCATGGTACTCACCTACAGAGGTGTAACAGATATTCTCACTCCTAATGTGTTCTGAATATTAAGACTGGTGACACTGCGTGAACACCAAAATGGTATGAAAAGGTTCATAATCCTTTAATGAGGCTTGTGGGAAGACTAGGGCAGCCTCTCCATCTGGTTTCAAAATGTTTTGAGGGTCACAGAAGGAAGACTTGATAGACTTATTATTTTAGGATTGGGACTGGGGCAAAGGTTCCTGTGTGCTGGCCTGGATTTCTGTGATTTGAACTTGCTGGTGCCAAAGGAAGGAACAAATGGGCTTTCTTATCATCTTGTCCAGATTTGGGACATATGGGGAAAAGAGACTGGTAGGGCTTGAAAATAGTGAGCAGTCAAGCATCAAAAATGGAGTCAACTCTGTGTTACAATTTATTCTTGATGTTTGACTGATGACTAAAATGTGCGATGTTTCATTTAATTGAATTTGACCCCCACTAAATAAGACATTATGATGCTTTATGAGGCTGGTAGCCTGAAACCGGTAACAGTGTTGGAAATTATGTTAAATACTTTGTTCAAGAGCCCAGCATTGTATATTCTAAGAAGTGAAATGGGTGTCTGGGCCACTGTCAATCATTTTTGGAATCTCTGGAGGGGATAAGTGATATCTTAGTGAGGCCTTGTACTATGGTCTTAGCACATGCAGGGACATGTATGACCTTGGTCTATATTTTGCATGTATGTGAAATAAGAGATACCTAAAGTCCTTTCTTCCAAAGGCAAATCTTGAATAAGGAATGGTTGCTGTTGACTGGATGAGATTCAGAAGTTGGTAAAATTGTACAACTGAGGCAGACTGTTGGCCAGGGTATCCTATGTTAAGGTGGCTGACTGACATTCAGCTGGTTTTGCTGACTCTTAGTTCCTTTCTGGATGTAGAACATGAAGTTAAAGGATAAAAAGCAGCATCTCTCCCACAAGCTCGGTCTCATGTGTGGTGGCTCTTCTAACCCTCTTACGGAAACTCCCTTTGGTGCACGCTGTTGATACCAAGGAACTCCTTGGGAGTCTAAAGGGTGAAGAAGAAGTTGACTTCCTCTGTCATTGTGTCATTTGGCAAGGGACTGAGGACAGGACAATACTTTCTCCTCCCACCCTCTCTCTCACTCTTACAGGTTGATAAACCAGAGGGCCCAGGTATGGCTCTATCTTGTAGAAGGAAGACTTCTATGTTCTGCTGAGTTCATGGGGTACTTGTTTCCATGACCCAATGCATCATGGGCAGCTGGGTATGAAGCTTCCTGAAGTCCTGAAAGCTGTCATAGACTCAGGTCCTGAAGAGCCTTTGCTTTCAGGAGAACTCAGTGTGCAGCCACATTAATGGATATGATATATTGCCAGTAAGGGAAATTTCCTGTACCAGAAGCCAGTGGGCAACTTATGAGCATCATGGTTGGAATAGGGACTCTAAGAAAAAAGGGAGGAGGATGCTAAAGCCCCTAGAATGAAGGAGTCTTTGGGGTACACTAATGGAATGCCTATTATATTGTAATTTGGACAGTTCCTACAGTCTTTTGTTGTAGGATGTTCTATTTATAGTGAGCTGATTTGTGTGTAACAGTAAGATCTGTAAATGAGGAATATGTTGTCTCCAGTACCCCAAGCATAAAAGATCTTAACTTTGTTTTAACGTTATGGGTACTGAGAAGGTCCATGGCTATTTCTTGATAGTGTCAGAGGTGGAGCAGCTCTCAATTTATCAAATAATTTTCAGAAATTTAACTGAAGTTGGGAGGACTTGTAGTAAGTATGGAACAATGACCCGTGTTATTTTTGTGAACCCCTTGGTGAGTATTTATATGTTCTGAATTAATGTATCAAATGAATCTCCTTGGAGAAGGATGTTATCAGTGTGATGACGTAACTTGTACTCCTGGAGAAAGTTGGATACAGTTAAGATTGTACCTGCAAAGATTATGTACAATCACAAGGATGTTGAGGTAGCCCATGAGTAACCAGATAAGATACAGTACTGTGTCCCTTAGAAGATGAAAGCAAACTGCATTTGAGGGGTTATTGAAGTAGACACTGAAAATATTAGCCAAATATTACTGTAAATTATTTGCCAGTTGCTGGTTGGATGGGGTCAGTACTTTTGATAACACTGGGTGTGGGGGGGGCTTAATTGGTATGACTACAGCATTAACATCACATTAATCCACTATGAGGTGCCATTTGCTCTTTGCAGGTTTGAAAGCAGGGCTGTTAATAGGGAAACGGTGGCAATACTCACCCCTTCTCTAAGTAGGTTTTATATAATGGGTTTCAATCCTTGAAGCCCCTATTTTAATTTATATTGGGCTGTATGAACTATTTTACCTTGGGGAAAGGTCCTTAGGGTCTCATTTTATCAAGCCAATTTTAAGTGCCAAAGACTTAATTTAATTTTAATTTATTGCTCATTGATTCAGAGCAGCCATGACCACTATGGGATACTTTAGAAAATTGGGCACAATGACTATAGGGAATTGAGTAGTTCCAGTGGTTAAGGTAAGGCATACCTGTTTATCCTCTATTTTATGTTTAGTAACTCCAATAATGTTATAGGAGTACCTTGTTTAAACTTAGTGGGACCTCTAGGAGAAGGCAATGGCACCCCACTCCAATACTCTTGCCTGGAAAATCCCATGGATGGAGGAGCCTGTGGGCTTCAGTCCATGGGGTCGCTAAGAGTCGGACACGACTGAGCGACTTCACTTTCACTTTTCACTTTCATGCATTGGAGAAGGGAATGGCAACCCACTCCAGTGTTCTTGCCTGGAGAATCCCAGGGACGGGGAGCCTGGTGGGCTGCCGTCTATGGGGTCGCACAGAGTCGGACACGACTGAAGCAACTTAGCAGCAGTAGCAGCAGCTAGGAATAACTTTAATTTCAGTCTCCATAATGATGAAGGCCACAAAGGTTTGCCAATTGATTAATTTCAGCAGATATTAAAGTTAATTTGGAACCTGTTATAGAGGCAAAATGCAAATCTGCACCCTTTTATTTTTGTGTGTGTGCATAAATCCTTTTAATGAATTTGGGGTTTTTAATTGGGGCAAATTTTGAATCTCTGTTTTCATTTTTTTCACCCTATATTCAGGTTTTTTATCTTGCCTTTTTTGATGGCTACTAGCTATATATATTTCAGCAAGGGGGAGGGGTGTCCGTTCTCTTTTCATATTTATGTTTCTCCTTCCAGAGAGCCCATGGAGTCACAAAGAGTTTAACATGACTGAGCAACTGAACTGAACTTCCAGAGAGCCTCAAATCAGTATTGTTAGAGTTAGGAAACTTCATCAATGTTGAGTCAGTTGCGCTGCTCCACAGGGCTGCCATGCTCCCTATATCCCTGAGGATCAGGATCTTTATTGTGACAGAAGCCTAGCTAGTAGGCAGTAACAATGGTATTTTGTAAGATCCTAGTGAGCCATTTTGGGCTTCCCAGGTGATGCGGTGGTGAAGAATCCACCTGCCAATGCAGGTGATGCCGATTTGATCCCTGGGTTGCGACGATTCCTTGGAGTAGGAAATGGCAACCCATTCCAGTTTTCTTGCATGGAAAATCCCTTGGACAGAGGAGGCTGGGAGGCTAAGTTTACAGAGTGGCAAAGAGTCAAACATGACTAAGTGACTGAGGTCAGCACAGCACAGTGAGGCATTTACTTTTAGTAGTATAACCTCAGCAGGCTACACTGTAATTGTTCTTCTTCCACATGAGCCATCATCCAGTGAGCTTACATAGTGCACAGGGCATCAGTCTTTCCCCTGAACATTCTGTAGGAAGAAAGTGAAGTCTCTCAGTCGTGTCCAGCTCTTTGCAACCCCGTGGATTGTAGCCTATCAGGCTCCTCCATCCATGATATTTTCCAGGCTATAATACTAGAGTGGGTTGCCATTTCCTTCTCCAGGAGATCTTCCTGACCCAGGGATTGAACCCAGGTCTCCCACATTGTAGGCAGATGCTTTACCATCTGAGCCACCAGGGAAGTCCAAACATTCTATAGAAAAGGACAAATGCCTGGTTGATGAGCTTCCCTGGTGGGGCAGCAGTAAAGAATCTATCTATTGATGCAGGTTCAATTCCTGGGTTGGTCCTATCTCTAAGCAAAAACTTCCAAATTAGGTTTGTATAGTGAATTGAAAGTTTGTGTCTTCCCAAAATTCATGTGTTAAAGCCCCAACCCTCATTTGTGACTATATTTGGAAATAAGGCATTTAAGGGCTAATTAAGATTAAATGAGGTCATGAAGGTGGAGCCCTGATCCCAAAGATTGGTGTCCTTATAAAGAGCTACTACAGAGCTCACTTTCTCTTTCTCTCTCTTCCCAAGCGAGGACACAATGAAAAGATAGCCATCTGCAGTCCAGGAAGAGAGCTCTCACCAGGAATGAAATTGGCTGGCACATTGATCTTGGACTTCCCAAGATCTGTGAAGATCCAGAACTGTGAAAAATAAATTTCTGTTGCTTAAGTCTATGGCATTTTGTTATGGCAGCTTCATCTAACTGAGCCAATTGGTTAAATCTAAACAGAGGCTTAGTAGGATTTTATAAGTGCAGCACAAACCAGCACAGCTTCAAGCATAAACTTGCCAGCATCTCTATAAGCAATATAAACACTCACTCCAGATTTAGTTCAGATGTTGAGACTGATGATGCCACTGATATGCCCCCAAGAAGATGTGAATCAGTTTACCGCTCACATAATGAGAGTTTCTGAAGAGAGCAGGGTACGCTCCAAGGATGATCTAAAAATATCCCAAAGGAGCAGAGAAAAAAGACTGACTAGGCTTTTATTGTGAATAAGGGCTGGAGCTGCATAGTTTGAACTTCATGCTGATACCAAAGGAAGAGCATTTGGGCTTTCTTAGCTTACACAGATGTGAGACTTGAAAGCCATCAACAGACAAACAAAAAAAAGGGAGTCAGACTCTTTCTTACTGATGTTTTAGTCATCTAATTCTTGCCTTATTTTCTCTCTCTCTCCTGGTTTGAGCTTTGTTTTTATTTCTCTTGCTTAGTATTCATGGAGCTTCTAAGGTCTGTATATTTGATGTTTTTATCAGTTCAGGACCGTCTCAGCCATTATCTCTTCCAGTATTGCTGCTGCCTCATTCTCTCCTCTCATTCTGAAACTCAGAATTGTCACACATTAGACTCTTCATGTCTTCTAACCTCTCTTTCACATTTCTAATCATGTTATCCATGCATCACCCATACTATCTTATGATCACTATTCAAACTCAGTTATATCTACTTTTCTGTAAATATATTGATTTTTTAATGTAACAAATATAGTTACCTTTTGTA
This sequence comes from Bison bison bison, assembly GCF_000754665.1. Lineage (NCBI taxonomy): Eukaryota > Metazoa > Chordata > Mammalia > Artiodactyla > Bovidae > Bison > Bison bison. The sequence goes on along the minus strand of NW_011494843.1, from coordinate 1,543,734 downwards.
AGAATTTTAATTATTACTTTAAACCTAATTAATCACATTTTAAAGTTTCATTGCCAATCTCTGCCTTTCAATTCCTTTCATTTGTTTAGACTCTGATAATTATAGTATCAGAACTCTTTCTGGGTATTTTGCAATGTGACTTTGTCACCTGTCTCTTACTCCTAGTACTTTGTCTTCTTCACATTTTGACTGTGAACTTATATGTTTTGGAAGTTTATCTGTGAAAATCTTCTAAGTTCTAGGAGAAAGATGGGGTTTCTCTAGAGTACACTACAGTTTGCTTCTTCCAGGAACCTGGGGCATTAATCTAGGGTTACTATATTAAATTCTTCACATGAAATTTTTTTGGCTCATGTAGTATGAATTTTCATGCCAAATCCACTTTGAGGAAATGTTCTGGGGTTAGGAATCCTCAAATAAGATATTTTCCCCTGACTATTTAGTATCAAAATTCAAGGCAAACAACATTCCTTACAGTATTCTTGAGTAAGGATTGATTTATTTTAACTTCACTCCTGTAATGAAGTAGCAGACCCACAGGCTTTGTTTACTGTTCTCAAGGCCCCCAGTGGCCTTAAAGATTAAATTTTAAGTTCACCTTATTCATCAAATGACCTCAAGACAAAAGTTGAATAAAGTACTCAGAAAGTTATCTTGGTTATGTTGACTGGAAAAAAGAAAGCATGATATGAAAGTTGTGAGTTGTTTAACTTGGGGCAAGAAAAGGACTATAGCCCGGGAGACAAAATCTCAGATAACTCTAAGGTACTGATTCCAAAGAGGCAAGAAGAGAAGTCAGTATTACATATTAGTGAAGGGGGCATACCTTTTCACAGAGGCACACATTTTCACAGAGGCTTGCTGCTAGTCATGAAGAACAGATATTATCATTACTGATTTTAATGTTTTTCTAGATATGAGAAGATGCAAGAATTTGGGTTCATAAAATCTTCTCCTGAAAATATCTATCTGAAAGGTCTGTTCTGCCAGTTTTTCCCACAGGACAGAGGGCTTCATTCCTGATCTCTACCCTGAACTCCTTTCAGCGTATGTTGAAGATCAGTGAATGTAGTGGCTAGTGAGTTAATCCTTATAGAGGCAGGTGGCAGGTGCCATTTTTAGTTGGCAGTTCCTTCCTTTGCTTAATTTTTGATCTGATTGTACTTAATGCTCTTTTAAGTTTATCAATGCATTTAAGTGAATTTTTGATGTTTGGTTTTTTTCAGTGCAATCATCAGTCACTATGCTTCGTTTACTTTTCATTTGTATGCATATTGTTATTATTATTTGCAGTTCTCATAAACAACAAGAAGCCTTTTTGAGTGAATGAGGTTTTTAAAACCCTGGCTATATTAATCTGGGCCTTCTTTTTGTTTATAAACTATTTTTTAGGAGGGAGAAGATCTGGTTCTAAGTGTTTAGGAAAATGATTCTTATAGAATGCACATGTGGTAGTTGATTTTTGTTATTTTTAAAAATTCACTTTAACAGTTGATTTTAGACATATTCTACTACATTAAAAAGTGATGATTGTTTATTTAATAATGTGCTCTTCACCTGCAGTATTTCATATGTATGGAATTGTTTTTGTTTGAGATATAAATGGATAACAGGATGTTTTTCTCCTTATCACAGAAGATGCAGTAATATAGAAATTTAATCTCATTGAGTCCATGTCCATGTAAAATATATATATGGAGGCTATTATGTTGAGAAAAAGCAATAATTATGTCCTTTCCTCTCATATTTATGTCTTTTATAATGCCCTCATACAGCGATGCTGGGCTTGGTCATATCAGAGTTTTGGCCAATGAGACAGTTGCCAAAGTGATGCAGGCAGAGATTTGACATGTATATGGACCTCTGTCTGCATGGAAGCTGTTCCTCTTAGAATTCTCCCTTCTGGAACTTAGGATCCATTGTATAAGTTAGTCCTAGCTCTCCTGCTGGAGAGAGGTCTTGTGACGAAGCCCTGGAGGACGCAACATCACATGAAGTGCTGACAAAATTGAGAGTAACTGAGTTGACTGGAGTAGTCAACTCCAAGGACCAGATAAGTGAGAAGAGAAGCATTCTTGAACCTTCTATCCCAACTTGTCTAATTTAATGCAACCTCAGAGTGACCCCAGTGGACCCATATGCAACAGAAAAAGAATCCAGTCAACTTCAGAAGCATGAAAATAATACATTCCTGTTGTTCTAAGTCATTAAGCTTTGGAATGGCTTGTTATTCTAACAAAAATAGATAAGAAACAACATGTAAGATGTTTAATTCAGACCTGTTTACTGGGAAATCTTGGTTTCCACTGTAAAAGTATTATACTAGAAGCCAAAATCAGTATATATTTCCTTCATTCTATAGCATACTCTTTATTTCCAAAGTACTTTGAAATCTGTATTAAAGTACAAATTTAACACCTTTTACATGCCATTGTTCTTTTGCTGAAATATCTTATTTGGAATGAAATCATTTGGAAGAACTCAAATAATTCTATTATTATTTTGATCTATTTTAAATAAAATGCTAAGTAAATGTTTGCTTTAACTTCTAAGAGCTATTGTTACAGGATTTATAGGCTATATTGATTAATGATTCCAGTCTGTGTTTCATGCCCTTTAATGAAATTTTGACCTTATTTGTTCTTAAAAATATCTCTGCTCTCAAAAGTTGTAATTCTGTTGAATGGTTTCTCAAATGCTTGAGGAGTCACACTGGGTACTATTTGCTATATTTCACAGTGCGCAACATTATATTGTATGTATGTTTTACTATTGAGTGATTTTATTTTGTAGTCTTGCTAGTACCATCATATAATTAAATTGTAAGCTCATGTGGTACAAAGGTCAGACACATTAAATGTACAAAAGCAAATGCTATGTGTATTTAGGATTCTACTTTTTGCACACACACTGAAATCAGCATAAGGAAAGAAAAAAATCATGTATGTTACAGTTGAAATTTCTAGTTTTTGGAATAAGGTTTCACAGTGTGCATGCTAAGCTGCTTCAGTGGTGTCCAACTCTTTGTGACGCTATGGACTGTAGCCAGCCAGACTCCTCTGTCCATGGGATGCTCCAGGCAAGAATACTGGAGTTGGATTGTCATTCCCTTCTCCAGGGGATCTTCCCATCCCATAGATGGAGACTGCATCTCCTATGGCTCTTGCATTGCAGGTGTATTCTTTACCGCTGAGCCCTACCATGAAGCCCAAGGTTTTGCAGCATCCTGTTGTAAAAAAATCTTACAGAAATTCTTTTCAAATATGCCTCCATTACTTGGAATGCTCATCGAGAACACACATTCCTACTAGATATTTTTAACCTGGTTATGAATAAGACTGATCACTCTAGTTATTGGTTGCTTTTTTTCTTCTTAACAATTTCTCTTTTAAATACATGTTGATTTTTGCTTTGTGGCTGCTTTCACAGTTGAAATATACTACAACTTTCTGATGACCATAAATTTGGAAGATTGTAGCTGGCCTATTCTTTGTATTTTAGTTTTTGATTAAGTGGGCACAATAATTTCAAACTGTTTCTGAAAGTATTTTTTAAACTTCACGGGAACACGTTTGAATTACTAACTATATTTATTCAATTTTACCCTTTGCCATGAAGATTCAATGGAAATCAAGGATTATTCAGTCTTGGGCAGTACTATTATTTGAAAGACCAGCAGGATATTAATATAAATAATTCTTAGTAAAATAGTGTTTCAGTTATTCTTTGAGAACATTCTGGATTATATTTAAATAGGGCAGGTACTAATATGATAAGATAAATAAATTATTCATCTGTTGCCTTTCAGCAATATAGAATAGCATTTAGATGTTATTTATCCATTTATTTAGAATGTGAGAATTACCTTAGAGTAGATACATATCTTAAAGCTTCATTTCTTCACCTGATAATTGATATCTTCTATCACTGGTCTTTCTAACTGATGAGTCCATAAAGAGGCTTCCTGATGTTAAATTCTATATCTGTATCCATATATGTGTCCATTTATAAAGAGTGTCCAAAGCTTTTATCAGCTTATCAGAACTTAATAATTGCAAAAATGTTATGAACTTGATTATTTATATCAGGCTTTCCAACCTTGGGGCTTCCCTGGTGGCTCAGACAGTAAAGAATCTGCCAGCAATGCAGAATTCAATTCCTGGGTTGGGAAGATCCCCTAGAGAAGGCCATGGAAACCCACTCCAGTATTCTTGCTTGGAGAATCCCCATGGACAGAGTCTGGCAGGCTACAGTCCATGGAGTCACAAAGTCAGACATGACTGAATGACCGAGCATGTCTATTTCAGGCTTTCCAACCTAGATGGGGATACTTTGTCTGAAGAAGCATGTGGTTTCTTTATATTCTCAGAGTAAGTGTAAAAGTATTTCATACTGTTTTCTTTCACAGTTTCTGGTTTTAGTCCTTAGTGTCAATGAGAAAAAAATCAAATTATAATATTCCAGTCTTTCAAATAATTAAAAATAACTATTTTGATTATTCTTATTTGTACTTAGATAATTTGTAAATGATAAAAACAGAATTATTCAAATTGTTCATAATATTTCTTTATGTCCTTAAAACTAAACTACAATATTCTTGTAGTCAAAGCTGCATGATACTGGCACAGAAACAGAAACATAATCAATGGAACAGAAATGAGAGCTCAGAAATGAATTAATACTTATATGGTTGTTTAATCTATGACGAAGGAAGTGAGTCTATATACTGGGAAAAAGACTGCCCCTTCAATAAATGGAGTTGGGAAAACTGGACAGCTACATGCAAAAGAACCAAACTGGTTTACCTTCTCATACCACATGCAAAAATAAACTCAAAATGGTTTTAAGACTTAAATGTAAAGCCTGAAGTCATAGGAATCCTAGAAGAAAATATGGACTGTAAACTCTTCAACATCTGTCTTAGCAATATTTATCAGGATGTATCTCCTCAGGCAAGGAAAGCAAAATAAAAAATCAACAAATGGGACTATATCAAACTAAAAAGCTTTTGTGCAGCAAAGGAATCTATCAAAAAATGAAAAAGCCACATACTGGATGGGAGAATATTTTTGCAAACAATGTTTCTGATAAAGGGTTAATATTCAAAATGTACAATGAACTCAGGAAACTAAAACAAACAACCTGATTAAAAAATGAGTAGAGGACCTGAAAAGGCATTTTTCCAAAGAAGACATATACTGACCAACAGACACATGAAAAAATGCTCAATATTGCTAATTATCAGGGAAATGCAAACCAAAACCACAATGATATATCACCTCACACCTGTCAGAATGACTATTATCAGGAAAACAGCAAATAATATTGTTGAGGATGTGGAGGAAAGAGAATCCTGGTACAATGTTGGTGGGAATGTAAATCGGTACAGCCACTATGGAAAACAGTATGGAAATTCTTCTAAAAATTTAAAATAGAACTAGCATATGGTCTAGCAATTCTTCTGGGTATTTTTTCAAATAAAACAAAAACACTAATTTGAAAAGATACAGGCTCACCTATCTTCATAGCAGCATTATTTACAATAGCCAAGATATGGAAACAATCTAAGAGTTCATCGATAGATGAATGGATAAAGAAGACGTGTTATTTATGTATGAATACACACATTTACCGGAGAAGGCAATGGCACCCTACTCCAGTACTCTTGCCTGGAAAATCCCATGTATGGAAGAGCCTGGAAGGCTGCAGTCCATGGGGTCGCTGATAGTCGGACACAACTGAGCGACTTCACTTTCATGTTTCACTTTCATGCATTGGAGAAGGAAATGGCAACCCACTCCAGTGTTCTTGCCTGGAGAATCCCAGGGACGGGGGAGCCTGGTGGGCTGCCGCCTGTGGGGTTGCACAGAGTCGGACAGGACTGAAGCGACTTAGCAGCAGCAGCAGCACGCACATATACATAGGCTTCCCTAGTGACTCAGTGTAAAGAAACTGCCTGCCAATGCAGGGATACAGGTTTTGACCCGTAGGTCAGGAAAATCCTCTGGAGACGGAAATGGCAATCCACTCCAGTATTCTTGCCTGGGAAATCTCATGGATAGAGGAGCCTGGTGGACTACAGTCCACTGGGTCAAAAGAGTCAGACATGATTTAGTGACTAAACAACAGCAACAATACACAGTGGAATATTACTCAGCCACGAAAATGAAATCTTGCCATTTGTGACAACATTGATGAACTTAAAGGATATTATGCTAAATGAAATGTCAAGCAGAGAAAGACAAGTACTGATGGCTTAATTTTTATGTGGAATCTAAAAAACAAAAGAACAAGCAACAAAATAGAAACTGATTCATAGATACAAAGAAAAAATAAGTGGTTTCCAAAGAAAAGAGGGATGAGAAGGTGATTGAAATAGGTGCGAGAGATTAATAGGTACAAGCTCCCAATTTAAAAATAGTTAACAGGAAGAAATGTACAGCATGGTTAATAGAGTAAATAATACTGCAATATTTTTGTATGGTGACAGATGGTAACTAGACTTACCATGGTGTTCATTTTGTAATGTGTAGAAATATCAAATCATGTTGTGCACCTGGAACTAAATAGTGTTGTTGGTCAATTATACTTCATTTAAAAAAAAAATTTCTTTAGCTTTTTTTATGTCCATAAGATTTATAGTGATGTTCTTTTTTTGTCTAAGCTCCTAATGTTGTTTACTTACTGACTTTTATTTGTCTTAATTATTCTCATCAAGGTTTTACCAATTTTACTAGACTTTTAAAAAATCAACATTTGGCTTTATTGATCTTATCTATTTTCTATAAATATTCTGTTATATTAATTTCTGATGTCTTTAATATTATATTTTTCTATTATCTTTGTGCTTAATTTGCTCTTATTTAAAGTTTTTGAGCTAGAGAATTAGATCATTGATTTTGGCGGATTCATGTTGATGTATGGCAAAACCAATACAATATTGTAAAGTAATTAGCCTCCAATTAAAATAAATAAATTTAAATTAAAAAAAATAAAAATGCATTTTAAGGCTACAAATATTCCTATAAGAATAGTTTAATCTATATACTACAAGCCTTGGTCTTTCATATTTTTATTATTATCAATTATCATACTGTGTGCTTCAGTATAAATGAAGTTTAAAAACAGGCATGAGTGATCAATCAGTGTTTTAGAAGTCAGAATGATCACTTTCCTTTGGGAAAGATGGTATGGTAATGATTGAGAATCATCTGTGTGGCATTTCTGGGGTTCAGTTCAGTCTCTCAGTCATATCTGATTTGGCGACCCCATGAACTGCAGCATGCCAGGCCTCTCTGTCCATTGCCAGCTCCCGGAGTTTATTCATATCCTTTGAGTCGGTGACGCCATCCAACCATCTCATCCTTTGTCATCCCCTTCTCCTGCTGCCTTCAATCTTTCCCAGCATCAGGGTCTTTTCCAATGAGTCAGTTCTTCACATCAGGTGGCCAAAGTATTGAAGTTTCAGCTTCAGCATCAGTCCTTCCAATGAGTATTCAGGACTGATTTACTTTAGGATGGACTGGTTGGATCTCCTTGGAGTCCAAGGGACTATCAAGAGTCTTCTCCAACACCACAGTTCAAAAGCATCAATTCTTCAGTGCTCAGCTTTCTTTATAGTCCAACTCTCACATCCATACATGACCACTGGAAAAACCATAGCCTTTTCTAGACAGACCTTTGTTGGCAAAGTAATGTCTCTGCTTTTTAATATGCTATCTAGGTTGGTCATAGCTCTTCTTCCAAGGAGTAAGCATCTTTTAATTTCATGTGCAGTCACCATCTGCAGTGATTTGGGAGCCCCCCCCACCAAATAAAGTCTGTCACTGTTTCCTCTATTTCTCCATCTATTTGCCATGAAGTGATGGGACCAGATGCCATAATCTTCATTTTCTCAATGTTGAGCTTTAAGCCATATGCTCTATTTCTTGACTTGATTAATGAGTCTATGGAAATATACATCTTGTAACAATTTCTTGAACTGTGTTCTTATGATTTCCTTATTTTAAAAAATCTGTATTATTTCAATAAAATGCTTTTTTAATATTAAAAATAAAATATTACCATAAGTTACATTTTATGTTGCTAAGAATTTAAAATGAAGTTTTGAAAATATCATTAGCTTTCATTGCAGAAGGAGCTGCTATGTAAATAAACAATCTTAAATGAATTAAATTCAACACACAAAAAATTAAATTTGTCCAATTTCAAAAAATATCTAATTAAAAAGATCAAAATAATTTCAACTTTCACTCTCCATGAATGCTTATACATATAGTTTGGTTATTGTTCCACTCAAAGAATATGTCAACTTTTCCATATAGAATGGTTTCATGTGATTAATTTCCAGAAAAAGAAATACTAGAAAGTCAAGTAATTAAGCTTTATTTAAAGCAAAATTGATAATTAATTATACTTGGAATTGTCAAAATTTAACTATTTTGGCATTATTCAGAATATTAGTAAAAAAAGATATTGTTAGTTGCAGAAATATATCAATACCACATGATCATTGATCTACCACATTTTCCCTCTTAGTCAGTGTTAGGGCTTAGAGATACATGGTTGCACTTGATCTTTCAGTTATGTTTCATTTAATATATGATTTAATGTACAAAGGCTAATAAAAGAGGTTGTGTTTATTTTGGTAAATGACAAGCTATTTTAACTTTCTCATGCTTCCTGACATAGTGTCTTACCATTAATTATAATCTCCAGATTTTATTATGCTTTCCACTCCTTCCCCCAGCAATCTTCTACTTATCCTCTAGCCTCTTCCTCTAGCCTTTATATCTCACTTCTACTTATTCTCTAACCTTTATATCTCACTTCTTCAGCTAACCCCACCTCTGTACTACAGAGTACATTAATCCACTGTGTGTACACACCCCTAGCAATCTTCACCCTTACTTTCTAATGTGCATCTCACCTGTTTTTATTATTCCAGTGTGAACTCTCTTCCTGGATTTTGGATTTCCCAAGGACCGAGACCACAGCTGTGTTGTGCACCAGCTCTTATTTTAGTGTTTAGTAAAGTATGTGTTGTTGTTGTTTAGTTACTAAACAACAAGGGTCATGTCAAACCCTTTGTGATCCCATGGACTGTAGTCTGCCACGTAGTCCTAGTGCATGGGATTTCCCAGGCAAGAATACTGGAGCGGATTGCCATTTCTTTCCCAGAGGATCGTCCTGACCCAGGGATCACATTTGCATCTCCTGCACTGGCAGATAGACTCTCTTTACCAGGGAAACTCAGTAGAATATGTAGCTCATAGTAAATTTCAGTAAAATTTGTTTTGAATGGATGGATTAAATGTGGATGTCCTACATAAAATAGTATTATCATAGATACTATTTTCTGATTCTGTCAGATTTTGGTTCTTCTGGAGGATCTAGAGAATTTGGAATGGACATTAATGATTTTTTGTTTTGCTTTTTTATCTTGAAGAGGCTTGAAGTGGCTGTCATAATGTTCAACCATTTGGGACATATGGAAATACAAGGAGAGCAAACCAGTTAATCCTAAAGAAAATCAGTCCTGAATATTCATTGGAAGGACTGCTGCTGAAGCTGAAACTCCAAAACTTTGGCCATCTGATGCAAAGAACTGACTCATTGGAAATGACCCTGATGCTGGGAAAGATTGAAGGCAGGAGGAGAAGGGGATGACAGAGGATGGGATGCTTGGATGGCATCACTGACTTGATGGGCATGAGTTTGAGCAAGTTCCAGGTGTTGGTGATGGACAGGGAAGCCTGGCATGCTGCAGTCCAGAGTGTCGCAGAGAGTTGGACATGACTAAGCAATTGAACTGAAAATACACAAGTATTTTTATTACCTTTCTATTTTTTCTATGATGTTCAAAACTGGGGGAGGGGGGAGGAAGTACCTTCTTCAGTTTTGGTCATAGAGGGCTAGGAGTAGGAAAGAAAAAGGAAAATAAAATGACAGCAAAATTGTTTGCTCACATGGAGGAGAAAAGCTTTAGGAAGAGAATCTCAAGCCCTTCCATGGAACCCATTGTCTCTCTCCTGTAAGATTAAGGTCATTATTTGATTGGAAATATTTGGAACCTTAGTCAATATATTCATTCCCTGTACATGATTTGGTTTTGAGCTATAAATGTAAATTTAATAGCTTGTTTAAAACAAACAAACAAACAAAAAAAAACAAGGACGATACAGACAGATGTTAAACATTCAGAAAATTTAAACGTATATTGTTTTAAAATTATTAAAAACATGAAACCATATTAGGATTGTATATACACTCATTCTTGTCATTCTAACAGATGTGAAAAGAGTTATTCTTATATTGAGGTATTTTCTTGAACATCTAGAATTACTTACGGAATTACTAATGGAAATATACTTGTGTTTTCCACTTAAATTACTAATGGAAATATACTTGTGTTTTCCACTTAAATTACTAATGGAAATATATTTGTGAACTGTGAGGGAGATGACTTTGAACCAAGGCTTTTTATTTTTCAGTGTGAAGTGAAGTGGCTCAGTCGCGTCCGACTCTTTGCGACCCCGTGGACTGTAGCCCACCCGGCTCCTCCGTCCATGGGATTCTCCAGGCAAGAATACTGGAGTGGGTTGCCATTTCCTTCTCCAGGGGAATCTTCCCGACCCAGGGATCGAACCCAGGTCTCCCGCATTGCAGGCAGACGCGTTAACCTCTGAGCCACCAGGGAAGCCGGTGTAGCATTATTTTCAGTGTAGCATTATTTATGTCAAAATCCAACACCAGTTTTAACATTTAGTGACTAAGAATATCTGCAAATACTTTTTCTAAATAATCATTTTCTAAATGATTATTTAAATTATAATTATAAGATTATTTGTGGCTGATAGGTAATACAAGGATGTATTTTAGAGTTAACCCACAAATAATTTAATATCACCAAGATCTTGATTTTATGTAATAATGAAGGGAAATTTTGGCAAAGATGTTATAAAAGAGAAGATAAAAAATTCCTAACATGTTTAATCTTAGTATACATATAGTACTTACTTTTGAACATTGATTTCCATCATAATCTTTCAAAAACAGTAATTGTTATAGACTAGATCTGAGGAAATATCTGCATAATCACCAATATGTGAACAAAAAGAAAGTGAAAGTCTATCAGTCAGGTCCGACTCTTTGTGACCCCATGGAATTCTCCAGGCCAGAATACTGGAGTGGATAGCCTTTCCCTTCTCCAGGGGATCTTTCCAACTCAGGGACTGAACCTAGGTCTCCTGCATTGCAGGTGGATTCTTTATCAGCTGAACCACAAGGGAAGCTCAAGAATACTGGAGTGGATAACCTATCCCTTCTCCAGCAGATCTTCCTGCCCAGGAATCAACCCGGGTCTCCTGCATTACAGGCAAATTTTCTACCAACTGAGCTATCAGGGAAGCCATCATATGAACAAAAGTTACAGATAATTAATTTTTAAAAAATACTTGCCTGGAAATGTTGGAAGTGTAGAGACATAATCTGTAAAACCTTGCATTATATGTTGTGACATTATATGTCTTTCTCATAAAATGTCTTAGCTTTTGTTATTGATATTTGTTTTCTTTTATCAATAGATATTTTATACATCTCTTGTCTCTGAGCTGGATGTACAGAGAACACAAAAATGTCTTTTCCAATCTGGGACAGCTTCTAACTATATGCCAGGAAAGGGAAGGAAAAGAAAATATCAACTGAATTGTGTAGAAGACGTGTTTAAAGAGTTGACAGAAAATCTTGTCTTATACAAGGCTACATTTCCTATAAATTTAAAATCAAGACTATATCTAAATCTACTTCTTTCAAAATTCTTTATTCAATGTTTTATAGTGTAACATCTGATTGGAAAAAAAGTTATACCTGATTCCTGTAAGTATTTCTGAAAGACAATTGCAATCTTTGTTGTTGTTCAGTTACTCAATCATGTTCTACTCTTTGCGACCCCATGGACTGCATCATGCCAGGCTTCCCTGTCCTTTACCATCTCCCAGAGCTTGCTCAAACTCATTTCCATTGAGTCAGTGATGCCATCCAATCATCTTGTCCTCTGTAGTACCCTATTCCTGCCTTCAATCTTTCTCAGCATCAGGGTCTTTTCTAATGAGTCAGCTGTTCGCATCAGGTGGCCAAAGTATTGGAGCTTCAGCATCAGGATTTCTAATGAATATTCAGGTTTGATTTCCTTTAGGATTGACTGGTTTGATCTCCTTGTAGTTCAATGGACTCTCAAGAATCTTCTCTAACATCACAGTTCAAAAGCATCAATTCTTTGACGCTCAGCTTTCTTTATGGTACAACTCTCACATTCATACAGGACTATTGGAAACCATAACTTTGACTAGACTAACCTTTGTTGGCAATGTAATGTCTCTTCTTTTTAATATGCTGTCTAGGTTTGTCATAGCTTTTCTTCCAAGGAGCAAGTGTCTTTTAATTTCATGTCTGCAGTCACCATCTGCAGTGATTTTGGGGCCCAAGAAAATAAAGTCTCTCACTGTTTCCTTTGTTTCCCATCTATTTGCTATGAAGTGATGGGACCAGATGCCATGATCTTAGTTTTTTGAAAGCTGAGTTTTAAGCCAGCTTTTTCACTCTTCTCTTTCACACGAAGTTCATCAAGAGGCTCTTTAGTTCCTCTTTGCATTCTGCCATAAGGGTGGTATCGTCTGCATATCTGATGTTATTGATGTTTCTCCCAACAATCTTGATTCCAGCTTGTGCTTCATCCACCCAGCATTTCACATGATGTACTCTGCACAGAAGTTAAATAAGCAGAGTGACAATATGCAGACTTGACATACTCTTTTACCAATTTTGAACCAATTTGTTGTTCCATGTCTGGTTCCAACTGTTGTTTCTTGACCTGCATACAGGTTTATCAGGAGGCAGGTAAGTACAGTGGGCTGGTATTCCCATCTGTTTAAGAATTTTCCACATTTTGTTGTGAACCACACAGTCAAAGGCTATAGCATAGTCAATGAAGCAGAAGTTGATATTTTTCTGGAATTTCTATCATGCAATGGATGTTGGCAATTTGATCTCTGGTTCCTCTGCCTTTTCTAAATCCAGCTTGAACATCTGGAAGTTCTTGGTTCACATACTATTGAAGCCTTGCTTGGAGAATTTTGAGCATTACTTTGCTGACATGTGAAATGAGTACAGTGTGCAGTAGTTTGAACATTCTTTAGCATTGCCTTTCTTTGGGACTGGAATGAAAACTGACTTTTTCCAGTCCTGTAGCCACTGCTGAGTTTCCCAAATTTACTGGCATATTGAGTGCAGCACTTTCACAGCATCATCTCTTAGGATTAGGAATAGCTCAACTGAAATTCCATCATCTCCACTAGCTTTGTTTGTAGTGATGCTTCCTAAAGTACACTTGTCTTCTCACTCCAAGATGTCTGGCTCTAGGTGAATGATCAGACCATTATGGTTATCTGAGTCATGAAGATCTTTTTTTGTATAGTTCTTCTTGTTTTCTTGCCACCTCTTCTTAATATCTTCTGCTTCTGTTAGGTCTATACCATTTTTGTCCTTTATTATGCCCATCTTTGCATGAAATGTTCCCTTGGTATCTAATTTTCTTGACGAGACCTCTAGTCTTTCCCATTCTATTATTTTCCTCTCTTTCTTTGCATTGGTTATTGACGAAGGCTTTCTTATCTCTCCTTAGTATTCTTTCGAACTCTGCATTCAGTTGGGTATATCTTTCCTTTTCTCCTTTGCCTTTGGCTTCTCTTTTCTCAGCTATTTATAAGGCCTCCTCAGATAACTGTTTTACCTTTTTGCATTTTTTTTTCCCTTGGGGATGGGCTTTTCCTTTCCCCTTGGATGTGAGATATATTTTTTACTAGGTTCCAACATTCTCCTGTCAATGACTGTTCAGCAACTAGTTGTAGTTTTGCTGTTCTCACGGGAGAAAATGAGTGTACATTCTTCTACTCCACCGTCTTGTGAGGGTGTAATCATAATCTTTTGTATTATACTTTTTATAGGATTTTGTGGAACAGATAATTTCATTCTGTATCTGGCTAAGTACAAAGACCTTTGCTATATTATGAATACTAATTTTTATAGAAAGGAAAAATTACTTTGATAATTTGCTATGATAAGACAGTATTGGATATGCCCAATTTGACTTCAGATAGGATATAGTTAGAGAGGTATGAAAATATTGCGTATGATGAAGTCCATCTTCTGACAATAATCTTGATTTTAATCATCTAACATCAGCAGAACGCTACCTTAGAACTAGAATATTTCCTATATGAGAAGAAGGTACCATTCAAAATTACAAAGTGTTGCTTTCTCATTTTCAAAATGCATGCTCTTAAGCTTAAAGACTTTCAACATCTTTTATTCTTCTGAATCTGGAAGACAGCCAGAAGTTGGCTGGACATTATCTTTAAACAAATGTATGAATAATGCCAGAAAATACATTAATTAACATACTTGCCAATACTTGACTGTAAATTTTTATTTACATACTAAAATTTGTATTCAAAAACTGCTTCATGAGCTATAGTTTAAAATGAGCAATAGTGGCAACAACAAAGAAACTGAATATGGTAAAATTTTAATGAACCATTTAGAAAATTAGCTTTTAAATAGAATAAACCTCTACATACTCATCACCCAGCTCTAACAATTTTGCCAATTTTGTTTTATTTATTCTCTCACTGTCTTTTTAAAGGGAAATATTTTAAAGAAAATCTCAAAAGACATTAATTTACCTGTAAACAGTTCAATATGCATGTTAAATTGATTAGGACTTGTATTTTTAACCTAGCATTCACCAAGGCAAACCATTCAACATCACAGTAATCCGAATCTATGCCCCAACCACTAATGCTGAGGAAGTTGAAGTCAAATGGTTCTATGAAGACCTACAAGACCTTCTAGAACTAACATCAAAAAAGGTGTCTTTTTCATCATAAAGGATTGGAATGCAAAAGTAGAAAGTGGAGAGATACTTGGAGTAACAGGCAAATTTTATCATGGAGTACAAAATGAAGCAGGGCAAAGGCTAACAGAGTTTTGCCAAGAGAACACACTGGTCATAGCAAATGCTCTCTTTCAACAACACAAGAGATGACTCAACAAATGGACATCACCAGATGGTCAATACTGAAATCAGATTGATTATATCCTTTGCAGCTGAAGATGGAGAAGCTCTATACAGTCAGCAGCACAAGACCAGGAGCTGACTGTGGCTCAGATCATGTGCCCCTTAATACAAAATTCAGACTTAAATTGAAAAAAGTAAGGAAAACCACTTGGCCTTTCAGATATGAACTAAATCAAATCCCTTATGATTAACAGTGGAAGTGACAAGTCTATTCAAAGAATCAGATCTAATGACAGAGTTCCTGAAGAATTATGGAGGGTGGCAGTGAACAAAAACATCTCAAAGAAAAGAAATGCCAGAAGGCAAAATTGTTGTCTAAGGAGGCCCTACAAATAGCTGAGGACAGAACAGAAGCATACGGCAAAGGAGAAAGAGAAAGATATAGCCAACTGAATACAGAGTTCCAGAAAACTGCAAGGAGAGATAAGAAAGCCTTCTTAAGTGAACAAAGCAAAGAAATAGAGGAAAACAATAGAATGGAAAAAACTAGAGATCTCTTCAAGAAAATTAGAGATACTAAGGGAACATTTCATTCAAAGATGGGCACAATAAAGGACAAAAATGGTATAGACCTAATAGAAGAAGAAGATACTAAGAGGTGGCAAGAATACACAGAACTGTACAAAAAAGATCTCAATGACCCAGATAACCACGATGGTGTGATCACTCACCTAGAGCCAGGCATCCTGGAGTGCAAAGTCAAGTGGACCTTAGGAAGCATCACTGTGAACAAAGTTAATGGAGGTGATGGAATTCTATCTAGGCTATTTAAAATTCTATCTAGGCTATTTAAAATTCTATATAGGTTATTTAGAATGATTCTGTGTAAGTGTAGCACTCAATATGCCAGCAAATTTGGAAAACTCAGAAGTGGTCCCAGGATCGAATCAAGTCAGTTTTCATTCCAATCCCTAAGAAAGGCAATGCCAAAAAATGTCCAAACTACCATACATTTGCATGCATTTCACATGCTAGCAAAGTAATGCTCAAAATCCTTTAAATGAGGCTTCAACAGTATGTGATCCATATGGATCATGGGAAAAGGAGATTCCAAAGATACTTTGGCTTCATTGATATGACAAAGCCTTTGACTGTGTGGATCACAACAAATATGGATCATAACAAACTATGAAAAAATTTTAAAGAGATGGGAATACCAGACCACCTTACCTGCCTCCTGAGAAATCTGTATGCAGGTAAAGAAGCAACAGTTAGAACCTTCTGTGGAACAATGGACTGGTTCAAAATTGGGAAAGGAATATGTCAAGGTTGTTTATTGTCACTCTGCTTATTTAACTTATATGCAGAATACATCATGCAAAATGCCAGGCTGGATGACTCACAATCTGAAATCAAGATTGCTGGGAGAAATATCAACAACTTCAGATATGCAGATGGTACCACCCTAATGGCAGAAAGCAAAGAGCAAATAAAGAGCTTCCTGATGAGGGTGAAAGAGGAGAGTGAAAAACCTGGTTTAAAACTCAACTGTCAAAAAAAAGAAGATCATGGCATCCGCTCCCATCACTTTTGGCAAATAATTGGGAAAAAAACGGAAACGGTGACAGACTTTATTCTTGGGTTCCAAAATCACTGTGGATGGTGACTTTAGCCATGTAATTAAAATGCTTGTTCCCTTGAAAGGAAACTATGACAAACCTAGATGACTTCGCTGACATCACTTTGCTCTCAAAGGTCTGTATAGTCAAAGCTATGGTTTTCGCATTAATTATGTACAAATGTGAGATTTGGACCTAAAAGAAGTCTGAGCGCAGAAGAATTGATACTTTCAAACTGTGGTGCTGGAGAAGACTCTTGAGAGTCTCTTGGACTGCAAGGAGATCAAACTAGTCAGTCCTAAAGGAAATCAGTCCTGAATATTCATTGGAATGACTAATGCTGAAGATGAAGCTCGAACACTTTGGTCACTTGTCAGAAAAAGCCACCTCATTTGAAAAGAAGCTGATGCTAAGAAAGATTGAGGGCAGGAGGAGATGGAATTTACAGAGAATGAGTTGGTTGGATGGCATCACTGACTCAATGGACATGAGTCTGAGCAAACTCCCAGAGAGTTAAGAACAGGGAAGCCTAGCGTGCTGCAGTCCTTGGGGTCTCAAAAAGTTGGACACGACTTAGCAACTCAACAACTTTTTTCAATTTGCATGCTTTATGCAATTAAAAAGTAGTTATTTCCCCAAATTTTAGAAAAAATACCAAATATTTTGAA
This sequence comes from Bison bison bison, assembly GCF_000754665.1. Taxonomy (NCBI): domain Eukaryota; kingdom Metazoa; phylum Chordata; class Mammalia; order Artiodactyla; family Bovidae; genus Bison; species Bison bison. The sequence goes on along the minus strand of NW_011494843.1, from coordinate 1,526,371 downwards.
AAAAATTTATAAGAATAGTACATTGAATACCTGTCTTCTTTCACTAAGATTTCAGTTGAGTTCAGTTCAGTCACTCAGTCATGTCCAACTCTTTGCGACCCCATGAATCACAGCACTCCAGGCCTCCCTGTCCATCACCAACTCCCAGAGTTTACTCAAACTCACGTCCATCGAGTCGGTGATGCCATCCAGCCATCTCATCCTCTGTCGTCCCCTTTTCCTCCTGCCCCCACTCCCTCCCAGCATCAGAGTCTTTTCCAATGAGTCAACTCTTCGCATGAGGTGGCCAAAGTACTGGAGTTTCAGCTTTAGCATCATTCCTTCTAAAGAACACCCAGATATTCAGTATCTCTCAATTGCATGAAGACTCTCCGTTATAGCTATTTATTTTATTATACATTAGGAGCCAATCATGGATCATACTTTGCACTTCACCTCCCTGAATCTAGTATTTTTCCAAGTTCCTTCCCTATCCTCCCCTTTTTTGTCTTTCTTGATCCAGAAATTTTAAAATAATTTGGGCCAATTTTTCTCAAAAAATGACCCTCAATTTATGTTTGTCTGAGTGTTGCCTCATTAAATTTCAGTTAATATTTTATTTCTTTAGCAGGAGTATTACATGGATGCAGTACATCAAGAGATACATGAGGTAAATTTGTTCTATTACTGATGATGTTACATTTGCTCTTTTGGTTAAGGTTGTGTCCAGCAGGTTTATCAAATGTAATTAATACATAATATGTGGAGTGAAACTTCAAGAATTTGTGAATATCCTATTCTTCAACAACTTCTCACTCAATAGGACCTGTCATTTATTATATTATTTTATACCTCTTGCCTGGAAAATCCCATGGATGGAGGAGCCTGGTAGGCTGCAGTCCATGGGGTCGCTAAGAGTCGGACACGACTGAGCGACTTCACTTTCCCTTTTCACTTTCATGCATTGGAGAAGGAAATGGCAACCCACTCCAGTGTTCTTGCCTGGAGAATCCCAGGGACAGGGGAGCCTGGTGGGCTGCTGTCTATGGGGTTGCACAGAGTCGGACATGACTGAAGTGACTTAGCAGCAGCATACCCAGTCTTTATTCAAAACTTCTCACTTGTCTCATTAATGTCTTATTTTCTTTGAATCATGATGCAGACAAGGTTTACACATTTTATTTCATTTTGATGTCTCTTAAATTTCTTTTCTTCTGTAACAGCCCACTCCCTGCTTTTCTCACACTTATTCTCCTTTCATATGCTTTGTTGGGTTAGTTGCACTGTTGAGTGGTCATTTCCTGTGTCATGTTCAACTTGATTTTCTGTTTCCCACATAAACTGACATACTGGTAAACTGTCAACTGGTCTTGAGGTCTGGAGAGTTGATTAAATTCCCTTTTTTATTTTTTAAAGGCATGTACTTCATAAGTGGTGCTGATAACTTTCTATGTATCTCTTAAAGGAGGGATTTTAATTTTTTATTTTCTAATGATCTGACCAAAAACAACACAATTCTATCCAGTGACTAAGGGTTCCCTGCTTGTGTAGAAAATATTATCACTCTTAGGCTTAATTCACTGTGTAAGGAATGGGACAAGTTTGAAATCAATGTATTCCTGCTCATAAACATCTTACCATAGCCTATGGCCATAAAATAAAGATAAAATGGCCAAAAAACATAACTAAGTATGCAAGTTCAAGATCAAAAGTAGAAAATCCTGAGCAACAATGATTTTGTCCTATAAAAATCATATTTCTTTTGTCTACATTGCATCCAAAAGAGGGAGAAGACCTTCAAGGGCAGGACAAAAGGAATTCTTCAGTTGAGCATCTGTGTAACAACTAAAGTTGTACCACTTTTATGCACATAGATATAATGCATTTTTTTAGAAAAATAGAATCATTAATTTTCAGGACTAAGGGGACAAATGCTATAGGCCCCCCAAATTTTGCCTGAGTGTCTCCAATGTAAGGGGGACACATTTCTTTCTGGAAAAGGACATCTCTATTCCCAAATAGTTCTGTTTCAGATGATACAATTCGATCTTATGTTTTCTTCAAACCTGACTCTAAACTCCATAATGAGCTTCTGCTTCTGCTTTCCGTGAAACCTTAGAGTAAGTTCATTTTCTCATTTATGTGACAATCTGTAACTGATTGAAAAAGCAAGGCCGTAGCTCCTCCTACTTTTCGATCACCAGGGAAGCCTCACCCAGGGACCTGTGCTGACGGGGACTCATACCAATATAGTGGCAGTTGGCTAAGCTAAGAAGAATTCGTTTTTATCTAAAGAGGGTAGACAGCAGGTCTCCTGCTTCAGTCAGTTGTAACCAAAGGGAAAATGTAGGCCTTATACTGCCAGATCTCTTAATTTCCAAGAAAAACTGGAACTCTGGTTTGTATGAGAAATCTCTAGCTATGTAAATATTAGTATACATTCTAAACTTTAAAGCACTGAGTACTGTGCAAGCCAAATAAAATGCATTTGAATGGTAAATAAAACACATTTGATTCTGCTTGTCAACTGCCAGCAATGAACTCAGTTTTAATAAGCTGACAGATATCCAGACTCCTGGATTTCTTCTTTTGGAAGAGGTACTATAATTTACCCATTGCCTTCATGAAGTTGAAACCAGTTATGTTATGGTCCAAAGATCGTTAAGACTGTCTCTTCCATTAGTTAAAACTAGATACTATTCTTTCTGTCTCTATTTTTAAATCATTGCGTCATTTATTTATTTTTTTAAATTTTTTAAACTATCTTTTTATTTATTTATTTATTTTTTAACTTTACAATATTGTATTGGTTTTGCCATATATCAACATGAATCTGCCACAGGTATACACGTGTTCCCCATCCTGAACCCTTCTCCTTCCTCCCTTCCCATACCATCCCTCTGGGTCGTCCCAGTGCACCAGCCCCAAGCATCCAGTATCATGCATCAAACCTGGACTGGTGACTCGTTTCATATATGATATTATATATGTTTCAATGCCATTCTCCCAAATCATCCCACCCTCTCCCTCTCCCACAGAGTCCAAAGACTGTTCTATACCATTTAAGTGTGGTCTGCAAGAATGGGCCTCCCTGGTGACTTGACAGTAAAGAATCCACCTGCAATGCAGGAGACCTGGGTTTGATCCCTGAGTTCCATCCCTGAATGAGGAAGATCCCCTGGAGGAAGGAAAAGGCAACCCACTCCAGTATTTTGTCTGGAGAATACCATGGATAGAGAAGTCTGGCCAGCTGCAATCCATGGGGTTGCAGAAGAGTAGGACATGATTTAGCAACTAACAACAACCACCACAACAGTACTCTGCAGTTGATTTTCTTCCTATTAGGCTAAAACTTTTTCTGGTTTTAAGGTATCTGGTTTTAAAGTTTACCTGTTCATTATTCTTAAACTTCACATGGCAGTTGTATGTCTTGTTCTGTAAGTAAATATGTTTATGTTTGAAGGAGTAAGAGTTTGTAATGGGTAAAATCTAAACTTAATGTTTCTTTTTTTAACTTTAGGAAAAAGATTGGGTGGATCACAGCAATACTACAAAGATAATTGTTACATTAACAGACCATTGGGAAGAAGCAATGCTTTTCTTTTTAAGTTCTTTAAGGAAATGGAATAAATATTTATGTAAGATTGAAGCATGTTTAATTTTATATTCAGCAGGATAGACTGAATTATCTTATTTAAGCTAATATCCATTAAAAAGTCACTTTGCTAATGGCAACAAATGTGCAAATGTTACTCTTTTTTTTTTTGCAAACAATTAAATACTACCAAAATAGTTATTATCTCATTAGCTAAGATGTCAAGCAGTTTTGTTTTGTGTTTAAAAAACTATTTCTAATTTAAGATCACTGTCCTCTGAATGCTAGTGGAAATTCTGAAAAATGAGTCCTTTTATTTTTTACAGGGTAACAGTTTGTTTAACATCTTAAATATAAATTAATTTTAATATGGAATTAAAAGTAACATTATACATTTCAACAACAAAACATGATTGACACCAATTTCTAATAGATTTCTAATAGTCATTACTTTTAAGTACAAGATATATTGAAAAGAAGAAAGTCAAAAGAAAGTAGAGTCCTATGTTTCTATTTCAGTTTACAAAGTCCATTTTTATTTCTGATTTTGATTGTTACATATTGAGGTGCTCCTGTGTTGGATGCATAAATGTTTACGGTTGTTATATCTTCTTGGATTGATCCCTTCTTGGATTGATGATTATGTAGTATCCTTCCTTGTCTCTTATAACAGTCTTTATTTTAAAGTTTATTTTGTCTGATATGAATATTGCTACTCCAGATTTCTTTGATTTCCATTTACATGAAATATCTTTTTCCATTCCCTCACTTTCAGTCTGTATGTGTCACTAGGTCTGAAGTGGATCTCTTGTAGACAGCATATATACGGACAGGTCTTGTCTTTTGGTTGGAACATTTAATTCATTTACAGTTAAGGTCATTATCGATAAATATGTTCTTATTACCATTTTCTTAATTGTTTTGGGTTTGTTTTAATAGGTCTTTTTCTTCTCTTAAGTTTCCTGCCTAGAGAAGTTCCTTTAGCATTTGTTGTAAAGCTGGTTTGATGGTAGCTGAATTCTTTTCACTTTTGCTTGTCTGTAAAGCTTTTGATTTCTCTGTCAAATCTGAATGAGATTCTTCTTGGTTTTAGGTTTTATACCATATCTTCTTAAACCAATTGTCTATTGTACTTGGGTTGTTTCCCTGTCTTAGACATTGTAATCTTGATTCCTAAAGATCCATTTTAAGACAAAGATTATTCAACACTTTTATTTATAGTTAAAAACATAGTGAATAAATTGTCCACTGCTCAAATCAGTCAAAGAAAATTTTCCTGAAGAACAGTTTAATGATTTCCTGGGTTTAAGGGAGAGGGAGGATGCAAAAAGCAGAGTATGTTGGCCATGCCAACACATAGGGTGTTATGAAATAACTAGAAAGTTCAAAATGTACCATATGTAAAAGAGCTAGGGGGAAGTTGCTGTATGACACAGAAAGCTCAACCTGCTGCTCTGTGACAACCTGGAGGCATGGGTTGGGGTAGGGAGTGGGAGGGAGGTTCAAGAGGGAGGGGACATATGTATACTTATGGTGGATTCATGTTGTATGGCAGAACAGAACATTGTAAAGCATTTATTCTCCTATTAATTTTTAAATTCAATTTGCTTTTAATCAGAGGCATTTGTGCAAACTGATAAAACCTCATACGTTTCTAAACATAATGACCCAGAAGTTAGGAGGCTCTGAAATTTGGGCACTGGCTGAGGTTGTCTCCAGATAAAGGAAAAACAAAAAAATGATAGGTTTCCATCAAGTTCTACAATTCAGTGTTACTACTATGTGATATATGGAAAAATCCACAATAAGATAGTTGAGTGTGTGTGTTTAGAAGCTTTTGTATCACTTTGACATTGCTGCTATTTTTAAGCTTGTGATCAGTAGGTTTGCTTGTTAAATCTAATTATAAAGTAATTATGCTTACTTTCTGTGTATCTTACTGCTGATTTTCATTTCATTTCTGTAATTGATTTTTATTGCATTTCACAAAGTAGTGGTGTACAATGGATTTGGATTTAAAACAAGCAAAACAAAAGATTCTTCATCACAGACAAATTGAGAAGCACTGATCTAACCACCTGGAGCCTTGAGTAGTCTGTTACCCTCTGCTCCAAATCTACCCTGAAAGTGTCAGGGGTGGTCCTTCACTGAAATACTGGATGCCTGGCTTCACATATGCCAGCACTATGGGAAAATGCTAGTTGTTAACTTTAAGTTCATGGTTTCTTCCTAATTTAATTAATGTGGATTGATTTAGGGATGAGGATGGAAATTGCCAAGTGGAATCTGAAACAAAACAGATACAGGTTCAATCCAGTCACTATCACTCCTTTCTTAAACTGACATTACTCTGTAACGTCAATAGTACCCCTTCTAGGGATGCTATGAGGATGGAGGGAGGTAAGTCATGAAGAAACACTGGACATACAGTAGGTGTTCTCCAAGAGGATACAGACTGGCCTTTTACCTTCCTTTCTACTTTCAATATACCATGTAAAGCTGAAAGTGTTTTTTAATGAATGGCTGAAACTGACTTAAATAATCCTGATCAAGAATTTTTACAAATGCGTGTTGATCTCTTCATGACATCTTTTTTTTTGGGGGGGGGGAGTCCTGTAGTTTCTTACTTTTATAAAACTTTTCATGAGTGCCAATTGCTCTGACTAAGCAACCAAAGGAAAGATTTGAATCTGTTAGTTTTTATCTCTACCTGCTGAACCTTATAGAAAAGCTGTGACAGAGAATGAAGGGATAATATCATAAGCCATTATTATTATTATCTCTGTCAATGAAATGATTTATAATGATCATGGGGAAAACTGTGCACTAATAATGAAGTCATTCCATACAATTTGTAAAAGCCACATATGGTGATATACCACTTCCTCCTGTTTTATGTCTATTTATAACTCAATTACCTGGTATTACTATTAAGGGAGTTGCTTTGAGATTGAACTGTAACTGAGCTAAGCTCATGGCAAAAACAAAATCTGTAAAAATGTTTTTAGCTTATCCTCTCTCTGTAACTCAGTGCCCACACCTCTGTGATTTGGACAAGTAATTTGGTTTGGAGATTAAATATGGTATTTCCTTTAATTTCCTACTTATATGTAGAAAGGTTTTTTGTTTCTTTGTTTTATATCTGGTACAATTAGTGACATGGCTGCATTGTTATATTCAGTCAAAGGGTAAATTAGACTAATTTGAGAAGAACATTTTTAAACTGCTGCTACTTAGCTATTTCTGAAATGGTCATTATGGTGGGTAATGACCACAAAAGTGTTAATGTGTTCACAATACCTCACTTAATTCCTTAGAGACTCATTGAGAATCTCAGTTCAGTTCAGCTCAGTCACTTAGTTGTGTCCGACTTTTTGCAACCCCATAGACTGCAGCACACTAGGCCTCCCTGTCCATCACCAACTCCTGGAGTTTACCCAAACTCATGTCCATTGAGTCAGTGATGCCAGCCAACTATCTCGTCCTCTGTCGTCACCTTTTCTTCCTGCCTTCAATCTTTCCCATTATCAGGGTCTTTTCAAATGAGTAAGTTCCTTCTCATCAGGTGGCCAAAGTATTGGAGTTTCAGCTTCAGCATCAGTCCTTCCAATGAATATTCAGAACTGATCTCCTTTAGATGGACTGGTTGGATCTCCTTGCAGTCCAAGGGCTCTCAAGAGTCTTTTCGCATGCTACTTCAAAAGCATTGATTCTTCAGTGCTCAGCTTTCTTTATAGTCCAACTCTCATGTCCATACATGACTACTGGAAAAATCATACCCTTGACTAGATGGACCTTTGTTGTCAAAATAATCTCTCTGCTTTTTAATATGCTGTCTAGGTTGGTCATAACTTTCCTTCCAAGGAGTAAGCATCTTTTAATCTCACGGCTGCAGTCATCATCTGCAGTGATTTTGAAGCTCAAAAACATGAAGTCAGCCACTGTTTTCACTGTTTCCCCGTCCATTTGCCATGATGTGATGGGACCGGGTGCCATGATCTTAGTTGTCTGAATGTTGAGCTTTAAGCCAACTTTTTCACTCTCCTCTTTGACTTTCACCATGAGGCTCTTTAGTTCTTCAGTTTCTGCCTTAAGGGTGGTGTCATCTGCATATCTGAGGTTATTGATATTTTTCTGGGCAATCTTGATTCCAGCTTGTGCTTCATCCAGACCAGTGTTTCTCATGATGTACTCTGCATACAAGTTGAATAAGCAGGGTGACAATATACAGCCATGACGTACTCTTTTCCTATTTGGAACCAGTCTGTTGTTCCATGTCCAGTTCTAACTGTTGCTTCCTGACCTGCATACAGATTTCTCAAGAGGCAGGTCAGGTGGTCTGGTATTCCCATCTCTTTCAGAATTTCCACCGTTTATTGTGATCCACACAGTCAAAGGCTTTGGCGTAGTCAGTAAAGCAGAAAGAGATGATTTTCTGGAACTCTCTTGCTTTTTCCATGATCCAACGGATGTTGGCAATTTGATCTCTGGTTCCTCTGCCTTTCCTAAAACCAGCTTGAACATCTGGAAATTCATGGTTCACATATTGTTGAAGCCTGGCTTGGAGAATTTTGAACATTACTAGCGTGTGAGATGAGTGCATTGAGAATCTAGGTAGCCATATTTTCAATTTCTCTTGCTTGCATTCCTTTTAGTTTAAGCACTATAATAAACACTGTGAGTGTGCTTAGTTGCTCAGTTGTGTATGACTCTCTGTGACCCTTTGCACTGTAACCTGCTAGGCTCTTCTGTCCATGGAATTTCCCAGGCAAGAATACTGGAGTGCATTGCCATCTCCTTCTCTAGGAGATCTTCCCAACCCAGGCAACAAACCACATCTCCTGTGACTCCTGCATTGCAGGAAGATTCTTTACCCATTGAACCATCAGGGAAGTCTTCCTTTAACATATTGCATGTATGTGTGTGTGCATGTGTGTTATGCAATCAGATTGCTTGCTTTTTAACAGTAGTTTAATACATATATATATATATATAAGTATAAAGATATTTAAGAGATAATTGATTTTATTTTTTTTTCTAATTTGCCTTTGTTTATAGTTAGTTGAGCATTACTTTACTAGCATGTGAGATGAGCGCAATTGTGTGGATGTTCAAGCTGATTTTAGAAAAGGCAGAGGAACCAGAGATCAAATTGCCAACATCTGCTGGATCATGGAAAAAGCAAGAGAGTTCCAGAAAAACATCTATTTCTGCTTTATTGACTATGCCAAAGCATTTGACTGTGCAGATCACAAGAAACTGGAAAATTCTTCAAGAGATGGGAATACCAGACCACCTGACCTGCCTCTTGAGAAACCTATATGCAGGTCAGGAAGCAACAGTTAGAACTGAACCTGGAACAACAGACTAGTTCCATATAGGAAAAGGAGTACGTCAAGGCTGTATATTGTCACCCTGCTTATTTACCTTATATGCAGAGTACATCATGAGAAACGCTGGGCTGGAAGAAGCACAGCTGGAATCAAGATTGCCGGAGAAATATCAATAACCTCAGATATGCAGATGACACCACTCTTATGGCAGAAAGTGAAGAGGAACTAAAGAGCCTCTTGATGAAAGTGAAAGAGGAGAGTGACAAAGTTGGCTTAAAGCTCAACATTCAGAAAACGAAGATCATGGCATCTGGTCCCATCACTTCATGGGAAATAGATGGGGAAAGAGTGGAAACAGTGTCAGACTTTATTTTTGGGGGCTCCAAAATCACTGCAGATGCTGATTGCTGCCATGAAATTAAAAGACACTTACTCCTTGGAAGGAAAGTTATGACCAACCTAGATAGCGTTTTGAAAAGCAGAGACATTGCTTTGCCAACAAAGGTCCATCTAGTCAAGGCTATGGTTTTTCCAGTGGTCATGTATGGATGTGAGAGTTGGACTGTGAAGAAAGCTGAGTGCCAAAGAATTGATGCTTTTAAACTGTGGTGTTGGAGAAGACGCTTGAGAGTCCCTTGGACTGCAAGGAGATCCAACCAGTCCATTCTGAAGGAGATCAGCCCTAGGATTTATTTGGAAGGAATGATGCTAAAGCTGAAGCTCCAGTACTTTGGCCACCTGATGTGAAGAGCTGACTCATTGGAAAAGACTCTGATGCTGGGAGGGATTGGAGGCAGGAGGAGAAGGGGATGACAGAGGATGAGATGGCTGGATGGCATTACTGACTTGATGGACATGAGTTTGAGTGAACTCCAGGAGTTGGTGATGGACAGGGAGGCCTGGCGTGCTGCAATTCACGGGGTCGCAAAGAGTCAGACAGAACTGAGTGACTGAACTGAACTGATAGTTACTTGATATCCTATTAGAATATTTGGCATTGAAGGAATTAATAGTACAGTATTTGAATGACATGGTAAATCACTGGTTAAATATTTCTTCGAAGAACACTGGCATTGAAAATGAAACCAATCATTGGTGTCCAAACTTTATAGTACTGTTAGGAAATTACTCGTTTTATAAATAATACATTATGTTTCTTTGGCTTCCACACTAGTTGATTTGAGGGAATGCCACCAACTTTGTTATAAAAGAACACAGCATTGAAGATACTACTCTCTAACTAGAAAAGTACCTTCATGGCACATTATGGTATTAACAATACCAGCTAAATAATGACAAAATTACTTTTCTTTAAATTAGAATAAATTAATAATTTCACATTGTGGAAATATTTAATATATTAAGTAAATGATCTATAATACTTTCAAAGTTTATGTAGGGTCCCCTAAGAAATAGGATGTTTACAAGGGGCAGTGTCAATGACCTGCATCCATTACTAAAATGAATAAACAAATTAGTTAAATTTGGTGATGTGTTTTAAAAATATAAGTTATTTGTTTAAGATATGTTCTGCCACAAGCAAAGAAATGGTCCTAATTTGATATTAATAAATGATACTTAAGATCCTGTACACTTTTCTGGTCTAATGTGCAGAGTAATGGGCTAAACCACCACCTTTGCCTGTGGTACCTTGATAGTAGTACAGGATTCTTTAATCATTTTCATAGCCAGATGGAAGCTAATTCTCATAAGGCTTACAGAATACAAAGATTATCATCTCCCCAGGGAAAGGGCTCAGGCTTGATATAGAGATGGAAGTGGGCAGTGAGCTTGGGTCTCTCATGCTGTGTTTGGTGCAATTTCATTTAGCATTCTCACTCCCATCAGGGGAAGCTTAACCAAGTAGGTGAGAACCTTCTAGCTACAAACTGAATCCACTTCATCCTGGGCCAGTCAACATAGGCTGAGTGGCTGGAACCAAGCTAGCCCAGAAACTCAGAAAATGGCCAGCTGCAACAATTTTTGAACTGGATGGTCATATCACTGCTTAAGGCATTTAAAAAATTAACGTTAATTTTTGGAGCAGTTTTAGATTCACAGCAAAACTGAGCAGAAAGTACAGAGAGTTCCTATAAACCCTATCTTTCCCTGACCCACCCCCCAACTTTCCCCGTTATTGATGTCTTGTGGCACAGTGGTACATTTATTATAATAAATGAACCTACATTGACACATGATTATCACCCAATGTACATAACTTACATTAAGGTTCACTGTTGGTGTTGTATGTTATGTGGATTTGGACAAATGTATGACATGTATTGACCATGCAGTATCATATAGCATAGTTTCACTGCCTTAAAGATTCTCTGTGTTCTGATAGTTCCTCTGTCCCTCTCCCCTAACCCTTAACAACCACTGATTCTCTTACTATTTCCATAGCTCTGCCTTTTCCAGAATGTCATATAGTTAGAATCATAGTATGTAGCCTTTTCAGATTGGCTTCCTTAACTTAGTAATATGCATTTCACTTTCTTCCATATATTTGCATAGCTTGGTAGCTTATTGCTTTTCAATGATGAATACTATTTCACTGTCTGGATGTACCACAGTTTATTTATCCATTCACATACTGAAGAATATCTTGGTTGCTTCCAAGTTTTGGCAATGATGTGTAAAACTGCTGTAACATCCACATGCAGGGTTTTGTGTACACATGGTTTTAATTCCTTCAAGTAAACACCAAAGCTTAGTTGTAGATGGTATGTTAAAAATATGTTTCATTTTGTATGAAACTTCCAGATAGTCTTCCAAAGTGTCTGTACTAATACATTCTCATCATTAATAAATAAGAGTTTGTTTTTCCACATTTTTGCTGATATTTGGTTGTCAGTGCTTTGGATTTTGGTCATTCTGAAAGTCATGTAGAGGTATATCATTATTTTAATGCTTAAGCATTTTTAAAGGTTAATAATCTCAAAAGTTAAAACTCCCATAAAAGAATGAGCATCTACTAAAAGATTCTGATACTTAGAAAAGAAAGTCTTTTATTACAATAAATATTTTAAATTAAAATATTTTAAAGGAAATTGCTAAAGAATGGTTGGAAAAATTACTAGAAGAAAAGGAGACTGATTATTAACATAACTCCTTTGCAAGTATTCCCTTCTAGAACAAAGGCACTTTTGGCTTTTATTCATCTGATTGTGACCATTTGTTACCTAAATGTGTTTACCAAAGAAGGCGCCAACTATGCAGAGAGTAAACCTTAGAAGGCTTAAGACTAAACTTTATGGCAATAATTCTAGTCTATATGAGCTGTTTTTTTTCCTTAAGATTATTGCAACCATATTGAAAATCTAATTTAGCTGTGGACATTCACAAATGTATTTTTTGCAGAAATGGAACGAAATCTTTTAAAATTTTTGTAGAAACACAGTTCAGTTCAGTCGTTCAGTCATGTCCGACTCTTTGTGACCCAATGAATCACAGCACGCCAGGCCTCCCTGTCCATCACCAACTCCTGGAGTTCACTCAAACTCATGTCCATCGAGTTGGTGATGCCATCCAACCATGTCATCCTCTGTCGTCCCCTTCTCCTCCTGCCCCCAATCCCTCCCAGCATCAGAGTCTTTTCCAATGAGTCAACTCTTCGCATGAGGTGGCCAAAGTATTGGAGTTTCAGCTTTAGCATCAGTCCTTCCAAAGAATACGTAGGACTGATCTCCTTTAGAATGGACTGGTTGGATCTCCTTGCAGTCCAAGGGACTCTCAAGAGTTTTCTCCAACACCACATTTCAAATGCATCAATTCTTTGGCACTCAGCTTTCTTCACAGTCCAACTCTCACATCCATACATGACCACTGGAAAAACCATAGCCTTGACTAGATGGACCTTTGTTGGCAAAGTAATGTCTCTGCTTTTCAAAATGCTATCTAGGTTGGTCATAACTTTCCTTCCGAGGAAAGTTATGACCTTTCCTTTTAATTTCATGGCTGCAGTCACCATCTGCAGTGATTTTGGAGCCCCCAAAAATAAAGTCTGCCACTATTTCCACTGTTTCCCCATCTATTTCCCATGAAGTGATGGGACTGGATGCCATGATCTTCGTTTTCTGAATGCTGAGCTTTAAGCCAACTTTGTCACTCTCCTCTTTCACTTTCATCAAGAGGCTCTTTAGTTCCTCTTCACCTTCTGCCATAAGGGTGGTGTCATCTGCATATCTGAGATGATTGATATTTCTCCCAGCAATCTTGATTCCAGCTTGTGCTGCTTCCAGCCCAGCATTTCTCATGAAACAAAGACCCCCAAATGTCCAACAAAATCTTGAGAAAGAAAAACAGAGCTGAAAGAATCAGGTTCCCTGACTTCAGACTATACTGCAAAGCTACAGTCATCAAAACAATGTAGTACTGGCACAAAAACAGAAATCTAGATCAATGGAACAGAATAAAAAACCCAGAAGCAAAGCCATGCATTATGGTCAATTAATCTATGACAAAGGAGGCAAGAATATACAGTGGAGGGAAGACAGTCTCCTCAATAAGTCGTGCTGGGAAAATTGGAGAACTGCATGTAAAAGAATGAAGTTAAGACATTTCTGTAACACCCTACACAAAAATACACACAAAATGGATTAAAGACCTAAATGTTAGACTAGATGCTATAAAATTCCTAGAGGAAAATATAGGCAGGGCACTCTTTGACATAAATTGCACTAATATTTATTTTGGATCTATCTCTTAGAGTAATGGAAATCAAAAATAAAAAAATGGAAACTAATTAAACTTAAAAACTTTTGCATAGCAAAGAAACCATAAACAAAATGAAAAGACAGCCTATAGAATGGGAGAAAATATTTACAAACAATGAGACTGACAAGAGATTTGTCTCCAAAACTTACAAACAGCTCATGATACTTAACAGCATGAAAACAATCCAATCAAATAATAGGCAGAAGATCACAAATAGTAAGGAGCTAATCGAACTGCTTATGAAGGTGATAGTTACAATAAAATTTCAATAGGTCTTATTTCAAAAGTTCTGCACTTGAAGACCTAACTATGCAAATTGTACTAACATCATTGTCATTTTATACATCATAGTCTTATTAATATTACTGTTTCAAGGTACTGATATAAATTGAAATTCAGTTCAGGAATATAAGATTAAGAAATCTTTATCAGACAACACATAATTATTAATTGACTAGTCCTTTGGCTAGAAATAAAATAAGGAAACTAGCATTTTGGACTAATTTTTTTCATTTGAGGAAAATGTTCTTATTGGGTAAAAAAAAAAAAAAAAAGGCTGTTCCATTTTATAGCTATAAAATTATTTCAGCAGAACCATTAATTGCCTTTATGATATAACAGGTAAAGTTTACTGCTAGCAACAGCTTATTTTGTAATTATCACATGAGAGCATTTTTTCTAAACTCTTATTTCAATAGATACTGGTTTAATTTATCAGGATTTCCCATTATTGTATTTTTAGATAAAGCATTAAGTTATTACTCAAACACAATGGTGTCTGAATTTCTGTGTATTACAAACTGAATGAGCAGACATAAACAAAATTATATCTCATTCTAGTGAAAATGACAGTAATATTTTCTTTCTAATAGCATCCTGCAGGAACACCAAACTGATTTGCACTCTGCTCTCTATTTGTATAGTTAATTAATCTAAAAGAAACCTTTATTAACTTGAACTTCTAAAGCCTCCTATTTAATTCTTTCAAGACCACTTTTAAGATTAAATATTATCTAGCAGAGAAAAGCAGAAGAAGCTGATGTTGGAATCTAAAATATAATAAATAAGGGCATGTATTAACATATTCCCTACTATGAAAACTCATAGTTCCATAGTTTCTCTCCCTCTCCTCCTCTCTCTCACCTCTTTTCTTTCTCTCTTTTCTCTTTATATTAATATATAGATATAGAAGGGATAGGATGGCAGAAAGAGAATGAAACTGGATGTTGTATTAGTTTCCTATTGTAGCTGTACCAAACTGTTGTTGTGTTCTTCAGCTCATGTCTGACTCTGTGACCCCATGGACTGCAGCATGCCAGGGCCAAGGTCCTCTGTCCTCCACTATCTCCCAGAGTTTGCTCCAATTCATGTTCATTGAGTCAGTGATGCTGTCTAACCATCCCATCTTCTGTTGACCCCTTCTCCTGCCCTCAATCTTTCCCAGCATTAGGGTCTTTTCCAATGAGCTTTTCCCATTAGGTGGCCAAAGTATTGGAGCTTCAGCTTCAGCATCAGTCCTTCCAATAATATTCAGGGATAATTTCCTTTAGGATTGACTGGTTGGATCTCCTTGCAGTCTAAGGAACTCTCAAGAGTCTTCTCCAGCACCACGATTCAAAAGCATCAATTCTTTGGCACTCAGTCTTTATGGTCCAATTCTCACATCTGTACATGATTAATGGGAAAGCTATAGCTTTGACTATACAGACCTTTGTCAGCAAAGTGATGTCTCTGCTTTTTAATATGCTGCCAGGTTTGTCATAGCTTTCCTTCCAAGGAGCAAGTGTCTTTTAATTTCATGGCTGCAGTCATGGTCAAAGTGATTTTGGAGCCCAAGAAAATAAATTCTGTCACTGCTTCCACTATTTTCCCTTCTATTTGCCATGAAGTGAGGAGACTCGATGCCACAATCTTAGTTTTTTTGAATGTTGAGTTTTAAGCCAGGCTTTTCACTGTCCTTTTTCACCCACATCAGGAGGCTCTTTAGTTCTTCTTCCCTTTCTGCCATTAGAGTGGTATCAAATTTTCACCACAGTTTTAACAGTTTAAAATAAGGCAAATTTGTTTTCTTACAGTTCTGGGGCTCAGAAGACCAAATAGGTCTCACTGGGCTAAAATCAAGTTATTGGCAGGGCTGCCTTCCTTTCTGGAGTCTCTCGTGGAAAAACCTTTTTTTTTTTACTTTTTAAAAAAGCACTAAAATGAGACTATAAAAAGGATTGAATCATTTAAATGATACTTTAATGCAATATCTTGCCTTAAAATTATATTTTTACCAAAGGTCACGATTACACAAGTGTTTATGAGATTCATAGGTTAGATATTTGTACCATTTTTCAAATTTAGAATCTTTTTAGATTTGATTCCTCAATAAAGGTTAAAATACAAGTTCTCCTATCTCAAGTTATTGATACTAGAATGGAAATTCAGTGACCCTACTGAATCCTATTTTTCCTGAAACCTGAAATCTTGTAAGTGAATGTGCCTTATTGCTTGTATTCTCTGTAGATGTTGACTTGAAAAGTCACACATAATGAGAGCATTGCTGAAGTGATAACCCTATCATTTTTATACAGGTTCAGCCAATAGTTTCCTGATATCAACAATAGATTCATCAGATAGAACAAGTGACTCTCCTAAAATCCTATGACATCTATAGAGTGTGAAAGTAATGAACGCATTGCTCAAGAGAAATGGTGTGGTAGAAATAGCAGATATTTACTATTTGTCTGACAGCTCTCAATAATAGGAAGTTGACAGGTTCAATACCTAAATGAATTAATTGTTCTCTATTAAATATAGTAAATATAAAGAATTATGTATAAGTGACATATGTATAAATTCATATATTTATATATATATGTTATATATATAAAGTAGTTTACTGTAGTTTACTATATATATAATATATATATTTACATATTTATATATGCATAAGCTCATATATAGATTTGACACAGATGGTTCATTCTCTGGTGTATTTTAGTGAAGTGTGTCAGTAAGTCACTTTAACATCCTAGAATTTTTAAGATTTGTGAAGATATCATTTTAAAAATAAGATGCAGGAAGATAGTATAGAGTTATGGTTAAAACAACTGACTCTGGATTTAGATTCCCTTGTTTTAAACCTAGTTCCACCCATCAGTCATTAATAAGTTATTTCATGTTTGTGCCTCAGATTCTCCACCTGCCAAATGGGCAAAATAATACTCCTTAATATGTTATAGGCTTACTGTGAGGAATATATGAGAATTGTGTGCAGTTGTAGCAGATAGCTTGCCCTTGATAAATGTACAAAAACATTAAATATTATTACTCTATATAAGTTGACCTTATTGTAGATGTTTTCATCTAAAGTTATGTGATAATCAAATTCTTGCTCAAAAAACTATCATACTTTTTTTGCAATTAAAGAACTCCAAAAAAGATGATACATTTGTATGTCCTTGTTAAGCTAACATAGACTTTTAGTCTTTGCATTTCAAGAAAAAAGTATTCATTATTTTGATAATTGGGACCGTTATGTAAAAATACTCCAAGAAGTCATCAAACAGATGTGTTCTAAAATTTTATTAATGAAGTATGTTCATTTTAAACTTTGAAATTTTCATTTTGTTAAACTTGACTTTAATGTTGAATTTAACTGTCATTTTTTATGGAATAAAAATGTAAAAAGATATTTGCTTATGTAAGTAGTGCTGTCAGTATATTTTAAGTAGTGCTGTCAGTATAATCCTTCTGATGCCAGGTATAAATATGTTTAACACCTAACACTGCATCCAAGAAGGAAGGAAGATTCACTGAGGCTAGATTCTAGTGAAAACACTTTTGCAAGTGCATCGCCTGTGCCTATGCATCACACTAGGAAATCAATGCAAGGGCAACGTTCGTTGTGTAGGGATTAGATATCAATATCTGGGTACTTCAGTGGAATGTAGAAAGATTAGAAGTGAATGAAATGGTAATTTTAGTGTGAATTATTATCAGCTATGGAATGAGTTGTGTGTGCTCAGTCACTCAGTCGTGTCCAGCTCTTTGCGACCCCATGGACTCTAACCTGCCAGGCTCCTCTGTTCATAAAATTCTCCAGGCAAGAATACTGGAGTGGGTTGCCATTTCCTACTCCAGGGGATCTTTCCCTTCCCAGGGATGGAACTTGTGTCTCTTGTGTTTCCTGAGTTGGTAGGTTGATTCTTTACCACTGAACCACATGAATTATCTGGATACTATTTTTGTGCCCTACACATTCTTTCCATGTCTTTTTGATTAAGTTATAAATCTCACTCTCTCATTTACTGTAATTTCTTTTATTGTTTTGTCAGTTTATATTTTTATTTGTCTTTTCTTCATAATATAATTATATGAAGGCAAATGTGATTAGATCCACTGTTGTTAATAATGATTTTCTTAAAACATAGGGCAAATTAGCAGTCAAAAGATAATAAATTCATAGAACTAATGGAATGTAGTCTGTACAAGGAGCTCTGGTTTTTTAATCCTCTTGAGATTTGATGATTTTGAATTATGCTGGGTTCTTCAGACTGTTCTCAGTATTGTATAAATCAGTAGAGCCTGTTGTTACTGTGAAGAGAAAAAATAAATAAAATAAAGAATGCGGGAGCGAAGCTAAGACATTTTTGTTGTTGTTGTTGTTAGCAGTAAACTACTTTAAAGAGAGTTATACTGGTCTGAACACCAGGGAGGAAGGGTAAATTATGGAGTTTTCATGATACCTCATGGGGTTGCCCATGAGTTTTTACTATAGGTTCCAAGACCACAGAGCATGCTTTTCCTTAAAGTATGGCTATTATTTTTTGTCTTCTCAGGCACAAAGTGTTACTTTTATCTGCTATGGTACATTTTAACCTTTGATCTGGAAGAAAAAAATAGGTTCTTTAAATTGTGCATCCTCCTGATGAAATGATGGCTGTCATCCTAAAGTTTGTGTTGTCATTATTGTTGTTGTCATATGTTGTCATTATTATTAGTCATTTTTAGTGACAAATGAAAAACCTTTCTATGGAAAATTCAGTAGTACTTTGAGTCAAACCAGCAAATGTAATTACAAAATATTGAGACTGGAAGAAATATTATTTATATAGTACTGATTATTATAAAAATCAGAGTTGGACTAATTATGCAGTCTTGAGGAGAAAATACTCTTGATGTGTGAGACTTTCAAAAAGGCTTACTTTCTGTTACTTATCTGTTATGTTTATTAAATATTTTATTTTTAACTCATTTAATTCATGAAAAACTTTCAGGCCAAAATTTTTATTTTCTGTTAGCCTATCATGTCAAATTTTACCTTATCTACAGTGATGCTTTTCAATATTAAATAGGACTGCTTGATCTGTGTCAGAACATGGTGTTTATAAATAATATTCTATCAATATAAAAATAGAAGGCTGGCTTAATTTATGTTTCATTTCTCCTTGTTCTTCTGAATATCCCTTCAGCTCTTTTCAGATAAGACCATTATCTGTGGTATATAGTAATACTCAGACTGTGGATCCTTTCTTTAGCTGTCTAATACTTTCATTTATTTACTCAACTATTCCTTCAAATGTACACTTCAAATGTAAGTCAGATATCAAACATTTACTTTTAATAATGCTGATTTATTGATATTTATAGGTAAAATATTTTTTTACATGTGTGTCTGCTGTAAAACTGGTATCTTGCATGTTTCATTGGGTTTTGTTTGGATAAATGTTTACTGTAGCTAGGGTGACCACATAATTTGAATAAATTTTCACTGTAGCTAGGGTGACCATATAATTTATTGTTTATAACAAAAACTATGAGATTGAAAGGGGAAACAATAATTAGGTTGGGTCAATAAATATAAAGTGAGCCTGTACCAGGAAAGCTATGTCCCATAGATCAAATCTTGTTCCATGGACCAAATCCAGGGTACCACCTGTTTCTGAACAGCCCACAGATTAAGAATGATTTTTAAATTTTTTAATGGTTAGAAAAAAATCAAGAGAAGAATATATTACAAAGAAAATATTATGCAGAGTAATTTGTGTACATAAATAAAGTTTTATTGAAACAGGTCACATCAAATCATTTATCTGTGGCCTATGGCTGCTCTCATGCTACAATGTCAAAGCTGAATAGTTGCAACGCAGCTTTTGCCCAGAATGTTTACTGTTTGACTCTTCAGAGAAAAAGTGCACTGACCCTTGATATAGATTAATACTAACCATAGCCTGATTTGTTTCAATAGGACAGGATCCTTATTTTTTTTCTAGTGCCCATGAAGTGGTATAGCTCAAAGAATGAAAGTGAAAGTCGCTCAGTTGTGTCCCACTCTTTGTGACCTCATGAGGATAGTCCATGAAATTCTCTAGGCCAGAATACCAGAGTGGGTATCCTTTCCCTTCTCCAGGCGATCTTCTCAACCCAGGGATTGAACCCAGGTCTCTGATATTGCAGGCAGATTCTTTACCAGCTGAGCCACAAGGGAAGCCCAAGAATACTGCAGTGGGTAGATTATCCCTTCTCCAGCAGATCTTCCCAACCCAGGAAGTCCAGGGTCTCCTGCATTGCAGGTGGATTCTTTACCAACTGAGCTATCAGGGAAGCCCTATGTATACTATTATCTGTATTATAATACTGATGTTGATAATGATGTTTCTGGTGATATTTTAATCTAATCTGTAGTTTCTTAAAACTGACTTGAAACTCTTCCAGATCACATTTTTGTCACTATAATAAAGTCTGCTAGGAGATCTTTTATTACTTTAATAAGATACTTTTGCATGTACTTTTTCAAGTTGTTAATTTTGATACGAATTAAAAAGAGTTTTTGTCAAGAACCATATTTTGTGATTTTCAGTGACATAAAATTATTAGATGACCTTGAAAGCTGTTTTGATGTTTGTCTGAATACTTTCTAAAGCGTGGGGTACAGCAGTATTTTAAAATAACTTCATTCTGTCTCTTCAGTACTGAGTTAGATGAGTTACAGGAATTCTACCTCACTGTCCAGCGGGCCAGATAAATTTCTCCTTTAAAGTGAGTCATTTATTTGTTGGCTAACTAACAAGACATGTGCTCTAATAGAAGTTGGCACAGTTGGTACATTTGCAGCATTACTGTCTATTAAGTTTACCTGAACTGTGTGGTTGTTGAAATTCTTCACCATCTTTCAGATTAGACTGGATCTGCCAGTTGGCATGTGTGGAATATTTTAAAGAACAACAGTTAAAAAATCATGTAGATCTAGAATTAAATTAATTAGAGAAATTACAAGCACAATAACAACAGATACATGGTCGTTGGGGGCTTCCCAGGTGGCTCAGTGGTAAAGAATCCACCAGCAAGGCAGGACCCTTGGGTTCAATCCCTGGTTCGAGAAGATCCTCTGGAGAAGAAGATGACAACCCACTCCAGTATTCTTGCCTGGGAAATCCCAAAAACAGAGGAGCCTGGAGGTCTACAGTCCATGGTGTTTCAAAGAGTCAGACATGACAGAGCAACTAAACAGCAGCAGAAGCTTAACGTCCTTATACTTTTTGTTCAGGGACTAGATGTCCAAATGTCAACTTTCATGAAATATGGCACAGTTAGCAAATGGTGGCCAGTGTGAACTGGAAGCTTATTAGGAATGAGGTCTGAATTAATATTCTCCTGGCATCAAAAATGTACCATTCATACCTTTTCATTTGTAACACTAATTACATATAATAATTCTAGGTTTTAGTTTTTGAAAGAACCCTTCATGTATAGGGTACTGTAGAACTATTCAGTTCATATGTCAACTCTAATTAAAACTTATCTCAGAATTCATTAAAATCTAGCTCAACTGTTTAACATCTCTTACAGCAGTGTACCTTTAGATGAAAAACGCTGCACCTTCAATTTTTTCCCTTTTCAGTTTTTGTTGTCTAATTAATAGAAGCCATTAATTTTAAGGGATGAATTAAAAATGGAATGAATAGTATAGGCTTTGTGTAATTCTCTAAAGGTTTTGTGTACCATAATCAAGTTTTTAAAAAAATGCTTATTGCAGATGTCCTGAGCCGACAGACTATATATTTAGAATCATTAAGTCTGTGGTAAGTAGTAAAAATAAAATGTATAATGAGGATAAAATTAAATGGATGATAGAATTCAAGCTTTAATGAGTCAAAGGGAAAAAAAACAAAACAAAACAACAACAAAAAACCCTGACTCTAGTTCCCAAGTTCAAAGTCAAAGGAAATAAAACTCTTCACTTTTTCATATTTAGCAAGACAAATTACTGAATTAAGATGCTCTAAAACTTTATCCAATTTGTAATGTGGTGATAGAAATTCGTGGAAGTGCTTGTAGTAGACATTATAAATATATATATTAAAGAATACTCTTTGGCTATTCTGAGAAAAATAAAGAGAAAATATAACTCGCTGAGTAGCTGAGAAAGAAAATGTATGTTTTCCATACATTTTCAGAAGCATGAAAAGTACTGTGTCTTCATATCAATACCAAAGAGATTTTCCTTGCGATTCCAGAAGAATGCAAGGAGCTGTCTACAGACAAAACCCTCGCTCGCATGGGTGTATATAGTTATAGACTGGGTGTCTGATACAAACATCCATTTATGGCTCACAGTTCTGGAAATTGAAAACCCTTGTATTAAGGTGCTGAGATCTCACTGCCTTCTGGTTCACAGACTGTAGTTTTCTTGCTGTGTCTTCTCTTACCAGAAGGGGCAAGACAGCTCTCTGTGGTTTCTTTAGTAGGGCATGTGCTTGTGTGCTAAGTCATTTCAATCATATCCAACTCTTTGTGACCCTATGGACTGTAGCCTGCCAGGTTCCTCTGTCCATGGGATTCTCCAGGCAAGAGTACTGGAGTGTGTTGCAGTGCCCTCCTCCAGGGGATCTTCCCTACCCAGGGGTCAAACCAGCATCTCTTACGCATCTCCTGCATTTGCAGGAGAGTTTTTTATGACTGGTCTCACGTGGGAAGCCCAATGTATCTCATTTACCAAAGTTCCACTCCCATGATCTAATCACCTCTCAAAGGCCTCACATAATACCATCATATTGGGGATTAGGATTTCAGCTTAACATGAATTTTGAAG
Source organism: Bison bison bison (assembly GCF_000754665.1). NCBI lineage: Eukaryota > Metazoa > Chordata > Mammalia > Artiodactyla > Bovidae > Bison > Bison bison. Next base: position 1,503,669 of record NW_011494843.1, on the reverse strand, counting down.
GGACAGACTCTTTCAGTCTATAACAAGGTGTCAATAACCTTGAAAGTGATTCACAATGAAGTTAAGCCTTAGCTTTACACAGGTCATCTACTAGAGATTAAAACTAATGATGATGAAAGTAAAATGATAATTAGAGGTGAAAGCTAGAGGTAATTGTCTAAGTTATTATTTTTAAAGAGCTAAGTTGCTTCAGTTGTGTCTGACTCTGCAACCCTATGGACCATAGCCCGCCTGGTCCCTCTGTCCATAGGCTTCTCCAGGCAAGAGTACTGGGATGGGTTGCTATTTCCTATTTCAGGGGATCTTCCCAATGCAGGGTTTGAGTCTCCTTAAGTCTCCTTCATTAACAAGCAGGTTCTCTACCATTAGCGCCACCTGGGAAGCCTAGACAAATTTTACTACTTGTTGATTTGTCCTAGAAGCCTCCATCAAGGAAATTTAGAGATATTTAGGCTGGTCATACTTTAATTACTGCTCACAAGAAAAAAAATTCCTTGTTTGCAGGGTCTCCCAGTAAGCTCATATTTTTATCCCTGTCATGAATTGTAGCTGAACTACTAAAAGGAGCTAGAATCTATAGTGCTCTAAAGGGAAAAACCTATCTTGGAAATAACACCCTGCAGCCTTTTTTCTCATTCTAAGATTGTTCTTGGGACTTCTGCATGAAAAAATTCCACACACTAGTCATTCATACATAAATTTAAAAGATAATTTGACTTGATGAATCTGTACTTTCACCAAAGAATAACTCATACTGTCTTGGAAACATGTTTCTTCTAATGCTTAAATATTTCACTAGGGACAGTTGATCACAGTGATATTATGATTTATTAGTTGATTTCTTAAAAATTCGTAAGAATGCATTCATACTCTCTTCTACTCCCCTGAGTCTTGAACAACTCCCCAGATTAGTATGGGTATACAACAATGAAAACTGGCTTTCATGAACTAAGAATATAGTGGGGAAGACAGACAAGAAGCAGATTCAAAGCACATGATTCTAAAACCAAGCCAAAGAAAGACAGGGCAGAATGAGTCTTTCATTACTTCAAAACTATACTATATGTGTTGTATTTTTCAGTTGTGAAAATCAAGCTATTACTATTAGAGCAAAAGTTTGTAGAATAGGAATCCTTGGGAACATTACAATGTATTTCACAGAAGTTCTAAGACTTTCTTGTCATCATTGTCTATCAGGAAACTTTAAAACAAAAGAAAACAAACATCTTTACCCTCCAAACTGTAACAATCCTTTAAACTGAATAGTTATTGCAGAAATCAGCTAACTGCTTACCAAATTGGTTTCCTTTCTGCTGAGTCCTCAACTAGACTTCATTCCTAGCCTGAAGTTGGGTAGGGCCACATGACTGACATCTGGCTTACTGGCCCATAAATTATGAATGGAAATGATATATCCTACTTCCAGGCCTGGATCAAGAAATCAAAGAAAATGAAGAAAGCACAGAAATTTGGGAGTTTAAAGGGATGGAAAAAAAGCCGCCATTATACTTACAAAAATAGGAAATTAACTTGAAATAGCTTTGGACAATCTAATGGCCTATGATAAATATCAGATTAAGAATGTGGCCTTCTCACTAAAGCAGGAATCAGACTTCCAAATCTTCTGCAGCCCCAATGAAGGGCCTGATCTCACATCAATGTCAGGTGTGGCTATGGTGATCAGGGATTTTTCAAAAGATGGAGGAAGGAAGCAGGGGGAAAATGGATAAAGGGGATGTTCCCAGAAATTAAACTCCAAGCCTCATCAGGCAATGTGCATCTCCTCATGTGTAGGGGCTGTTCAAATGTCTGTTTTGCAGGGATTCATAAATTCTTGCCTTTTGCTTCTAAGGCAAGGACTTGTATTAATATGTTGTATTAATTTTTTTTATTAATATCACTAGAAGATACTAGACATCAAGCTGAATGAAATGACTGGATAGGACTTTAGGGGAGTGGAAGCTAAAGGCAAAGGAGAAAAGGAAAGATATACCCAACTGAATGCAGAATTCCACAGAAAAGCAAGGAGAGATAAGATAGCCTTCCTCATGGATCAATGCAAAGAAATAGAGGAAAATAATAGAATAGGAAACACTAGAGATCTCTTCAAGAAAATTAGAGATACCAAGGGAACATTTCATGCAAAGATGGGCACAATAAAGGAAAGAAATGGTAGGGACCTAACAGAAGCAGCTGATATTAAGAAGAAGTGGCAAGACTACACAGAAGAACTATACAAAAAAGATCTTCATAACCCAGATAACGGCGATGGTGTGATCACTCACCTAGAACCAGACATCCTGGAATGCGAGGGCAAGTGGGCCTTAGGAAGCATCACTATGAACAAAGCTAGTGGAGCTGATGGAATTCCAGTTGAACTACTAAAAGATGATGCTGTGAAAGTGCTGCACTCAATATACCAGCAAATTTGGAGATCACAGGACTGGAAAAGGTCTGTTTTCATTCCAATCCCAAAGAAAAGCAATGCCAAAGAATGTTCAAACTACCACACAATTGCACTCATCTCACATGCTAGCAAAGTAATTCCCCAAATTCTCCAAGCCATGCTTCAACAATATATGAACCATGAATTCTAGATGTTCAGGCTGTATTTGGAAAAGGCAGAAGAGCCAGAGATCAAATTGCCAGCATCCACTGGATCATAGAAAAAGCAAGAGAATTCCAGAAAAACATCTATTTCTGCTTTATTAATTACACCAAAGCTTTTTACTGTGTAGATCACAACAAACTGTGGAAAATTCTTCAAGAAAGGGGAATACCAGACCGCCTTACCTGCTTCCTGATAAATCTGTATGCAGATCAAGAAGGAACAGTTAGAACTGGATACGGAACAACAGACTGGTTCCAAATTGGGAAAGGAGTATGTCAAGACTGTATATTGTCACCCTGTTTGTTTAACTTATATGCAGAGTACATTATATGAAATGCTGGGCTGGATGAAGCACAAGCAGAATCAAGATTTCCAGAAGAAATATCAATAACCTCAGATACGTGGATGACACCACCCTTATGGCAGAAACTGAAGAAGAACTAAAGAGCCTCTTGATGAAAGTGAAAGAGGAGAGTGAAAAAGCTGGCTTAAAGCTCAACACTCAAAAAACAAAGATCATGGCATCTGGTCCCATCACTTCACGGCAAATAGATGGGAAAACAGTGGAAACAGTGACAGGCTTTATTTTCCTGGGCTCCAAAATCACTCCAGATGATGACTGCAGCCATGAAATTAAAAGACTCTTGCTCCTTGGAAGAAAAGCTATGACCAACTAGACAGCATATTAAAAAGCAGCAATGCTACTTTGCCAACAAAGGTCCTTTTAGTCAAAGCTATGGTTTTTCCAGTAGTCATGAATGGATGTGAGAGTTGGACTATAAGGAAAGCTGAGCGCTGAAGAATTGATACTTTTGAACTGTGGTGTTGGAGAAGACTCTTGAGAGTCCCTTGGACTGCAAGGAGAGCCAACCAGTCCATCCTAAAGGAAATCAATCCTGAATATTCATTGGAAGGACTGATGCTAAGCTGAAACTGCAATACTTTGGCCACATGATGCAAAGAACTGACTCACTGGAAAAGACCCTGATGCTGGGGAAGATTGAAGGCAGGAGGAGAAGGGGACAACAGAGAATGAGATGGTTGGATGACATCACAGACTCAATGGACATGAGTTTGAGCAAGCTCCAGGAGTTGAAGGACAGGGAAGCCTGGCATACTACAGTCCATAGAGTCACAAAGAGTCGGACACAATTAAGTGACTGAACTGAACTGACAAATTCTTGCCATAGTCACTATTTCCCTTTTCTGAATGGAAATTTTTATTTATTTTTTCACTACCTTAGTAAAGTGGGTATGTATATGGTTTGGGAGCTTAAGATGGAAATATGTTTCTTTTTTTAATTTTATTTTATGTTTAAACTTTAAAATATTGTATTAGTTTTGCCAAATATCGAAATGAATCCGCCACAGGTATACCCGTGTTCCCCATCTGTTTTATATTCATAAGAGCCACATTTGAATTTAATGGAGAGCTTTTGTGTTAATATCACTAGAAGATACTAGACATCAACCTGAATCCAATGACTATATAGGATTTTAGGAGAGTGGATGAATTAGTTCTATATGTGGGAGCAAAAGGGAAAATGGATATTAGTGACCAACAGAGGAGATTGTGGCAGAGACTGGCTAAATTAAAAAAAATCAGTTTCCTATTTTTCTTTGGTACTGGTTTTCCATACTCTCTTTACATAGGAAGAAGCTGGAAGTCTAAGCGCTGGCTGATGCAATGTAGATATGATTTATGTCATGTCTAAGCCTACCTCATAAAAACTCCCTGTATGCTCCTCCACACTTTCTCATTTGCATGGCAGCTGGATATTGAATGCCAACCAGCCAACTAAAATGGACTGGAATGGGTGACTTTAACTCAAATGACCATTATATCTACTACTGTGGGCAAGAATCCCTTAGAAGAAATGGAGTAGCGATCATAGTTAACAAAAGAGTCTGAAATGCAGAACTTGGTTGCAATCTCAAAAATGACAGAATGATCTCTGTTCGTTTCTAAGGCAAACCATTCAATATCACAATAATTCAAGTCTATGCCCTGACTGGTAATGCTGAAGAGGCTGAAGTTGGACTGTTCTATGAAGACCTACAAGACCTTCTAGAACTAATACCCCCAAAAGATGTCCTTTTTCTTTTAGGGTACTGGAATGCAAAAGTAGGAAGTCAAGAAATACCTGGAGTAACAAGCAAGTTTGGCCTTGGAGTACACTATGAAACAGGCCAAATACTAATAGAGTTTTGCCAAGAGAATGCACTGGTCATAGCGAACACCCTCTTCCAACAACACAAGAGAAGACTGTACACATGGACATCACCAGATGGTCAATATCAAAATCTGATTATATTCTTTGCAGCCAAAGATGGAGAAGCTCTATTCAGTCAGCAAAAACAGGACCAGGTACTGGCTGTGGCTGAAATCATGAACCCCTTATTGCCAAATTCAGACTTAAATTGAAGAAAGTATGGAAAACCACTAAACCATTCAAGTATGAACTAAATCAAATCCCTTATGCTTATACAGTGGAAGAGAGAAATAGATTCAAGGGATTAGATCTGATAGTCAGGGTGCCTGAAGAACTATGGACGGAGGTTCATGACATTGTACAGGAGACAGGGATCAAGACCATCCCCAAGAAAAATAAATGCAAAAAAGCAAAATGATTGTCTGATGAGGCCTTACAAATAACTGAGAAAAGAAGAGAAGCTAAAGACATAGGAGAAAAGGAAAGATATACCCAAGTGAATGTACAGTTCCAAAGAATAGCAAGGAGAAATAAGAAAGCCTTCCTTGGTAATCAGTGCAAAGAAATAGAGGAAAACAATAGAATGGGAAAGACTAGAGATCTTGTCAAGAAAATTAGAGATACCAAGGGAACATTTCATGCAAAGATAGGCTCAATAAAGGACAGAAATGGTAGGGACCTAACAGAAGCAGAAGATACTAAGAAAAGGTGGCAAAAATACACAGAACTATACAAAAAAGATCTCATGACCCAGATAACCACGATGGTGTGATCACTCAGCTAGAGCCAGACATCCTGGAATGAGAAGTCAAGTGGGCCTTAAGGAGCATCACTACGAACAAAGCTAGTGGAGGTGAAGGAATTCCAGTTGAACTACTTCGAATCCTAAAAGATGATGCTGTGAAAGTGCTGTACTCAATATGCCAGCAAATTTGGAAAATTCAGCACTGGCCACAGGACTGGGAAAGATCAGTTTTCATTCCAATCCCAAAGAAAGGTGCCAAAGAATGCTCAAATACAGCACAATTGCACTCATCTTATATGCTGGTAAAGTAATGCTCAAAATTCTCCAAGCCAGGCTTCAACAGAAACATTAATTTTAACATTAAATTAATGGAAGCTCATTTACTTATTCTGGGTGGAGAATTTGTGGTCAAAGTAAGATGGTGATTTAAGCTCCCTATCAATAAAAATATTTTGAAAGTGGCAAGGAGATTTATAAAATATAAATAGAGAAAAATATTTCAAATACTTGAGAAATGATTATTTGTGTATATTTTATGGACTCTACTTGCTAGATCCATCTAGTCAAAGCTATGGTTTTTCCAGTAGTCATGTATCAATGTGAAAGTTGGACTATAAAGAAAGCTGAACGCTGATGAATTGATGCTTTTGAACTGTGGTGTTGGAGAAGACTCTTGAGAGTCCCTTGGACTGCAAGGAGATTCAACCAGTTCATCCTAAAGAAGATCAGTCCTGGGTGTTCATTGGAAGGACTGATGTTGAAGGTGAAACTCCAATACTTTGGCCAGTAGATGTGAAGAGCTGACTTATCTGAAAAGACCCTGATGCTGGGAAAGATTGAAGGCAGGAGGAGAAGGGTATGACAGGATGAGATGGTTGGATGGCATCCCTGACTCAACGGACATGAGTTTGAGTAAACTCTGCGAGCTGGTGATGGACTGGGAGGCCTGGCATGCTGCAGTCCATGGGGTCATAAAGAGTTGGAAATGACTGAGCGACTAAACTAAGTAAATTTGAATGTGGAAGATCGTGGAGGTTTCATCAGCTGGTCCTTGAATACCTCCATGGAAGAAAGTACCTGTCACCTCAGAGGTGCTGTTACATACTTGGCTTTGGCATAAACGAAAAGTAAATTTCAGTCGAGAAAAGTGACTGAGATCTCAACTTTTCTCTGTTATATAAGTTGGTGTGGTGGTGGTTTAGTCGCTATGTCGTATCTGACTCTTGCGACTCCATGGACTGTAGCGTGCCAGGCTCCTCTGTTCATGGGATTCTCCAGGCAAGAATACTGGAGTGGGTTGCCATCATATAAGTTAGAGCATCTAAAAAAAATACCAGTTGAGATTGACAACTTTTAAAAATCCCGCTGAAAATAGTAATTTTCAAGATTAAGAAATCTAGCATAGTGTGTTGCTGATTTTAATTGAAATTGTTTGAAAGCCAAGGGAGTTAATTTTATATATTCTGGTGGAAATATTTTGTATGAATTTCTGGAAGCTAAGAGAACATGAGGTGGCAGAATCACAATATTATGCACAAGGTTGACCATGTATATATTTGCAAATCCTTCAGTGGAGAGAATAATCCCAATTAGAAACATCAAGCCAAATGAGTCTTTGGCCAGGGATAAAATTGGATAAGTTTTTAGAGAAAATAGAGGAAAAGTTGGGAAACACATTCTTTCATGAAAAGAATGCCAATATTTGTTAAAGTTCAGCTTTAGAACTGTCACCACCTCAACTTTTAGCTGGAATTCTGGCCTTGGTAGAAATCAGTGTAGACTTTGGGACAGGGGTTCATACTTGATGTATTGCTCTTACACTCCTCCGAGTTGAAAGGGCCTCTGATTTAGCAGAAGATATGGTGGCTAAGTGGTAAAGAATCTGCCTGCCAATTAAAGAGACACAAGTTCAATTCCTGGGTCAAGATGATCCCCTGGAGAAGGAAATGGCAAGCCACTCCAGTATTCTTGCCTGGGAAATCCCATGGACAGAGGAGACTGGTGGGCTGCATCCACGGGGTGACAAAGAGTTACACATGGCTTAGCAACTAAACAACAAGTATATATTCCTACTTCTTTTTCAGTAACTTTCAAAGCACAGAAGAATAAATAGTACTGATTCTTATTTCTGTAATCCTGAATCTCTGCTATATACATATATTATTTTAACAAGCATCTATTGAACAATTATTATGTGTCAGACACTGCTTCTAAATATGAGAGATATAGTGAAAAAACATAAAAATTTCTCTGTCATAATGAAGCATATTCTGTTGGGAAAGATAAAAAAATAAAAAAAAAGATAAATGAGTAAATTACATAGTGACAGTTACAAGTGCTAAAAGAGAAAACAAACTGGGATACAAATAATTATGATGGAAATTACACTTATAGAAAGAGTAAGATTTCACTGAAAAGGTGAAGTTGAGGGATGACCTAAAGGAAAGTGGCTTCTCTGGTGGCTCACATGGTAAAGAATCTGCCTATAATGTAGGAGACCCAGGTTCAATACCTGGGTTGGAAAGATCCCCTGGAGAAGGAATTGGCAACCCACTCAGTACTCTTGCCCGGAGAATTCCATGGACAGAGAAACCTGGCAGGCTACAGTTCATGGAATTTCAGAATTAGACACGACTGAGTGACTTTCAGTCTCTCTCTCTCTCTTTTTTTTTTTTTTCCACTAAAGAAAAGTATGGATCAATCCATGCTGATCTGTGGGGAAGTTCATTCCAGGTGGAAGGAAGAGCGCATGTGGATACTGGAAGTGGGAACATGTTTGGGCTATTTGAAAAACACTATGAAGGCTAGTGTGACTGGAGTTGAATGAATACGGGGATGAGTTATAGGGAATTATAGCATAGGGAAAATGAAATATTGGATAACATAGGACTTTGAGATTCATAGCAAAAATTTTGGCTCTACTCAGTGATATGGAGAAATATGAGAGGTATGAGAGGGTTTTTGCAGATCTGACAGGCTTGCTATGATTCCAATGTTGAAGTAGAGTGAGGAAGCCTAGACTAGAATCAGAGTGACCAGTTCAAAGCCTATTATGAAAATCCAGGCAAGCAACGATGTGGCTGAGACCAGGGTAGAGAAGAGAAGTCATCATGTTCTAGATGTATTTTGAAGTTAGAGTTGACAGGACTTAATGATGAACCAGATGTGGAGTCTAAGGGAAAGATGTCAAAGATGACTTGAAATTTTAGGGTTTGAACAGCTGAAAGAATGGAATTTCATTTCCTGAGATGAGGATGACAGCAGGAGGGTCTAGTTTATAGGGAAATATGCGAAGATCAGATTTAACACTTTTAAGTGTGGATGTTTCCTTGACTGTTACAAGTGGAGCTACTGAGTGTGTGGTTGGGTACATCAGTCTTGAGTTTGGTGCTCACTTTTCAGCTAGAGATACAGATATGGAGCAGCATTTAGAGGCCACTTAAAGCTGAGAGGTTGAATAATATCTCCTAGGGATTGAGTGAAGCAGAAAAAGAAGCAGTTTGAAGAATGTACCCTCATTTGGAAGAAAAGGAGGAATCTGAAAAGGAGTAGCTAAAAAAGAGAAAAATAGACACGTGGTTTTATGGAAGCTGAATATTGAAAATACTTTTTAAAATA
>NW_011494843.1:1487811-1494382 GCF_000754665.1 Bison bison bison | reverse complement strand
TTTAAGAAGGAATAAGCAGGCTTCCCTGATAGCTCAGTTGGTAAAGAATCCGCCTGCAATGCGGGAAACCTGGATCGGTTTGATTCCTGGGTCGGGAAGATCCCCTGGAGAAGGGATAGACTACCCACTCCAGTGTTCTTGGGCTTCCCTTGTAGCTCAGCTGGTAAAGAATCTGCCTGCAATGCAGGAGACCTGGGTTCGATCCCTGTGTTGGGAAGATCCCCTGGAGAAGGGAAAGGCTACCCGCTCAGTATTCTGGCCTGGAGAATTCCATGGACAGTCCATGAGATCGCAGCGTCGGACACTGACTGAGCAACTTTCATTTTCTTCAAGCGATATACTAACCAGGTCAAGTAAGACAAGGACTAAGAGATTACATTTGGATTTAGCAACATGAAGATCACTTATGACACAGAGTTTTACTGAGGTGTAGGAACAGAAACCTGACTACAGTGAATTCAACAGGGATGGGAAGAAAGAAATGGTGGGAGGCAGTGGGTGTCAGATTTGCATTTGATGTATATAAGTGGTAATGTTTTGCGTTTGATGTATATAAGTGGTAATGTTTTGGCCATAAATTAAAATGAATTTTACTATTTTGACATACATTGCTCTAAATGAGGAATCAATCTCATATTTATCAAAATTGTATTGCAGTTTACAACCAGCACAACATTGCCATATTGCAAGATCAAACTTCAATGTCAGCTCTTCTGGGAAGTCTTTTCTGCCTCCTGCATACAGTTAATTGCTGTGTCTTCAGTACTCCCCAAACACATCATAAGCATATTTGCAGTGTTTGTGTTGTGATGTTATGTTACAAACTGTGTAAAATTTGTGTTCTAATCATTTTGGATCTCATTCAATCTATTGTGATCCTTCATCCTTATACAATAACACTGTTTTGGTAAAATTTTGCACTCACTAAATGTGTAGTGAATAAAAGAATATCACATTTTAAGTGAGAATACTCAGTACACCTGATGCAAAGAGCCAACTCATTGGAAAAGACTCAGATTATGGTAAAGATTGAGGGCAAGAGGAGAATGGGGTGGCAGAGGATTGGATGGTTGGATGGCATCACTGACTTAGTAGACATGAGTTTGAGTGAACTACAGGAGATAGTAAACGACAGGGAAGCCTGATGTGCTGCAGTTCATGGGGTCCCAAAGACTCAGACACAACTGAGTGACTGAATAACAATAACTGATTGTTAAGAAACATAGGTAGATACAGGAGCCTTAATCACTTTTCCTAAGATTTAAAGCCCATTGCATTAGGAAAATAATGACACCTATTTCTCTGACTGTAGTCCCTCATTGTCCATGTTGGTATTAAATAAAGGACCTACAAAATAATTAGCCATGAATGTGCTATTCAATTAATTAATGTGCTTTTACTATTTTGTTGTTTTTTTTTTTCAGATTGGTAATTTTTGACTTTTTTTCTCATTGTAACAATATTCAAATTATTAATGTAGAAATTTCATAGATAACAGAATCTCAGTAAAGTTTCTTCTCTGGGGCAGAAATCTGGAATTCAGTTTATAGGCTTTCTGAAAAGTTCCATATCTTCAGAGCATACCTGTACTTAAACTAACATTACTATAATTTCAATATAAAAGGGAGACAGGTTGATCTGATTTGGAATACTGGGATGTTCTGCAAAGCTACATTCCCAAGGGTGACTAGGCTTTATATTTATTTTTAATATGACTCATTTACAGCCTGCTCACACACATGATCCTGTTTGATGCATTGAATTAAGAGTAGAAGAAAAATGCATATTAAAACTAAAATATTAAAAGTAGGGGGATAGATTGGGAGTTTGGGATTGACATGTACACACTGCATATTTAAAATAGATAACCAACAAGGACCTACTGTGTAGCACAGGGAACTCTTTTCAATACTCTGTAATAATATAAATGGGAAAAGAATTTGAAAAATAGTAGATATGTAACTGAACCACTTTGCTATATACCTGTAACTAAAACAATATTGTTAATAAATTCTATTCCAATATAAAATAAAAATGTAAAAAAACCCTGAAATATTAAATGTGATATAAAATATTTTATACTTCTCTACATTTAAAATACATAATTGTCATGGAAGCCAAACTACTACTAAGAAAACCCTTACTTGAACTAAAGGTTCAAGATATATGCTTATTCTATTCTAAATAACAGTAGACATATTTTGAGTGAGAGAGATTTTTGCCTATTTGTTTTGATTGTTGTTTTTACTAAGGAAACTTTAAGCAAAGTCATGGCTTGCAAATTTTTCCCATACTAGGGAACATTGAGAAAAAGAAAGTTATCTCTATCTATCTCTATGTCTAAGTATCTTATTTATCTATATACACTGTTTTGTCACAAGAACGCACTGGTCTTAGCAAACACCCTCTTCCTGCAAAACAAGAGATGACTCTACACATGGATATCACCAGATAGTCAATACCGAAATGATATTGATTATATTCTTTGCAGCCAAAGGTGGAAAAGCTCTATACAGTCAGCACAAACAAGACCAGGAGATGTTTGTGGCTGAGACCATGAACTCCTTTTTGCAAAATTAGATCTAAATTGAAGAAAACAGGGAAAACCACTAGGTCATTCAGGTATGACCTAAATTAAATACCTTACGATTATACAGTGGAAGTGAAAAATAGATTCAAAGGATTAGATCTGATAGAGTGCAGAACTAGGGACAGATGTTCATGACATTGTGCAGAAGGCAGAGATCAAGACCATCCCTAAGAAAAAGAGATTCAAAAAGGCAAAATGGTTGTCATAGGAGGCCTTACAAATAGCTGAGAAAAGAAGAGAAGCTAAAGGCAAAGGAGAAAAGAAAAGATATACCCAAGTGAAGGCAAAGTTCCAAAGAATAGCAAGGAGAGATAAGAAAGCCTTCCTCAGTGATCAGTGCAAAGAAATAGAGGAAAACGATAGAAAGGGAAAGACTAGAGATCTCTTCAAAAAATTAGAGATACCCGGTAACAATAACCCTGTATACGAGACAGCAAAAGAGACACTGATGTGTAGAATAGTCTTATGGACTCTGTGGGAGAGGGAGAGGGTGGGAAGATCTGGGAGAATGACCTTGAAACATGTAGAATATCATGTATGAAACGAGTCGCCAGTCCAGGTTTGATGCACGATACTGGATGCTTGGGGCTGGTGCACTGGGACAACCCAGAGGGATGGTATGGGGAGGGAGGGGGGAGGAGGGTTCAGTATGGGGAACACATGTATACCTGTGGCAGATTCATTTCAATATTTGGCAAAATCAATAAAAAAAAATTAGAGATACCAAGGGAATATTTCATGCAAATAATAAAGGACACAATATGTTTGGGCACAATAAAGGACAGAAATGGTAGGGACCTAAAAGAAGCAGAAGATACTAAGAAGAGGTGGCAAGATTACACAGAACTATACAAAAAAGATTTTCATGACCCAGATAACCATGATGGTGTGATCACTCAGCTAGAGCCAGACATCCTGGAATGTGAAGTCAAGTGGGCCTTAGGAAGCATCACTCTGAACAAAGCTAGTGGAGGTGATGGAATTCCAGTTGAGCTATTTCAAATCCTAAAAGATGATGCTGTGAAAGTGCTACACTCAGTATGCCAGCAAATTTGGAAAACTCAGCATTGGCCACAGGACTGGAAAAGATCAGTTTTCATTCCAGTCCCAAAGAATGGCAATGCCAAAGAATGTTCAAACTACTACACAATTGCACTCATCTCACATGCTAGCAAAGTAATGCTCAAAATTCTCCAAGCCAGGCTTCAACAGTACATGAACTGTGAACTTCCAGATGTTCCAGCTGTATTTAGAAAAGACAGAGGAACCAGGGATAAATTGCCAACATCTATTAGATCATCAAAAAAGCATGAGAAAACCAGAAAAACATCTATTTCTTCTTTATTTATTATGCCAAAGCCTTTGACTGTGTAGGTCATAACAAACTGTGGAGGTTATAACAAACTGGAAAATTCTTAAAGAGATGGGAATACCAGACGAACTTACCTGCCTCCTGAGAAATCTATATGCAAGTCAAGAAACAACAGTTAGAATCGTACATGGAACAACAAACTAGTTCAAAATTGGGAAAGGAGTATGTCAAAGCTGTATATTGTCACCCTGCTTATTTAACTTATACGCAGAGTACATCATGCGAAATGCTGGGCTAGATGAAGCACAAGCTGGAATCAAGATTTCCAGGAGAAATATCAATAACCTCAGATACATAGATGACACCTCCCTTATGGCAGAAATTGAAGTGGGACTAAAGAGCCTCTTGAAAGAGAAAGAGGAGAGTGAAAAAGCTGGCTTAAAACTCAACATTCTAAAAATGAAGAACATGGCATCCAGTCCCATCACTTCATGGCAAATAGATGGGGAAACAATGGAAACAGTGACAGACTTTATGTTTTTGGTCTCCAAAATCACTGCAGATGGTGACTGCAGCCATACAATTAAAAGATGTGTGCTCCTTGGAAGAAAAGCTATGACCAACTTAGACAGCATATTAAAAGCAGAGATATTTGCCAACAAAGGTCTGTCTAGTCAAAGCTACTGGTTTTCCAGTAGTCATGTATAGTATGTGAGAGCTGGACTATAAAGAAAGCTGAATGCCGAAGAATTGATGCTTTTGAACTGTGGTGTTGGAGAAGACTCTTGAGAGTCCCTTGGACTGCAAGGAAATCAAACCAGTCAATCCTAAAGGAAATCAGTCCTGAATAGTCATTGGAAGGACTGATACTGAAGCTGAAACTGCAATATTGGCCACGTGATGCAAAGAACTGACTCATTTAAAAAGACCCTGATGCTGAGAAAGATTGAGGGCAGGAGGAGAAAGGGATGACAGAGGATGAAATGGTTGGATGGCATCACTGACTCAATGGACATGAATTTGAACAAGCTCCGAGAGATAGTGAAGGAGAGGGAAGCGCTGCAGTCCATGGGGTTGCAAACAGTCAGACATGACTGTGGGACTGAACAACAGCAACAACATATATATCTATATAAATCTATCTCCCCAGACTGAATTTATTATTATTTATGAATTAAGCTTAAAATTCACATCAACTCCACTATTCAGGACTACATCAAATAAAATAGAAAATCTGATAAATTATTCAGTATATTCATTATAATAAGCCAAGGAATTTTGTATAGAAGAATCTAAATATGTAGGTATAACTGAACTATTTTCTTAGATAATAGTTAAAATAGAGAATCTCCACTAAATTAGCTTGACAGCAAATATATACCTTTCATGTACAAGTTTTTACAAACTCACCTGCTTAGAGCACGTGTAATGGCCTTTTTCATATATTGGCTAGATGGTATCTAAGCACTCTATCACTTGGAAATGTCTTCTACAAATGAATCTTAGTAAAAGAAAGGGCCCCTCCTCCTGCTTCTAAAATTCGAGTGAGAGGACTTAGTTCTTGATATTATAAACTTAGGTTTGGTCAACTGGTCTGGAGTTTGGATCTTGGGTAAATGAAGCAGATATGAGAATATTTAGGCATTACTCAGAGTAGCAGTAGTGGAGCTGAGACTCCAAAGGAGATGACACATGTCCATGAAAATGTTATCCTTACCTGTAGCATGATCTTACCTGTGTGCTTGGCTATCTATTGGCTGCATTTTCTGTTGCATTTCCTGTATTGATGTCATCCTGTTCTCCAGGTTTTCCATCATTCTGAGAGTTATCCAAGAGTATATGAATTCCTTTTCTGCTCAAACTAGCCAGTCTGTTTCTGTTGTTGGCAACCAAGACTGACAGACTGTGACATGTGACTATACTGGTATCACAGACAAAAAATATTGAGACTCCTTAAAATAAAGTTTTATTTAGATTTGCAAAATGTTTTTCAGTTTTTCTGAAAGCCTGAAATTGAAAGAGTTAAATTCACAGGCCTTTGGGGATTTTTTCAAACATCACCAAAGCTTTATTCCTGACAATCATAGAAGATCTGACTCTTTATTTTACTGTGAATATTTACAAAGTGGGAAGAGATGGAAAGAATACACAGAAGAACTGTACAAAAAAGATCTTCATGACCCAGATAATCACGATGGTGTGATCACTGACTTAGAGCCAGACATCCTGGAATGTGAAGTCAAGTGAGCCTTAGGAAGCATCACTATGAACAAAGCTAGTGGAGTGATAGAATTCCAGTTTAGCTATTCCAAATCCTGAAAGATGATACTGTGAAAGTGCTGCACTCTATGCCAGCAAATTTGGAAAACTCAGCAGTGGACACAGGACTGGAAAAGGTCAGTTTTCATTTCAATCCCAAGAAAGGCAATGCCAAAGAATGCTCAAACTACCGTACAATTGCACTCATTTCACACGCTAGTAAAGTAATGCTCAAAATTCTCCAAGCCAGGCTTCAACAATATGCGAACCATAAACTTCCTGATGTTCAAGCTGGTTTTAGAAAAGGAAGAGGAACCAGAGATCAATTGCCAACATCCACTGGATCTTGGAAAAAGCAAGAGAGTTCCTGAAAAACATATATTTCTGCTTTATTGACTATGCCAAAGCCT
>NW_011494843.1:1444835-1487711 GCF_000754665.1 Bison bison bison | reverse complement strand
AGGAAGCAACAGTTAGAACTGGACATGGAACAACAGACTGGTTCCAAATAGGAAAAGGAGTACGTCAAGACTGTATATTGTCACCCTGTTTGTTTAACTTCTATGCAGAGTACATCATGAGAAACGCTGGACTGGAAGAGACACAAGCTGGAATCAAGATTGCCGGGAGAAATATCCTTAACCTCAGATATGCAGATGACACCACCCTTATGGCAGAAAGTGAAGAGGAACTAAAAAGCCTCTTGATGAAAGTGAAAGTGGAGAGTGAAAAAGTTGGCTTAAAGCTCAACAGTCAGAAAACGAAGATCATGGCATCCGGTCCCATCACTTCATGGGAAATAGATGGGGAAACAGTGGAAACAGCGTCAGACTTTATTTTTTTGGGCTCTAAAATCACTTCAGATGATGACTGCAGCCATGAAATTAAAATACGCCTACTCCTTGGAAGGAAAGTTATGGCCAATCTAGATGGCATATTCAAAAGCAGAGACATTACTTTGCCAACAAAGGTTCGTCTAGTCAAGGCTATGGTTTTTCCTGTGGTTATGTATGGATGTGAGAGTTGGACTGTGAAGAAGGCTGAGCGCCGAAGAATTGATGCTTTTGAACTGTGGTGTTGGATAAGACTCTTGAGAGTCCCTTGGACTGCAAGGAGATCCAACCAGTCCATTCTGAAGGAGATCAGCCCTGGGATTTCTTTGGAAGGAATGATGCTAAAGCTGAAACTCCAGTACTTTGGCCACCTCATGCGAAGTGTTGACTCATTGGAAAAGACTCTGATGCTGGAAGGGATTGGGGGCAAGAGGAGAAGGGGACGACAGAGGATGAGATGGCTGGATGGCATCACTGACTCGATGGACGTGAATCTGAGTGAACTCCGGGAGTTGGTGATGGACAGGGAGGCCTGGCGTGCTGTGTTTCATGGGGTCACAAAGAGTCGGACACGACTGAGCGACTGATCTGATCTGATCTGAACATATTCAAATTCAGATTTTATTACTAAGAAATTTCTTATGAGAATTCACTATTAACTCTCCATGTCACAGAGCAATGGATGTTTTCTCTCTTTCATTATGTGTGATAAAATAAAATAGTCATATTTTCTTCAGAAAACAGTATGATATAATGCCCAAAATCTATTATAGATGAATGTCAATTAAACTTTAAAAGAAATAAGAGGAATGACAATTGCAAAATACAGAATAGAAAACTTTATTTGCTTTACTGTGTTTAGTAATTCTAAGTGTGGAAAGTGAAGTCATATTGCAAAGAAAAGGCATTGTTGTTCAATATAGATCTGGGCGGCAGTTTGTACACACACACACACAGAGTCTTCCTTTGGGAACATTTCCCTATTATTTTTCTGAACAGAAAATACATTGTTAATTTTTCTCTCTCTCTCCCTCCCTCCTCCCTTGCTTCTTCCTCCCTCCGTCCTTGTCATGCTCCTCTTTTCCCTCTTTTTTTTCTTCTCCTTCTCTCTTTTTTCAAATTTAAGGTAAGATTGGCCTCCTAGAGAAAGCATTAGAGAAACAGAGACCTTTTGCTCCAGTTTGGTGGTTGTCTTCTAAATATTCAGATTAACTCTATCAGTTAATTCCTTTTAAAAGTCTCTTCAAAGGTTATATAATCACACTTTCTTGTAGAATGAATGCCTGAAAGGATGTGACATGTGAACATTTTGAGTTATCTGACAAAAATTAAATAATGTCTTCTTATTCTAAACTAAGTTGATTTTTAACATATCCATAATCAACAGATGCTAGATTCTTCTTGAAATGATGCTAGCCTGAGATATTAGCTGAGTACCTCAGTGTAAAAATTGAGATCATTATATAAGTTCCTGTGTTACTTGGTGAAAGATGTATTTCCATCACATATTAAACCATAAAGGTTTTGTTAATGTATTGTTACAATTGAATTATGCGAGAATAGAAATTTGTGAACATACATGCAAGTTTGTCTATCTACAAATTGGAAATACACACTTCCAGGAAAAAAATTATTCCAAGTTAAAAAAAAACAAACCCGTCTTTCTCCTTGTCAACATTTAAAATTATTAGATAGTAAGACTTTCAAAAGCATCATAAACTAGTTACATAGTATCAACAGGAAAAATGTATTTCCAAAAATAAATTTTATTCCAAAAAAAATCTGTTTTTCTCCATATCAGCAATTAAAGCAGGTGCCACCTTCTGATTAATTCAATCACAAGATGTTACTTACACGAAAGTCTTAGCAAATGAAACTTAAACAGAAACTGTTGGCTGCACTGTTGTCATTTCTTCTTCGTTTTTTGAATTATCCAGAACACCACATGGCTGGCTTGGAAGCTTATTTTCCAGATCACTGACAGCAATGTGATTTTGTGTTTGTATGTGTGAGTATGTGCTTTGTTTTGAAAGACATCAGCTTGGAGCAGTTTCAAATCTCTGGCAACAATTTCTTAAGGAGTATGTCATAAATAAGCTATTGACCGCATTTTTGGCCAGGTCACTTGTCAAATGTGTAGTAGGGAGATGTTAAGTTTCAGGGCAACTGCAACCTACATTTATGAAAACTATTTATAAAACTACATTTTAGAAAACTATGTAAGAGTTCTATGGATTCTATTGGGTGCAATCAAGAAAATTGCTCTTTTTATTAGCATATTCCAGTCTGTAAAGAATATTGCTTAAGTCCTTTTTCTAAAATAAGGTCCTGAAATTTTCTCAGGAAATTCCATGTGCTTGGAATATTTGCTTAAGCACAATTCAAACCTGCAGGAAGTTGAAGTATGCTGCATTTGGTGTAAAGTTAACTTTTTTGAATGTAAAAAAGTCAAAATTAATAAAGAAACTAACAAATTCAAAGTTCCACTGAGGAACATCATGATGCTTTTAGCAATTCACTTGAAATGAAGGAGGAAAACCACCTCCTTTAACATTTTAAAGCTTTGAAAGCCTAATGAACCATGTTACCTCCTGTAGCGTCTACCAAACCAAAATTTTCAAGGACGAGGTTCATTAGCAGTAAGTGGAAGCAGACCATTCAGTTCAATGGTGTCTTGCAGTGTTTTCAACATTACTGTTGTATTTGGTTGAAGAGATATTGCCATCTTAACCGTTACTTCATTCTCCTTATTTTTCATAAAAATTCCTATTATCCCAAGAATTAAATGCTCCTCCCTGCAAATGATAAAAAGCTTCTTCTTTTAACAAGTGTTCAAAATATATTCACTTTTCAACAAGGTAGATTATTGAAGAATGTCATCCTTGTTACATTTTAATTGTTTATTTCTCCTCTATATGTACCAAACTATTGGGTATTGGTTTGTGATTAAGGAAGAAAATGAGTAATTAGAATACAGAAAATGTAAAATATTAGATATAGATAATGTGGTTTTATCTGAATCATTACAATAGAGGTTATATTATCAAACCTTAAAATATTGGCAATTCATTTAATTCATGTGCTTTTAAGACTTTTGCATCTCATTATTTTAGGGAAAAAGCTGTGTGCATGAAAAACCCAGGCACTCCTTAGCAAACACCCTTGAAGTTTACCTGGTTCTGATTCTATGGGGACTCCACTTTTCACTGCATTTGAACAATTTTACAAGTTGTAATGATAGCAAGGCAAAGTATATCTTGTCATCCAACACATATATGAGTTCTGTTGGTTAAGGTTACAACTTAATTCTTCTCCTTACTCTGGAAGAATCCAGTTTTGCTTCTATAAACATATTAATTTCAATATTCTTAATCTATAAATACTCCTGTTCTTTGGATTGTCCTTTTATCCCGTTGTAACTTCTTGAAAGTGAGAGTCACTCAATCATATCTGACTCTTTGCAACCCCATGGACTATAGCCTGTCAGGTTCCTCTGTCCATGCCATTCTCCAGGCAACAATACTGGAGTAGGTTGCATTCCCTTCTCCACATTGTTGTGACCCAGGGATGGAACCCAGATTTGCCGCATCCTTCATTAATGAATTGATGTGTTCATTTCACATGTATGTGAAAGCTTTGCTTTCTGTTTTTTCAGACTAGAGTGACATTTACAGGATCTGCATTATATTTCTATTTTGAAAACAAAATGCAAGTGTATTCCTTAGGTTGTATATAGTTTAATTTCTAAAATTAGAATCTTTCTCTCATTCTCCTGCCCCAGCACAAACAGATGTGCATATAATTAGTATTTTGGCATAAATTGGCTCAAACAACATCGCTTAAGATTAAAATCAGTATTCTATTGTGTATTTTAAAAAATGTGTGTATATATTCTACTCACCATTTCTAAGAATTCTGTTGATTGCAGATGTCTGAGGAATAGTCAGTGGGTTATTCAAAACTTGGTAGGCTTTTGCAAAATGCTATATAAAAAATATACATATGCTTTATGACAAGAGCCTCCATTTGGTGTGATGGGCCTAATATTAGCAAGGGCTATGTGTCCAGTTGCATACCCAAATTTTTAGATGAGATGTATAATGTGATTCATCTTTAAACCACATAACCTCTGGAGGCTTTGGAAAATAAAGGGATGGCATTAAAGGGAAAAAAAATATCTACATGTAAATAAAGTTCCTTGTATATAAATATAAATGTACATATATTTGTTTGTAAAGCTAGTAATGTGGTCATATTTATTTCTTAAGGAGGCTCATGGATATTAAACAAATTGGGAGTATTCTGCATTGCACATTTGGTTCAAATCTGCCACTTAGTAAAAGCATAACCTTCAGCAAGTGACTTAAAATTTCTGAATCTTATTTCATCATCAATGAGACAATAATAATGTTTTAAAGTACATTTAATGTCCGCTAAAGCACTTTGCCATGGTAAAATTCAAGATAGAGATAGCTGTGACACTTCAGAAGTAATTCTAGCTGACACTGCTGTCTCTGAGCTGAGCAGAAATGAGTAGAATTCTTAGACTGAAGGCCTTGGGAGAGTCATGGTAGTCTTAGGAGAACTGTGGGAGGAGCTTTTAGGTAGAAAACTGAAATCTATTCCTTCTTTCTTCCTTTCCAGGAAGAATGCAAAGTATTCATTTCATTCATTTGCCAGTTTTTTTTTTTCTTTTTCTACTATATATGTCAATTTCTAAATATTTTCCATAAATCTGGGATTATTAGGAAAAAGTGCATATGAGTGTGAAGGTGTATGCTTCTTGGAAAGTTCAGGATGAGTACACTGACACTCTGGTGTTTGAATCAAATTACATTATCTTGAATGAATTATTCTTGGAAGTTTTTCTCTTAAAATTTTTAAATTTCTGCCTGCCAGGCAAAAGTAAGTAATTATCTTCCAAGTAGCTGGATGTCATTTTGAAGTATCTGTGTTTTGACCTCTGATATTCAGAGAGAAAAATAGTTCTGCTTCACATGCTAGCTTTCAGAGTCTGAGACTTGATACTTATGTTTCCATGTGATTGTTTGCAGAATAGAAATTACAAAGGGAGAAATAATGAGCCAGAGGGAAAATAAGATGTTTATTTGTGCCTGTTTTTGGTTTTGAAAAGGGAAAGAGATTTGGTAGATATGGTTTTCCCAGAATGGCAATGACACCGATACTGATTCAAAATAGCTTAATGCATCAAGTGTAAATCTTTTTCACAGTTTGTTATTTTATCTACCACATTGTTCCCTTTTAATTGCATGATGAGTATAAATGAACAGATTTGGAAAAGAGAGGTTAAATCATTCATTTGGAGTGGCCCTCGTTTTACACAAATGTTACAGCTGTTACAAACTATGGGCTTTCAGTCAAATCACATTTTGTTTGGAAAGCTAGGTGTTTTTATTGAAATAGTATCTGAATGCCTTGAAGTGGAATATACTCCTTGTTTGATACCCAGCAATCTCATGAAATTGTACTCTCTGCCTAACTTCTATAGGCATTTCCATTTTCAGACGGTTAGTCTGTAAAACCAACGAAATTTCATCATCAGTCTGTGTTGCTTACCGTGATGCATTTTTTCTTCTTCAGGCTAGATGTAGTTCAGCTTGTTAGACCTTTGGGGAAGCAGTAACAGAGGGAATGGCCACAAAGTGGATCCTTTTTAAATTGTAGTATCTAACATTTTCATCTTGTGTTGCTTTGGAGTATCTGAGACATGTGAATGTGGTACAGTGGAAGCAACAGAAAGAAGGGAATAGCAGAAATATGTTTACTATTTCTTCCCTTTTCCCTCAAATTAGTAGAATTTTCAAATGAGTCAAGTACATATTTTAATTGATAAACTGACTTTATATTCACCTATTGGAAACAGTACAACATATTTTACATCAGATTATGAAATATGGATGTTTTACTAAAAGACAGGAAGAGCTTGTTCCAGTCTTTAAAGTAAATACATATTCAAAGGATCTTAAGGCATACCATTTATTCATATTCATATCTATTGAAATACTGTACATCCACATACTTCAATAAATAGTTAAAAACCTGACCTCTTTTTAAATCATTTCTGAATTTCAAAAAACAATTTTTATTGAAAAGATTAAATAGATAACTTTCGGCTGTGTCACAAAGCTAAGCACAATGGATAAATTAACAGTTATTCAGTAAATTTAATCAATATAGATAATCAGCTTTGATAAATTTCTCAGAGTTTTCTGAGTTCACACACTGGGGTATTTATATATATTGTCCTGAATTATCTGGTAATTTTCTCAGTTCTCCAGTCTACTTTCTAGATATAGCTTAAATATTATGATGAAGCATTAATTTTTCAGCTAAGTTTGAACTCCCCAACAGTGGCTTTAAGTTTGATGTTCTCTCTCTCTCAAATCTTGTAGTGTCCCCGCCATAACACAATACTGTAGTTTGGGCAGTACTTTTCATTATACAATTGCTGCATAATAGTAACTCAATGGTGTAACAGGATTTATGTTTCAAATGGGATCATTGTAAATAAAACATAATTACACCAGTTGCAGTTAAAAGAATGCAAGTGAATTATGTCAACTACCCTAATATTCTGGCTCTTCCCTCCCTCTCAGCCTCTCCTTTCTTCTTCCCTCTTTCCTTCTTTTCCTTCCTTGCTTTTTTTCTTTCCCCTTTACCTTTTCCCCCGTCAGTCTTTTTTCTTTCTACTCTACTTTCTCAACTGCTTTTTCTTTTTTCTTTCTTTGAAAAAAATTCAGGGGCAACAAAAAGAGTCCCACAAATTGAACCTGTAGAAATATAATGCTGAAATGAATAGCTAGAAAAATTGTTATAGATCAAAAGATAAATCAGTTTCATAAAACTGCTATTTTGAAATTGCAACAATCTTGTACAATCAGGACTGATAAAATGGAGTAATCAGACATTTCAAATGTCCATAAATGTAAAATCATCTACTTGAACATTATATGCAATACATTCACACAAAAAAG
Source organism: Bison bison bison (assembly GCF_000754665.1). Lineage (NCBI taxonomy): Eukaryota > Metazoa > Chordata > Mammalia > Artiodactyla > Bovidae > Bison > Bison bison. Next base: position 1,480,344 of record NW_011494843.1, on the reverse strand, counting down.
CAAATACTGTAGCCTTATTTGAACAATATTGAACTCATAAATACTCATGATTTCACTCTGTCCAGGGGCCTAACAACTAGGAATGCTGCTTGATACAGAAAAACATAGTGAATACCTCCTCTATTTAAAAATGTCACTCAAGAAAATCTCTTCTAACATAAAGGCAAATACATATAGCTACTGAGCTATGACTGTACTTCTGTCACATTCTATGGGAAAAACACCAGACTCCACAAATTCGGAATCATGACAACACTTTGAACTAATTATTTGGTTCATCCATAGTTTATACCTCAGTTTACCTCACATTTACCCTACAAACCTTACAAAGAGGAGGTATTTTTACTCTAGGAAAGCGATCACTGTATAATATGCATTCTTGATCTGTTTCTTTCTCCCAAACAATGGTACTGATGGTTAACACTTCTGTGGTAGCACCACTATTTCTAGTAAGTAGATTATTATGGAGTGTGCCACTTTAAAGCTGCAATACACACAAAAAATATTTTGTAGTTTACTCACCAATTCCACAAAAAGATTTTGAAAAGCAAATCAATAATAATCAAAGTTAAAATGTCATATGTGGTTTTTGTAAAAACCTTTCTTAGTGTATCAGTCAAAATAACATAATAAATTATTACAGTAAATTTAATAGCATTGTGCCATATCATTGCCATTTTGTGGAAATGTTGTATATATATGCCTCCTCATTTAGGATTCACATTTCTAATTAAAATAGATTTATGGTGTACTTTGGGACAAAATTTTACTTATATTTTACTTATCTACATTAGATATCTTAAATATCTTGTTTCTAACTATATTAGCAGGTGTTGTTATAACTTGCAAAAGGGAACTATTTGTAGAAATTTCTCTAGGGATAGTAAAATTGGTAACTTTATCAAACTTGCAAATGGCTTTCAAGGCTATAGTCTGTCTTTAGTAAAGAGTAAACCATTGAACTATTCTTGTAATATAATACTTGTAGAATAACAGCATTTTCCTTCAAAAATGTAGTTTTCATTCTTTGTGATAGAAATAATTTAAAATCCATGATAATTTAGCAATTAATTTATTTTAAGATATTCTTCATCACTTATGGCTTGTCTTCATTTGAACACATCTTACATATACCATGTAAGAAATAAAGCATGATTTTTTTTTTCATTTTAGCTTTGCTTGTTTAAGCTGACATGGCTATAGAGAAAGATTTAACCACAGAATTAGTTATTTCAGGGATTGATCTGCTGCATACTAGGATGGAATATTTGTTATATTTTGGAGCATTTTTGTACAACATGTATGCCAAACTATCAACTGAGTAATGTTTTCAGCTGGAAAATATGCAAAATGCTCCTGTCCACAGGAACACTATATCTAGCATACCAACTTATTTGCCACAGAACCAAATTAATTTTGAACATTTACCATCTCATTTAATGTTAGGTAACTGGACTTTGTGTCCTTTCTGACAAACTACCTTAAAAATTTTGGCTTGTAATAGTGAAAGGAAAAGATGCTGTATTGCCAGACAATTTTGGATGGACTGTGCTATCATTTTAAAGGGAATTATTTCCCAAAGTGGATCTAACATTTAGCTACAACTAAAGAAATCATACAGTGGATTTATCTGTACTATATTAGTTAAATTGTTTTCATCACAAAGCTGAGCTATCATGGGGCAAAATTCTCAAAACCCTATTGGTAATGAGGGAAGAGATTTTTACAATTTGATAGCTCCTTTGTTCTTTAGAGACAGGATATAGTTAGTATTAACTTTATCATTGTGGTTTATTTTTGCTTTCAAGTTATAGAATTTGGCAAAAACATTTTATTAGTTGGAGATGAAGAGAAAATTATTTTATGAAGGCACACCCATGCTGAACTTACAGGAAAGAGAAGCAGAGCTGCACAGCCAGTTATATTACAAGGATCATTCCTGAAACCTGAATATCATGCGAGCAGAAAAATCTAGATATGTTATATTTTGAAGAAATGATCTGAAGGCAATATTATTTGCTTTTTTATCAAAAAAGAAAAAAAATGCATCTTTGTAAATGTGGGTTGACTCTTATTGAAACAGGGAAATGAATGCTTGTATTGCAGCCTTAAAGAATCACATATTCACTGCAATATTCGTTTTTTTTGTAAACTACAGCCTGCAACCTAGCAGACCATGACTGAATGCTTTTGAAAAGTTGTAGATTACAAACATGAAATCACAATTAATATCCTCTAAAAGTAATTTCAGAGCTTTCACGTCTTAAAAAAAGGACAATGTGTACTGCTTCACAAGGTAATGTAGCTAATCAAAAAAAGAGTAGAATTAAAGTATTTACATAATGAGCAATTCTACAGAAGGCGATCATCCCCATGTAAGCACTGCTGATTATATCCCACGCTGCTTTTAACAAACTGTACCAGATTGGATCCAGCCATCAGCACTTTCAGAGAATCCTTAAAAGCCTTTTATGGGTCTTTATATTTATTGTAGAATGGCATTCTTCAGGTAGAATAAGCTGGTGAAAGAGGACAGTGTCAACACAAGGTACCAGCAGGAGAAAAGAACGTCAGCGCTCCCGGTAATTCCGTACTGGGCTGTACTTGGAGCTGGAAAGAAATGGAGAAGAATAAATCAAAATCTAATTTGTGTCTTTCAAGATCTTAACAATAATCAAAAGCAGCCGGGTGTTCTGGGGAAAAAACTAGCACTGGAGTCAGACAGATTTTAGATTCACATCTGGTTCTGCTGTATGACAATGTGTGGCCTATTCTACTAACCTCTCTGATCTTCAGTTTTCTCAAGAACAAAATAGAAACAATAAAATCCACCTGGCAGGACTGCAGTGAGAATTTGAGATGAAGCACATGTAGCACATTGCATTAGACTGGACATAAGTACTCAGCAAATATCAGCTAACATTTTTTATCTTATATGCATTGTAACTATTTCTAATAGTGGACAATATTCATTTATGTATATATTTAAAAATTTTTTTATTGAGATATAGTTGAACTATAACAGTGTGTAAGTCTAAGGTGTACAACAGTGTAGATTTGATATACTTGTATATTGCAACATGATCACCACCATAGCGGTAGCTGACACTTCTATCATGTCACATAATCATTTTGGGGACTTCTCTGGTCATCTAGTGGTTAAGAATCCACCTTTCAGTGCAGGAAACATGGATTTGATCCCTGGTGCAGGAAGACTCCATATGCCACAGGGCAGCTAAGCCCATGTGCCACAGCTACTGAAGCCCATGCGCCCCAGAGCCTGTGTTCCATAGCAAGAGAAGCCACTGCAATGAGAAGCCCACTCACTGCAACAAGAGAGTAGCCCCCGTTCACCACAACTAGAGGAAGCCTACGCGCAGCAACTAAGACCCAGCGAAGCCAAAAATAAGTAAACAAAAGCTTTTTAAAGTACTATCATAAAAATAAAGAATACTGTTATTAAAAAATGATCATTTTTGTGGTGGGAGCAGTTAAGATCTAGTCCTTAGCAACTTTGAAGGTTATATCACAGTATTATTGTCTACAGTTACTATGTTGTACATTAGATCTACAAAACTTATTTGTCTACTGATTGTAAGTTTATACCCTTATTCAACAATCTCTGCAATTTCCCCAGCTCCCAGCCTCTGGTAACACTAGTCTACTCTGTGCTTTTACACGTTCTGCTTGCTGTATTAGATTCCACATCTAAGTGATATTATATATATATATGTATGTATTATATGGTTTGGTTTAGTCACTAAGTCTTTCCAACTCTTAAGAGCCCATGGACTGTACCTTCCAGGATTCTCTGTTCCTAGGATTTTCCAGGCAAGAATACTGGAGTGGATTGCCATTTCCTTCTCCAGGAGATTTTCCAAACCCAGAGATTGAACCTGGGTCTCCTGCACTGCAGGCAGATTCTTTACTGGCTGAGATACTAGGGATAGGGCTTCCCCGGTATGTATGTATGTATGTGTGTGTATATACACACACATATATATATAAACACACACACATATATATATATAAATACACACACACACATATATATATATATATATATAAATACACACACACATATTTGTGGGTCTTTTTTATTGTCCAGATGCTATGCTAAATGCTGAAAAAACAAAGAGATTTTCTCTTCCAAGACCTTTGTATGTGTTTGTGTGAGGAAAGATATCAAACAATTATAATACAGTTTTGGGAATATTAGAACTGCCTGGGCAAACTGCAGTGACACAGAAAATTGTGTATTTAAAATTGCCTGGGCAAGGGGAAGATGATTTAACAAATAGTTTTACCAAAGGGGACCATCATCTGAGTACAGAAAACAATATATTCAAAGGCATGAGGAAAGGCAACATCACGGCATGTATTCTAGGCTCTAACAGTAGATTAGTGTTGCTGGACTGTGAAGTTTGAGGCCTGGAGTGGAGAAAATTGAAACGGAACTCTAGGCAGATAGAATGAACTCAACTGTATTGAAAAAAATGTTTAGCTTTTTATGCTGAAGGAGAGTTTGAAGAATTTGGAGCTGTTGAATTGTATGACTATATTTATAGATTGGAAAGATCACAATCTTATACATAGAGAGAAACTCCTGTGGGTACTTGGCTAACAGTCATGTTGAATTTTCACTGAGAGATTGTACCTAGTGATTCACCAAGCTTGGGATACTGTGGGAGTCTACTTAACGGATTCCACTGTTTCACAAGAGGACTGTTGCCTCTTTGAATGTGAATTATGTTGTGTTCCAGAAACAATGTTGCAGGCATGTTCAGCTCTGCTTGAGACTGGTTCTCATTTACCATAAGAATAATAATAGTAATAATAAAACAATTCCACCAACGTATTTTTAACTACCTCTTCTTAATGAAATCAGGATTTCAAGTACTGTTTTCTAGTAGGAAATGAATAATGTAATGAAAGAATATTGTTTCACCCCCAAATTCATAATTCAAATCTGGAAGCTCTTTTAGTCACACTGAGTTTGAATTGCCAGCAGCTAGTTTTTAATGGAACTTTCACCAATGCCTATATTTTCATGTTACAAGAGGAATAAATTGTGTTGTTTATAACTCTAAGAAATTAAAGGAGATAGAAGATGCCTTGACCCCTGCCAGTGGGGAGTTTTCTTAAAAATGCAATTGTTGATTCCATGTGAGTGAGATTCAAGGGCTAAAACTACTACACTTTAGTAAACAGGTAGCAAAATCAACTATTTGCTTTTTCTCTTTAAATGGCAGCCCACACCAGTATTGTTGCCTGGAAAATCCCAGGACCCAGGAGCCTCTTAGGCTATAGTCAGTCAGTGGGGTCACAAAGAGTCCGACAGGACTGAGCGACTTCACTTTCACTTTTACTTTGCATCACAAATGAGTTTTAAACAATGAGAAGATGATGAAGCAAATAAGTCTATGGTTGAACAGATAGCTTTCAAGTTTTGATATGCAAGAAGTCTAATTTAAAACCATGAAACTACTTAAGTTATTTTCTCTTATTCAGGACTTAGAATGATGTTTTATTTTTTTAAACATAAATAAATATTTAATTGGCCTGTTACCTTCTCAGTGACATCTATTTCATAGTTGTTGCTACTGTTTTTTAGGAATATTGAGTGCAATAAAACCAGTATAATAATAAAGGACTAATAATTAGCAAAGCAAATAAAGTGATATCATAAATAAGAAACAGATCTTAAAAGCCAAGCACACAAATAAAAGATAATATTTTTATTATCATGACAAATTAAATAGCACATTAATTGAGTAGAGTAAAAAGGACTCTCAAAACTCTTTATTCATCCTTTAAAATGCATTTTGGGTCAATCTTTCCTGAATCCCCTTTCCTTTTTCAACAAGCTGAACAGATTGCCTTATTGTTTCATGAGGTCACAATACATATTCCTTTTAATAAAACTATCATATTGCTTTACAACTATTTGTGTGCATATCTATTTCTTTCACCAGACTATAAACTCTCCTAGGGAATGTTTTGTTTATCTTACTATTTCCAGATACAAAGTCTGGTAAGTTCTGGTACACAGTGGGTACTCAAGAAATATCTATTGAATGAACTATTCAATTAAATAAATAAATAGATAGGTTAGAGTCTTCCCTGATAGCTCAGTTGGTAAAGAATCTGCTTGCAATGGAGGAGAACCCGGTTCAATTCCTGGGTTGGGAAAATCCACTAGAGAAGGGGTAGGTTACCCACTCCAGTATTCTTGGGCTTCCCTTGTGGCTCAGCTTGTAAAGAATCCACCTGCCATGTGGGAGACCTGGGTTCAATCCCTGGGTTGGGAAGATCCCCTGGAGAAAGGAAAGGCTAACCTGTCCAGTATTCTGGCCTGGAGAATTCCATGGGTCACAAAGAGTTGAACATAACTGAGTGATTTTTCACTTTCACTTTCAAAAGGAATATATGTCTCTCCTACAAAATAAAATCTTTTTTTTTTTTGTGAAGCAAGCAAGCCACTTGTCTATAAGTTAGAGAATGTATCATATACTTTCATTCATTCAGCAAATATTTATTGAACTAGGTACTAAGGACTGTACTAAGTACTGGAAACACAACATATAATAATGTGGGTAAGTTGGCACAGTGATAAAATATCTATCTGCCTGCTAATGCAGGAAACACAGGAGATGCAGATTTGATCCCTGAGTCAGGAAGATGCCCTGGAGTAGTAAATGACAACCTATTCCAATATTCTAGCCCGGAGAATCCCATGGACAGAAGAGCCTAGGGGGGCTCCAATCCATGAGGTCATGTAGAGCTGGACATGACTGATTACTCATGTACATGTATATGTGATCCTTTTATTACTCAATTTCATCTATCTCCAAATATACCCTTTTTGTCATATTCATTGTATGTGTGTGCTCAGTCAATTCCGTCTGACTCTTTGTGACCCCATGGACTGTAGCCTACCAGGCTCCTCTGTCCATGGGGTTCTCTAGGCAGGAAAAAGCTGGCTTACAATTCAATATTCAAAAAACAAAGATCATGGCATCTAGTCCCATCACGACATTGCAAATAGATGGGAAAACAATGGAAACAGTGATAGACTTTATTTTCTTTGGCTTCAAAATCACTGCAGACAGTTGACTGCAGCCACGAAATTAAAAGACACTTGCTCCTTGGAAGGAAAGGTATGACAAACTTAGACAGCGTTTTAAAAAGCAGAGACATCACTTTGCCAGCAAAGGTCCATAAAGTCAAACCTACTGGTTTTCCAGTTGTCATGTATGGATGTGAAAGTTGGACCATAAAGAAGGCTGAGTGCCAAAGAAATGATGCTTTCAAACTGTGGTGTTGGAGAAGACTCTTGAGAGTCCCTTGGACTGCAAGGAGATCAAACCAGTCAATCCTTAAGGAAATCAGTCCTGAATATTCACTGGAAGGACTGATGCTGAAGCTGAAGCTTCAATACTTTGGCCACCCAACGCGAAGAGCCCACTCATTGGAAAAGACCCTGGTGCTGGGAAAGATTGAAGGCAGGAGGAGAAGGGGACGACAGAGGACAAGATGGTTGGATGGCATCACCTACTCAATGGATGTGAGCTTCAGCAAACCCCAGGAGACATTAAAGAACAGGGAAGCCTGGAGAGCTGCAGTCCATGGGGCTGCATTGAGCAACTGAACAACAACAAGGGAGACAGATCATGAGGGAGATGATAGGGGAAAATCATGTATCAAACAAACTTTGTAGCATCATCCTCTTGCAGCAAAAGACAGACAGTATAGTTGAACCTGGGCCCCCAGATATGGTCTTGAATTTGGAGACATCCATCTTTGCCTCTGTGATGGTCAGGTCTGTTGTATGTTCCCTGCCATGTTTTTAGTTGCCTTTGAGTATCATACTGCTACCCATCCTAAGTAACATTAGGAGGGAAATGGCATGTGATCACAGGTGTAGTTGGACTATAGTGAGAGTTTGTTTTCCTTCTGAGTGATATGAGAATCCACAACACAGTTACATGCAGAGGGACTAGCTGACATTTTAAAATATACCCTTGACTGTTCTGTGGACAGTAGATTGTACCAGCATAAGCAAGAGTAGGAGCCTACGTTAGTCCCAGACCTTCAGGGGTTTCCATTGCCTGTTGAGGAAAGCCAAAGTTGTATGGCTCAGTATTCAGGGGTGTCTGATATTTGGTTCTAGTCAACTTATCCAGACTCATATACACTCTTAGCTTCAGGCACATAAGACATTTTTCTAAACAGTCTTCCCTGTCATTTGCACATACTATATCCTTAAGCCTAAAAGGCCTTACTTCCTATTCTCCTTAGCCACTTACCAAAGTCCTATTCTTCTGTAAAAATGTAAACTAAAACCTCCCTCATAAAGCCCACCTAATCTAATAACAATTTTTAATTGCCTATCTGATTTCATAAATACTTCCATTTTTACTTATGTGTGTGCTGAGTCACTTCAGTTGTGTCTGACTCTTTGCAACCCTATGGACTATAGCCCACCAGGCTCCTCCATCCACAGGATTCTCCAACCAAGAATACTGGAGTGAGTTGCCATTCCCTTCTACAGGAGATCTTCCCAACCCAGGGATTGAACTTGCTTCTCCTCTGTCTGCTGCATTGGCAGATATGTTCTTTACCTCTAGCACCACCTGGGAAGCTCTTTATGACAAGGGGGAATGTTCTATAACTTCATTATGCTTATAGACCAGTAGAAGAGAAATATACACATATCTTTCTACATATATATAATTTACTTTTATAATAAAGATATGTGTATCTTTCTCTTCTATTGTACTATAAGCATGATGAAATTATGGAACATTCCTCCTTGTCATGTGTGCATTTTTATCTTATACCAAATGTGTTTAAAAGGTGTATATTGGGGAAACATGGGGAAATATTCTTAAAAATATGATTTGTTTAATGCAACTTTGATAAAAAACCCTATTTCAATATTTATTGCTATGATGTCTTACTTTTAAGGCAAAGTGTAAAGGAAGAAACTCTTCTGTTTTTCTCCTATATCTGTTTAATTGTCTTTGATTTCAAGGAGAAGAATAAGGAAAGGAGATATTTAAATCAAGAAAGAGAAGAGAAAGACAAGGGAAGGAAAAGGAAGAAGAAAAAAGGGTGAGGTTTTAAAATAAAGAGAGAGAATGGGAATACACAGCCCTTGAACAATGTGTTAGATGCTTTCAAGTTTGCCATTTTATTTAGGCAAAAGAAGAGAAAGAAGGAATGAAATGGCGTATATCAAGGGTGCTACTTTGGTGTCATTGAATAATCAAAATTTAAAACAAACAATAGAAAAGGCTTCCTACTTTCTTAGTAAAGCTAAAGACATTCTAGTTTTAAAATATAATGTGCATAATACATGGACTATAGATCCAGAGGACTTTGGTTCAAAGTCTAGCTCCACCTCTTTCTAACTAGAGTCACTTGGGCATGTTTCTTAGCTGTGCTTAGTTTAGCATCCTCATTAGCAAATAAGAACTGGTACTGATAGTATCTCAAAAGTGATTGTGAAGATTAAATGTGTTGATACACTTAAAACACCCAGTGCAACATCTAACACAGGATAAACACTCCTCAAATATTATCTAAGCACTATCAATTTGCTCATTCATTTAGCAAGTTGAACATGTGCTATGTGTGAGGCATTCTCTGAATCCATGAACAAAACAGAAGTGGCTCCTGTCCCCATAGAGCTTTCTCTTTAGCTTGAGTTGTTTTCCATGGAATAAGGCTGTTTTACTTCATTCCTCACCTGTACTTGGTTAAACCAATGTTTCTATGGTCTTACAAAGCTGTCCTCCATTTTATCTTATTAAAATATTTATTTTCTTTATTATCTTAACTTCTTTCAGAGGACTTGGATGCCAATTACTGCAAGATAATTGGCTGTTTCTTCTTTGCAGGCTCCTTGAAGGCAGAGAGTATGACCCTCTTCCATTTCTTCTTTTCCTCTATCTTTTCTCAAGAGTAACAGTGTGACACATGTCCTTGGGCGTGGAGTCATGGCTCATCTAATGCCAAGCTTGGTGACAGAAAGGCTTTGAGGCATGAAGCAGAGTGTGTGGGCTATATGGAGGGTCCAGGCCTTTGGGATTTCTCCCAGTTGCCAACAGGATGATCCAATCTGGGCTTTAATACATATCTTACATCTTGTCTAATTATGATTATCACTCCCAATTACTTACAGCTGCTGCATATTATTTTCAGTCTTGGCAGTTTTCCCTTGTATTGCTCCAGTTTTTATTTTTAGGCAAAAGCAAATGTAACTGTGAAATATTTAGTTTGGTATAATACCAATTACTTGCCTAGGCAATTTCCTTAAATTACTGAAGCTTTAACTAAACTAACTTTGAGTCATATTTTTAAGATTCTTGTTGCAATCTTAGGTAGAGTTATTTAGCTACGTTAACTTTGCTTCCATAAGAAAAATCTGGCCTGAACTTGCATTTTACTGAAACCTTATACCTTAATGGAAAGTGATTGATTTACACCTAAATTAGATTTTTAAATAAAAGAGAGTGATTCAAAAGAGTGCATATTAGTTTACTGAGAAATTATGCAACACTGATTCAGTCTAAATATAGTACAACTCATACTGTGGGAGTAGTTTGCTTGAAATATTAGTTTAATCTTTTCTTTAGCAATATCCACCCCTTAACACCATCAGCAGGTGTCAGGGATAACACATCAGAAGCTCAGATCACACCCAGTTTTTTTACACCATTTAATTCTGCCTAAATACTGGGCAGCAATTTGGGGATGAGAGGAGCACTGAGATATGCTTTACAACCGGATGTACAACTTTTGATTACAGTGTCTGGATGAATCAGACAAGTCTCAGCATCAGCGACATCATCTAATTATTCCTTTCTGAGCTATTTCTCTCTTAGGCCCACACCCTAAGAGAGGATGTATTGCTTTAAAGACACAGCACAAAATGTGTCTTATCAGGAACCATGACTTATCTCACACCTATGGAACAGCTATCTCTGTGTGGGGGAGGACTTTGTGTCATTACAGCATGTTCCCATACTGGGACCCTCCAAAATCTTCTTCCTCCCTTAGGCTTGGACTTGAGTAATGCTTGAGAAGCATAGCTGTCATGCAGTAGGGCTACCAATGTAGAGATTTTCAGATGTTTTTACTCAACATACCTTTTTTGTGCCATACACTGTTTCCTGAAATACAGAGAAATAAACATAGCATAATCCACTTTTCAAGCAGCTCTCAGTCCTGCAGAGTAAGGCTTAATTTGTGAGTTCTTACCACAGCAACCCACTCCAGTACTCTCGCCTGGAAAATCCCATGAACAGAGGAGCCTGGTAGGTTATGGTCCATGGGGTTACAAAGAGTCGGACATGACTGAGCGACTTCACTTTACCACAGCTAGGGCTTCCCAGATGGCTCAGACAGTGAAGAATCCATCTGCAATGCAGGAGACCCAGTTCCATCCCTGGGTCTGGAAGATCCCCTGGAAAGGGGAATGGCTACCCACTCCAGTATTCTTGCCTGGAGAATTCCATGGACAGAGGAGCCTGGTGGGCTATATGCATGGGGTTGTAAAGAGGCAGACATGACTAACACTTTCACTTTCACGTCACCATAGCTATAGCTCCACTCAGAGGAGAGAAAGACTTGGATAACTGACTTTGAATTCCTGTTAGTCAGCCTTTTTTATTTTCTTTAGAAGGAATCAGGCTAACAAGGGCACACTGATGCACTTTTTTTCAAATAAGAGACCTAAGGTTATAGATGGTGTAGCCATGAAATTAAAAGACGCTTACTCCTTGGAAGAAAAGTTATGTCCAACCTAGATAGCATATTGAAAAACAGAGAGATTACTTTGCCAACAAAGGTCCATCTAGTCAAGGCTATGGTTTTTCCAGTGGTCATGTATGGATGTGAGAGTTGGACTGTGAAGAAAGCTGAGTGCCGAAGAATTGATGCTTTTAAACTGTGGTGTTGGAGAAGACTCTTGAGAGTCCCTTGGACTGCAAGGAGATCTAACCAGTCCATTCTGAAGATCAGCCCTGGGATTTCTTTGGAAGGAATGATGCTAAAGCTGAAACTCCAGTACTTTGGCCACCTCATGTGAAGAGTTGACTCATTGGAAAAGACTGTGATGCTGGGAGGGATTGGGGGCAGGAGGAGAAGGGGACAACAGAGGATGAGATGGCTGGATGGCATCACTGACTTGATGGACATGAGTCTGATTGAACTCCGGGAGTTGGTGATGGACAGGGAGGCCTGGCGTGCTGTAATTCATGGGGTCACAAAGAGTTGGACATGACTGAGTGACTAAACTGAACTGAACTGAAGGTTATAGAAAATCTATATTTACATACATATCCTCATCGAGCTTCTCTAGTAGGAACTGAACTTCCCTTGTAGTTCAGTTGGCGAAGAATCTGCCAGCAATGCTGGAGACCTGGGTTTGATTCCTGAGCTAGTAGATCTCCTGCAGAAGAAAATGGCAAGCCATTCCAGTATTCTTGCCTAGAGAATCCCATGGACAGAGGAGCCTGGTGAGCTACAGTCCAAGGGGTCCCAAGAGTTGGATATGACTTAGCAACTAAACCACCACCTAACATTTAAAATTTTTTAGTTTTTCACTTGGTTAAAAACCAAATGCCTACCTTCAGGAAATTCTAACATTTTTTACTAACCAAGCTTTCACAAGCATAAAAATATAAAATTATTTTCACAAAAAGTATTTCCATTTTGTGTTGTAAACAATGAGCAGAATGGCTAGAGAAATCACCCGATTCCTTTCTTTTTTCTGACTCGTGGAATTTCCCTGCCAGCTTGTTCTTAGCAACTGCTAAGCTCTTTCTCTGGCAAACCACCGTTCTTGAATCCGTTTTTGCTTGCTAAATAGCGATTTTACCAACGTTCACAGTATACAATCCTGTTTACTCAGCATCAACCTACATTAGTAATTTTAAATATATGTTTGTCTCTGTATTACCTATATTCAGAAATCTGCCTATTTGTAGATAAATTTATTTTTATGCAAATAGACACATGAAACTCTCCATTTGAGTGAAAGAGAGTAAGTAACCACCCAAATAGAAATAAATTCTGTCCCCGTTTTTCTGTCCTTCATAGTCATTGAAAAAATATTTCAGCCTGTATTGTTCATCATTATCTTCTGTGTTAGATATTTTTGTTTATTTTTAGCAAATCATCAGTGATGTACCTGAATCTAAAGTAGCTCCATTTTAAAAAGTCTGTTGCCAATAGAGGTAATTCTGTATAACCTGAAATGGTTCTTTGTACTTGGGCAAAGTCCAGTTATTCATTCCACATTGGTTTGCAAATGGGTTTCTTTATTGTCATTACATATTCTCTCTGTGTGTGGAAGTGTGTATATGTGTTTTCAAATCTGGTTTTGTTGTGTAAAATACATATGTAAACATAAAATACAAGCTGCCTTGACCCTAGAGTTTAGTTTGGCCCTTTAAAGCATCATCTAGCTGCAGAAAAAAGGTTCTACAGAAATAAAAATAGAAACCCAGCTGTGTTCTTAAGGTCACTAATAGTCATTACCATCAGCTGTATCATCAGTGTGACACTGCTAGTGTGGTAAAAAAATGGGTGAAATTGCAAACTGGTAAACATTTTCACAAACTGAAGGAGTTTGTAAGACCAAATATGTGTGGCTATGTGGGTGTGAAATTATTTAAACTTTTATGTGTTTAAACTTAAAGATTTCATGATCAAAGTATCTTGTTTATTAAATTTTTTTCACTTTTCGTGTTAGGAAGCTTATCCTAAATGGCTTCTTTTCTATTATTCTATAACATGGTTCTTTCAACAGTCAGGATAAAGAATTTCATAAGGTTAGATTACTTTTTCCATTTTTTTGGACTCTTCTATGTACCTTCCACTTTTTCTTAGCTTTTCAAATGCAATAAAGACCAATGATTATCTGGCCGTGTAGTTCTGATTTACTTAAATTGTTCCACTTGTTATGCTCCAGATTGAATTTCAGTTATTCTCAATGATTCTCTAATCATTGCCATTATATTTTGGCTACTTAAAAAACCTTAATAAAATCCAAATGCCTCTGTATGGAACTCAAAAGCCTCTGTAAACTTTCCCAAAGCTACCTTTCTAGTCCTATTGCTGGCTGCTCTCTGACATGGCAGGCACACTAGGCAGGAATGTTCTTTATTCGCAGGATATTGCTCAGGCCTTTGCTTCATTTGCAGATTTGTTCACACTCTGCCTTCATCTGGGATGGGCTTTTGCACCTCTACATGTTGAAATAGTACCCATCTTCCATTGGGCATCTCAAATGCATTTGGCTTACAAAGTTAGAATCTGTTGAAACTCTAGGGAATACTGGTATTTTGCAAACCTTCACTTCCATAGATGAAGAGATGAGGCTGGCAGAGATTGAATGGTGTGCTTAAGTTAGAGGCAAAAATAAGTCTAGAATTCAAGTATGCTGAATCTCTATGCTTCCATTCCCTTGTGGTATTATCGAATTGCTGAATTACTACCTAACTCTAGCTGGAATTCATCTGCCAGTTCCTCTTTTCTCTCATAGCCATTTGCTTTTATTATACTTTTTCACCCTTGTGTTCATCTCCTTAAACAGAGACTAAGTTTCTTAAAAACAGTGGTAATACTCAATTTACTTTTTATCACTCCCCGGATTTGATTAAGTGATTGGCACTGTCAAATATTTATTACAGAGAACTATAGATAATTTTAATTTCTGCAGCTGAATAAGGTTTTACTGTAAAGCTCAAGAACACTGTATGGAAGGTGATATCATCAAGCAATAATGCAGGATTTGGAAACATTGGCTACCATCAAAAAGGAAGGTTGGTTCTAGTTTAGAGAAATGAAGAATCATATATTCTTTGATGTCTTTGAAGACATCATACCATAAACATACATAGTTAAATACACACAGACACATACACATGCACACACACACTCCAAGAGAACTGTTAAAGAATCTCTCTTGTGACTTTTACTTGAATTTCTTAGTAAAGAAATGGAGAACATATTTGTAACCATCAAGCACATGAACTAGCTTAGCACCTCTGTGCCTCAGTTTTCTCCAGCTGAACAGAGGGGATAAAAGTGTCTTCCTTACAGTGTTGCCAACTAGGTAAAGTACTTAACTAGTGTAAATTTAATTGTTCATTAAATGGTAGCTTTTAAGATGCATTAGTATTTATACAAGACATACTGATGTAAGCCCCTACCTTGGCCCAAGAAGAAATACCTAGTTGTTGGAATGAGGTCATGTGTGCCTCAAAGTCCTGTACATTTGAAACAATAACAATCACATCAACAATACGCTCCTTCTATAGCACCTCTAAGGGTACAGATTAGAGAATTCACTGAATAGACTTCCCTGGTGGCTCAGATGGTAAAAGCATCTGCCTACAATGCAGAAGACCTGGGTTTGATCCCTGGGTTGGGAAGATCCCCTGGAGAAGGAAATGGCAGCCCATTCCAGTATTGTTGCCTGGAAAATCTCATGGACAGAGGAGCCTAGCAGGCTACAGTCCATGGGGTCGCAAAGGGTTGGACACGACTGAGCAACTTCACCTTCACTTCACTTTCACAGACAACGCTTGAGTACCTATAAATACTTATTGAGCACTCTCACTGACTCAATGGACATGAGTTTGAGTAAGCTCCAGAAGTTGGTGATGGACAGGGAAGCCTGGCATGCTGCAGTCCATGGAGTCACAAAGAGTTGGACATGACTGAGCAACTGAACTGATTGAACTGAGCACTTACTGTGCTCAATGTACTATTCTGCATGCTGGGTCACAATTGTCATATATAATTCCTCATAGTCTGCTAAGTAGATCACAATACTCTGAACTAACTGTACCCTTGAACCCCTTGGGCTGCAATCCTTCTACTTGGCATCACCTTCTTCCACTTCCTTTCAGTTTTCCAGCCTCTGTATGACACACCTTTCCTTCTCTTTAAGAACCCAGTTCCAGGTCACCTCTTTGATAATGTACTTGACCTTTTAACCATTACTTGCTTCCTCTCTTGAGACCTCTAAATCCTCTTTCCTGATCTTGCTCACAGATTTGCCTCATCACCTAGACTGGGTTCCTAAAGAACAAGGATCATGTTTTATTCATATTTCTTTACTTCTTTTTTTTTCCTTCCACAGTGACTAACAGCATCCTCGTCTAATAAGGACTTAATAAATAATTGTTCTTTTTATCTCCACATGACATAAATTTGCACAGTATATTTGTTTCACTCACCTTTTGTGTCTTGCCCTATATCTTCTCATTACCTTTTACTTTAGCTGGTGATATGAAGATGATCCCACCCTAATGGCAGAAGGCCAAGAAGAACTAAAAAGCCCCTTACTGAAGGTGAAAGAGATGAATGAAATAGCTGGCTTAAAAGTCAACATTCATTTTACTCTTTTCATACATCCCCCCAGCCTCCTTCTGTGACCATCAGTTTGTTCTCTATGTCTGTTTATCCACTGCTGCCCTGAAATTAAATTCACCCATACCATCTTTTTAGATTCCATATATATGCATCAGTATAAGATATGTATATTACTACTTCTGATTTTACTCTGTATAATAGGCTCTAGGTTCTTAATGATGTATGACAGAAAACCGCAAAATTCTGTAAAGCAATTATCCTTCAAATAAAAAAAAATAAAGAAAAAAGTCAACATTCAAAAAACTAAGATCATGGCATCTGTTCCCATAACTTCATGGGAAATGGGGAAAAAATGGAAACAGTGGCAGATTTTATTTTCTTAGGCTCCAAAATCACTGAAGATGGTGACTGCAGCCATGAAATTAAAAGACACTTGTTCTTTGGAAGAAAAGCTATGATAAACCTAGACAGTGTATTAAAAATCAGAGACATCACTTTGCCAACAAAGGTCCGTATAGTTAAAGCTATGGTTTTTCCAGTAGTCATGTATTGATGTGAGAGTTGGGCCATAAAAAAGGCTAAGAACTGAAGAACAGATGCCTTTGAATTGTGGTGCTGGAGAAGACTCTTGAAAGTCCTTTGAACAGCAAGTAGATCAAACCAGTAAATCCCAAAGGAAATCAGTCCTTAATATTCATTGGAAGGACTGATGCTGAAGCTGAAGCTCTGATACTTTGGTCACCTGATGCAAAGAGCTGATTCATTGGAAAATACCCTGATGCCGGGAATGATTAATGGCAGGAGGGAAGAGGTAGCAACAGAGGATGAGATGTTTGGATGGCAGCACTGACTCAATGGCTGTGCTGCTGCTGCTAAGTCGCATCAGTTGTGTCTGACTCTGTGTGACCTCATGGACCGTAGCCTACCAGGCTCCTCCGTCCATGGGATTCTCCAGGCAAGAGAGCTGGAGTGGGTTGCCATTGCCTTCTCCACAATAGCCATGAGATTGAGCAAACTCCAGGAGACAGTGAAAGACAGGGAAGCCTAGTGTGCTGCAGTCCATGGGGTTGTGAAAAGTCAAATACGACTTTGCAACTGAACAACAACAGCCCTGGCATAATCACTTAAAGTCATCTGCTCATTTTGTCAGTCCCCAGACCAAGATAACACTTCTGTAAAGAAGAGAAGAGTAACTTCTGTACAACTTATTAATACTGTACTTTATATTCCCCCACAGTGCATTGTGCTTTGCACATGGTAGATATTCAATAAATTAATTTTGGAAAAATAAGTTGATTGAAAATAAACAATTATCGTATCTCTTTGCTTCCACTTTTCTTAGCTCATGGTAGTTCAGCTGTACTACTTTTATGAGGCTGGCAATAATTATATTATTAGGTACATATCCTGAAAATGAAAAAGTAGTCTTAAGATCTTAATTAAGTCTGATTTTTTTTCTCATAGATTTTATCCTAAGAATATTATACCCACTGTTTTTACACTACCATCATTTTGGTTTCTGCTACGCTGGCAACAATACCTAATGAAAGTTCTGTCTCCCATTGTATTTCATAAATATTTTAAAGCACTCATTGTATTTATATTTTTATTATGACTTTAACTATAAAATATTCCTCTACCTACAACATCAAAATGCTCTTTTCTTGAGTCTTCAGCTTGTCTTACATTTTCTGCCTAAGGTGATCCAAGTTCTAAAATGGAAAAATGGGATGTATACAATTGCTATGGAAGGAAATTTAGAACAGACTCACACACACACAAAAAAAATGCTAGGTAATTCTCGTCCAATGGATGATCCACCAAAGTATGAAAACAAAAAAAGAAGAATGCATTTGCATAGTGATTCAGCAATGAACATATACTGCAAAATGAATTCATATTGATTCTCAGTTCAATTCAGTCTCTCAGTTGTGTTCAACTCTTTGTGACCCCATGAACCGCAGCACGCCAGGCCTCCCTGTCCATCACAAACTCCCAGAGTCCACCCAAACCCATGTCCATTGAGTCAGTGATGCCATCCAACCATCTCATCATCTCTCATCCCCTTCTCCTCCTGCCCTCAATCTTTCCCAGCATCAGGGTCTTTTTCAATGAGTCAGCTCTCCGCATCAGATGGCCAAAGTATTGGAGTTTCAGCTTCAACATCAGTCCTTTCAATGAACACCCTGGACTGGTCTCCCTTAGGATGGACTGGTTGGATCTCCTCGCAGTCCAAGGGACTCTCAAGAGTCTTCTCCAACACCACAGTTCAAAAGCATCAATTCTTTGGTGCTCAGCTTTCTCACCATCCAACTCTCACATCCATACATGACCACTGGAAAAACCACAGTCTTGACTAGGGGGACCTTTGTTGGCAAAGTAACGTCTCTGCTTTTGAATATGCTATCTAGGTTGGTCATAACTTTCCTTCCAAGGAGTAAGCGTCTTTTAATTTCATGACTGCAATCACCATTTGCAGGATTTTGGAGCCCCCAAAAATAAAGTCTGACACTGTTTCCACTGTTTCCCCTTCTATCTACCATGAAGTGATGGGACTAGATGCCATGATCTTCATTTTCTGAATATTGAGCTTAAGCCAACTTTTTCACTCTCCTCTTTCACTCTCATCAAGAGGCAATTTAGTTCCTCTTCACTTTCTGCCATAAGCGTGGTGTCATCTGCATATCTGTGGTGATTGAGATTTCTCCCGGCAATCTTAATTTCAGCTTGTGCTTCCTCCAGCCCAGTGTTTCTCATGATGTACTCTGCATATAAGTTAAATAAGCAGGGTGACAATATACAGCCTTGACATATTCTTTTTCCTATTTGGAACCAGTCTGTTGTTCCATGTCCAGTTCTAACTGTTGCTTCCTGACCTGCATATAGGTTTCTCAAGAGGCAGGTCAGGTGGTCTGGTATTCCCATCTCTTTCAGAATTTTCCACAGTTGATTGTGATCCACACAGTCAAAGGCTTTGGCATAGTCAATAAAGCAGAAATAGATGTTTTTCTGGAACTCTTGCTTTTTCAATGATCCAACAAATGTTGGCAATTTGATCTCTGGTTCCTCTGCCTTTTCTAAAACCAGCTTGAACATCTGGAAGTTCATGGTTAATGTATTGTTGAAGCCTGGCTTGGAGAATTTTGAGCATTAGTTGGCTCAGATGGTAAAGCATCTGTGTACAATGTGGGAGACCCAGGTTCGAGCCCTGGGTTGGGAAGATCCCCTGGAGAAGGAAATGGCAATCCACTCCAGTACTATTGCCTGGAAAATCCCATGGACAGAGGAGCCTGGTGGGCTACAGTCTATGGCGTCGCAAAGAGTTGGACACGACTGAGCAACTTCATTTTACTAGCATGTGAGATGAGTGCAATTGTGCGGTAGTTTGAGCATTCTTTGGCATTGCCTTTCTTTGGGATTGGAATGAAAACTGACCTTTTCCAGTCCACTGCTGAGTTTTCCATATTTTCCAGCATATTGAGTGCAACACTTTCATAGCGTCATGTTTCAGGATTTGAAATAGCTCAGCTGGAATCCCATCACCTCCACTAGCTTTGTTTGTAGTGATGCCTCCTAAGGCCCATTTGACTTCACACTCCAGGATGTCTGGCTTTAGGTAGGTGATCACACCATCATGATTATCTGGGTCGTGAAGATCTTTTTTGTACAGTTCTTCTGTGTATTCTTGCCATCTCTTCTTAATATCTTTTGCTTCTGTCAGGTCCATACCATTTCTGTCCTTTATTGAGCCCATTTTTTGCATGAAATGTTCCCTTGGTGTCTCTAATTTTCTTGAGGAGATCTCTAGTCTTTCCCATTCTGTTGTTTTCCTCTATTTCTTTGCATTGATCACTGAGGAAGGCTTTCTTATCTCTCCTTGCTATTCTTTGGAACTCTGCATTCAAATGTGTATCTTTCCTTTTCCCCTTTGCTTTTCACTTCCCTTCTTTTCACAGCTATTTGTAAGGCCTCCTCAAACAGCCATTTTGCCTTTTTGAATTTCTTTTTCTTGGGAATGGTCTTGATCACTGCCTCCTGTACAATGTCATGAACCTCATTCCATAGTTCATCAGGCACTCTATCTATCAGATCTAGTCCCTTAAATCTATTTCTCACTCCCACTGTATAGTCATAAGGGATTTGATTTAGGTCATACCTGAATGGTCTAGTGGTTTTCTCCACTTTCTTCAATTTCAGTCTGAATTTGGCAATGAGTTCATGATCCAAGCTGCAGTCAGCTCCTGTTCTTGTTTTTCTCCTGTTCTTGTATAGAGCTTCTCCATTTTGGCTGCAAATAATATAATCAATCTGATTTCCGTGTCGACCATCTTGTGATGTGCATGTGTAGAATCTTCTCTTTGTTGTTGGAAGAGGGTGTTTGCTATGACCAGTGTGTTCTCTTGGAAGAACTCTATTAGCCTTTGCCCTGCTTCATTCTGTACTCCAAGGCCAAATTTGCCTGTTACTCCAGGTGTTTCTTGACTTCCTACTTTTGCATTCCAGTCCCCTATAATGAAAAGAACATCTTTTTTGAGTGTTAGTTCTAGAAGCTCTTGTAGGTCTTCATAAAACTGTTCAACTTCAGCTTCTTCAGCATTACTGGTTGGGGCATAGACTTGAATTACCGTGATTGAATGGTTTGCCTTGGAAACGAACAGAGATCAATCATTCTGTCGTTTTAGAAACTGCATCCAAGTACTGCATTTCAGACTCTTTTGTTGACTATGATGGCTACTCCATTTCTTCTAAGGAGTTCCTGCTCATAGTAGTAGATATAATGGTCATCTGAGTTAAATTCACTTATTCCAGTCCATCTTCGTTCACTGATTCCTAGAATGTCAATGTTCACTCTTGTCATCTCCTGTTTGACCACTTCCAATTTGCCTTGATTCATGGACATAACATTCCAGGTTCCTATGCAATATTGCTCTTTACAGCATCGAATCTTGCTTCTATCACCAGTCCCATTCACAACTGGGTGTTGTTTTTGCTTTGGCTCCATCCCTTCAATCTTTCTAGAGTTATTTCTCCACTGATCTCCAGTAGCATATTGGGCACCTACTGACCTCGGGAGTTCATCTTTCAGTGTCCTATCTTTTTGCCTTTTCATACTGTTCATGGGGTTCTCAAGCTAGAATATTGATTTTAAAGAATGATTAGTGATTTTTTTCTAAAAATAAAGAAAATATGCTGATCATAATTTCTCTGGACACTAATCAGATTTTTTTTTTTAAAGGGTGGGAAGTTTTGCTAACTATTACATCAGAACACCTCACCTCTGCCTCACTTTTTAGATATTGCATATTAGCCACTTACTGTTTGAAAGGATTTTTGACTGAAACTGAAATAAGGCTTCCTGGAACTGTATTGGTAAGTTTTGCAGGCTATTGTTTATTGCTGATAAGTTTATATCCACCATTCCTTTGACCACAGACAAGTAGTTGAAGTCTTGTTATTTCTTAAGACAAAGCCTTTACTTAAGAGATTCTTCAAATTTATGAGTATTTTCAAGTCTCTTTAACATAAATATATATACTTAAACCTCAAACTGAAAAATTAATCTTAGATATGTCAGAAAATGAATAATTTAGGAATAAATAACCTTTAGAAGAGTAGTCATATTATTTATTCAACAAATGCTTATTTAGCACCTCCTCTGTGATAGTCATTGTGCTCAGTTGTTGAATATACAAAGATGAAGAAGATTTAATCCTAGGCTCTGAGGAATTTAAAGTCAAGTAGAAACAAAATATTCTACTTTAAAAGAAAAAGGATAATTTTCACCAAATCAGATATTATCAGAATCCCAGGGTCAAAAGAACTTAGGGACTCTATTAGCTTTTGCCAAAGTATAATCAAATCAGAAAATCTAGTTACAGAAAGACATTTTAGGGTTATGCCACTTTAAAGCCAGAAGAATCTGAGGCCTAGAGAGGAAAGAGCTACACAGAGAATTAACACAAGTCTCTAGATACTGAGTTAGGTGTCCTTTCCAGAACATTGCACTGCCCACATTTATTTATTTAGTATATTGTTTCAGGCTTTTGTAACTCTCATTTGATTATTAATATTGAATGTATCAAATACAACCTTAAAATGTTTCTAAATAAAATATGATAAAATAATTTTATAGTCTAGTAAATTATACAAAAGTTACACACCACTTTAGTCATGTCAACCACTAAGATGCAGAATGAGTTTGTTCTACACATGTGTTAACAATGATACAATTATTTTGAAATATTAAGTGTTTGATATAATTTCCAAGATCTGTAGTCAACATATGCTTTATTTGCATCTCTCATTATATGCTCAACTTAGACTTCTTTTTTTCATCCATCAAGCATGTGAAGTTCATAGTATTTCTCTTCTGCTTTTTTCTTTTGCCTTGAATTAACATATTTTATTGGCAAAAACAATCACTTTGCCAAATCTAACTTCAAATTGGGTGCAGTCTTCCCAAGCTCTCAGAAGAAAGATAATCAAAATACTTGATTATTAAAATATTCAATAATTAAAATATTTCCTAATGATTACAGCAGTGCACCCTTATGGTCAACAAATATTTGGTTCATTCTTCTTATCCCATGCTAAATATTCCAACTCTTCCTATAAACTATTATTAGTCAAAAGTGATAAATTTCCCATGCATCCTTCTTTTTTACCCCAGTTTTACTGAGAAATAATTGATATATATCACTGTATACATTTAAGATCTACACCATGATGGTTTGATTTACGTATATTGTAAAATGATTACCACTGTATGTTTCAGCAAACATCCATCTTCTCATACAGATACAATAAAAAGAAAAGAATAAATGAATCATGGGGGGGGGGGACGTGTCCTTATAATGAGAATTCTTAGGATTGACTCTCAACCACTTTCATATATATCATACAGCAGAATTAGCTACAGTCATCATGTTGTACATTATACCTCTAGCACTTATTTATCTTATAACTGACCACCCTTTTCCAATTCCTCTTTTCCTCACCCTCTCTTTTTCTATGAGTGTAGTTTTATTCTTTCTTTCTTCTTCTTCTTTTTTTTTTTTTTTAAGATTCCTCGTATAAGTGAGATCATAGTGTTCACATTCCTCTGACTTATTTCACTTAGTATAATGCCTCCAAGGTCCATCCATGTTGTCACAAATGATAAGATTTACTCATTTTTAAAGTTTGAATGGCATTTTATATGTATGAATATACACCACACCTTCTTTATTTGAACACTTAGACTGTCCCCATGTCTCGGCTGTTGTAAATGATGCTGCTGTGAACATGGGGATGTAGATATCTTTTTGAGTTAGTGTTCTCATTACTTTGGATTTATTCCCAGAAGTGGAATTGCTGGGTCATATGGTCATCCTATTTTTAAGTTTTGAGGCTCTTGCATAGTGACTGTTACCAAATTATAATCCCAATAACAGTATACAAGGATTTCCTTTCCTCCACATCCATGCTAGCATCTGTTATCTCATCTTTTTGATGATTGTCTACCAGGTATAAGGTGATATATCATTGTGGTTCAAATTTACATTTCTCTGATGACTAGTGACATTGAGCATTTTTCATGTACTTCTTGGCCTTTCAAATATGTTCTTTGGAGAAATGTCTTTTCAAGTCCTTTTTAAAGTGGATTATTTATGAAGTATGCACCACTATTACCATATTGAAGAATCTAACTCTTATTATATATTTACCATTTCCAGTGAGATTTACACTAACTTTTTGTGTTTTTATGATGTTAATTAATGTTCTTTTACTTCCACTCAAAGAATTCCTTTTAGCATTTCTAGCGAAACAGGTCTAGTGGTAATAAACTCTCTCAGGTTTTGCTTGTTCAGAAAAGTCTTTATCCTTCCCTCATTTATGAAGGACAGCTTCACTAGGTACAGATTTCCTGGTTGACAGTTATTTTCTTTCAATATTTTGAATATGTTATCCTAGTCTCTCCTGGTCTGAAAGTTTCTAAGATATCTGCCAATAATATTATCCCATAATATTTTATGTAATTTCTTTTCCCTTGTATACAATTTCTCTCTTTCCTCATGTTTCTCTTAAAGTCTTTACATTGTCTTTGACTTCTGAAAATTTAATTATACCTGCTGCTGCTGCTGCTAAGTCGCTTCAGTCGTGTCCGACTCTGTGCGACCCCATAGACAGCAGCCCACCAGGCTCCCCCGTCCCTTGGGATTCTCCAGGCAAGAACACTGGAGTGGGTTGCCATTTCCTTCTCCAATTATACCTAGTGCAGCTCAATTTGGGTTCAACATATTAATATTTGGGATACTTTAGGCTTCATGGATCTGGGTCCATTTTTCTTTCCATGTTTGGGAAGTTTTCAGCCGTCATTGCTTTAAGTATACATTCCTGTCCCTTTCTCTTTCTCTTCTCTTTCTGGATTTCCCATAATGTGAATATTGTTTCTTTTCACTGTGTCTCATAGTTCCTGTAGGCTTCCTTCACTATTTTCTTCATTCTTTTTCTTCTTTTTCTTCCTTTGAATAATTAATTTCCAATATCCTATTCCCTAGGCTGCTGATTCTTTCCTCTGCATGGTTGGGTCTACTTTTGATACTCTATATTGAATTCTTCAGTTCAGCTATTTCATCTTTCTACTCCAAGATATCTATTTTTATGTTTGTTTTGATATTTCCTTGTCAAACTTATTTTGTTCATGCATTGTTTTTCTAATTTTGTTCTGCTTTCTGTCTGTGTTTTCTTACAGTTCACTTAACTCCCCTAAGAGGATTATTCTGAATCCCAAATTATTTGGAGCTTTATTAGCTGCCTTTAGTGTTGTTTTATTTAACTGGATTTTTCCTGATTCTTGATTTCTTACATTAGTGTCTGTGACTCTGAGTAATGGAGTTATTCTTCACACTTTATAGATTTGGCAGGGACAGTTTTTTACCAATTAGCTTTTCTGGGTTTCTAGATGTGTCTGCTGTTAATGTCTTTGAACACGTGGGTTCTGCTTTTCAGGTTTATTTTGGGTGAGACAACCCTCTGAACTTTGAGGTTGGGGGTTGTGGAGTGTACCACTGGTTGGGAACATATAGATAGGATTGCTGGCTTGGTCCCCTACCCAAGAGATGCTGTAGGATGGGCTATGAGGTTGCCTGACTAGATAGTCAGAACTGGGTACTATATTTAGTAATAGATGGGGCTATGAATTAGCTCTTCTGTTCTGGCTAGTACAACTTATGGTTTGGGGGACCTGAATCAAGACTAAATGTGCACTCAATTCCCTGGGCAAGTGAGGCCATCTGTTTTGCTCTGCATACAGGGGAAGTCATGGGTTGTGCTATCTGTTCAAGTGTCACTGTACATAGGATTCTATGTATGGTTGGGTGGACTCTAGCTTTGGATTCTGTGTGGAATATGTGTGCTCTGGTTAGCTTCTCTAGTCAGGCAGGTGGAAAGCTGTCTTCAGTGATAAGCAGGTTATATTTCCTGCCAAGCTCAGCAAGAAAAGCAGTTCTAAAACCAGTAAGCTCGTTGTTGTCTTAACTGGAGCTGAGCTGACCCCCAACCCCAAGTTGCCTGGCTGGTCAGGGCCACTGGTTTTGCTCTGCAAACTGCTGGCTCTGCCTGCCATTTTCTTGGCTTGAACGCTGCCAGGCTACACAGCTTTCAGGTGTTTTCGCCAGCCCTTCTGGTCAGACATAGCCAAAGACACAGTGGGTGTGGCTATATCTAGATTATGTCTTCATTCATCAGATTCTCAAAGATACACATAAAATCAGAAAATTATTCAGAACATCTTTGCATAAAATGCAGGGATTTGGGTTGTTTCTTCAAATGAAAGACCAGCTTCAGTTTCTTATTTGTGCTTGGAGTCAGGACTAGGAAACTTGAAAAACTGAAAAGGGGTTAAAGTAACAGTAGATTATTAGACAGTAAAACTTAATTTAAAAACAGTTAATATGTTAATTTGATTTTATTGCAATAACATTTCTCTACCTTCCTAGTATACCAATAGTTAAGAGTAATTGCTAAAGAAATCAGAAAGACACATTTTAAAAATGCCTGTGCTCTAATATACACTTTCCATTCCACAGTAAATATAATTATGATCACAATTAATGAGAAAGTTTAGCATCATTCTAATGGTCAAAATGAATTTCTAAAATTCCCTGTAAGTTTATGTGTAGGACTTAAAAAAAGCAACCATAAAGTCATTTCCTTTCCTGTGTGTATTTAGAAACATGTCTTATTAGAATAAAGTTTGGGCTACCTAATTGCACTTGGGTGTGTGTTTTTTTTTTAATCTTAAAATTAAAAAGACAGATGATTATTTTCTCCATCAAAAAGAGAAAAGATATTAAATGTTAATCTCTCATCATTACACTTTTTCCTGAAGATAAAGAGATATAAAAGAACACAATAATCACTGTGCATGTTCCTACTAATCTTAACAGAATCTCCTCCTGTATTAAACTATTTCTTGTCTATCCTATTTAAACTGTTCTTCTGATATGCTTCACATTTGACCAATATGATCCTTTGTTAATGTTTAAGCATTATGGCAGCTACCAGCTTAAAAAGAATAATAGAGCAACTTTTCCCACGTGTGTGAATCAGGAACAAGAAACTCACCAACAATACAAATAGAGTTTTTCATTAAGCAGCATGCCTGTTTATTACAGAGCAACAATAATAAAATTTTTGGATTTCAATTTAACATTGAAAACAAATCCCAATTCTCCATCTCTTTGATGCAGCTGGCTGCACTATGCATAATGTCTGATATACAATGGTGGTGTCTATTATTACAGATCTGGCTTATCTGTGTATTGAAAGCTTCATTCAAATTTCTATGGTTAAGAATGTTCAATGAAATGCACAAATTGGCTAGTTCAATATTTTTCAATTTGTCATAACGGTTTTTATGTGAGTGTTTTCCTTCCTTGCAACAACCATAATGCCATTTTTATTTCATTGGGAACAAGGTGACAGTTCCTGTGAAATCTCACAGTCTGATGCTAAAGACAGGGCCCCAGGTCAAGCTCAAAGTCACTTAAAGGAGTATGAAAACCATCTCAGACTAGATCTGGGCTTAGCAGCTATAGGAAAAAAACCCACAGAAAGTTTTACTATGTTGTTTTCTGACAATGAAATGAAATATAACATGGACCTACTATGAAAAGGGTTTTGTAAGTGAAAGGGAGTGATTGGGAAGATGCAAGGTAGCATTGGAAAAGATACTGAAGCTAAAGCAATGTTGGGGGAAGGAGTCATCCATCTAGGGAGACCCCATGATTGAAAACATCAGCATAAAGACAAACATGCTCCGTTTGGAGTTCTGGAATACATCTCTTCTTATTGGAAATTTTGAGTCCTTTTCTATCGCTAGGTATGTTCACTAAATTATATGAATCTAGTAATTCCAATTATCCTTTGAATATCCATCCTAAAATGCATTTTACATTGTTGAATTGCATTTCATTTTTAAGTTACAGAAATCTTGAGTCTGTAAATATGGTTTGATCTCTAGGTCACTGAATCATTTAGAAATATATTCAAAAAGCTATTTTAAAATAAGGGAAAATGACTAAACCCTAGAAGAAAAAGTTGAATGTCACTATTTAAGTGCTAATTAGAGACATGTTTAATTGCATGATGTTCATTTGAAGATATTACCTTTTCATCATTTCACTGGTAGGTAGAGATCATTGGTCCTTTTCCAGCTGGTTACACATGATGCTGGAAAAACTAGACTCTTCTATTTAACATAGGTAACTATTTTAATTCTTGAGGTGATGTATTTCCAGTGTTAATTACAGACCAGATGAACAATCACATTATAATTATCAAACATTTGAGCCAGGCATGCAAAGGACTGCCCAGGGTATTAATTTTTAAAAAATATTTTTTCACTTCATTTACTTTTCTTACTACATAATTATGACCCTTCCTTTTCTTTTGCAAAGAAAATTGCTTTTACAAAATTTTTAGTATAAACAATTAAGACCTTCAACAAAATACTGAAGTACTGTGAGCTTCAATTTGCTGTCTGTAGGATGGGGTTATTAATATCCATGGGTCATTGTGAGTGTTAGAGAAGATAACTCCTTGTCATATATAAATCAGTTTATAAAAGCAATTTTGTTCCAGGGCATAATTCTCAGATGTTGATAATTGAGTCTTTAAAGAAAAGAAATCCCTCTTAAATAGGCTGCCATTTGTTAAACAAAGAATTGGACACCACTGAGCGACTGAACTTAACTGAACTGAAACAAAGAATGGTATGTCTTCAGGTGACCAACCAACTCAATTCTGGCCATAAGCTGAATTGTAATGGCCCTAAACTAATTTATTCAGGTAAAATAAAATTCTTTTCACTTGGAGGCTCAGTTTTATCTATTAGTAATTGATGCAGTAAGAGATCTGACTTCTAAAAGAGTCTTTTATCATTTATTCATGCACACATTTATGAGTCACTTAGGAAATATTTGTTTAGTATCCATTCTGCACAGAACTGCCTGGGTGTCACAGGTACCCCCCCACCCCCACCCCCATCTTCCAAGATTTCCATCTTCTGGGTGATCAGTCAAACACTAATCTTGATACTTCTGTGAAAGGATTTTGCAGATGTAATTAAAGTCCCAAGTTGGTTGACCAAGTTGGTTGGAGATGATCTGAGTGGCCCTAACCTAGTCTCATGCAGCAGAAAGGAAGTCAGAGACTAAAATCCCGAGGGGGATTTGACTTGCTGTTGCTGGCTTGAGGATAGAGGGGCCCATGTGTTAAGAAATACAAGTGATCTTTAGAAGCAAAGAGTAGCCTTTTTCCAACAGCCAACAACGAAATGAGAACTCAGGTCTAAAGTCACAAGGAACTGGATTCTGACAACAACCTGAATAAACCTGAAAGTGGATTCTTCCCTGGAGCCTTATAGACACCTTGTTTTCAGCCTGTTGAGATTATATATAGGGAACTCAGTTGAGACATATTATACTATAGTAGTACAGAACACAACTGTGAGCTAATACATTTATGTTGCTTTTTAAAAAACCACTATATACATGGAGATGGGGAAAAAGTGGAAACAGTGGCAGATTTTATAGTGTTGGGCTCCAAAATCACTGTGGATGGTAACTGCAGCCACAAAATTAAAAGACTTGCTTCCTTGAAAGAAAAGCTATGACAAACCTAGACAGCATAATAAATAGCAGAGGTATCACTTTGTCAACAAAGGCCCATCTAGTCAAAGCTATGGTTTTTCCAGTAGTCATGTATGGATGTGAGAGTTGGACCATAAAGAAAGCTGAGTGCTGAAGAATTGATGCTTTTGAACTTTGGTGCTGAAGACTCTTGAATGTCCTTTGAACAGCAAGGAGATCAAACCAGTCAATCCTAAAGGAAATCAACTCTGAATATTCACTGGAAGGACTGATGGTGAAGCTGAAGCTCCAGTACTTTGGCCACCTGATAGGAAGAGCCAACTCATTGGAAAAGACTGTGATGCTGGGAAAGATTTAAGGCAGTTGGAGAAGGAGCAGCAGAGGGTGAGATGGTTGGATGGCATCATCAACTGAATGGACATGAGTTTGAGCAAACTCTGGGAGAGGGTGAAGGACAGGGAAGCCTGGCGTGCTGCAGTCCATGGGGTGCAGAGTTGGACATGACTTAGTGACTAAACAACAATATACATGACAATTGTCGCATAGCAAGAGAAAAAAAAAAGCAATCATTGATCTCTTTACGTATACTGTGACATATCACATAAACTATTGAAATCAATGCAAGGGTTAAAGAGGCAAAAACTGAAAAACCAAAAGATATATCAAGGTGAAATGACTGAGCATTAAGTAAGTGGCACACATAATAAGTGCTCTTAGTTCCAAGAAGAGTGTTTCACAGTAATATGGATTGTTTTGAATTCTTCCTTGAGCAGGGTGCACAAAAAGCATGGAAGTTTTGGCAGGGAAGAATTTCTCTTACAATTTCCAATAAATCTCTCTTTGGACCTATTTGTCTATCTTTAATTCAAGTTTTTGTTTAGATGACATTCTATAATCCCATGTCTGTTCATGTTTCCTACAAAGCTTTCCTCACCTTTGCAAACAATAAAAACAAAGCCTCCAATCAGAGACTCCGGGGGTCAGTACTATTCCATTGAGTTGAAAGGAAATAATCATGAGCCACTTATAAATCCAAGATTACGCCAATTCCATGCTGAGCCCTGAATGAGATAATATGCACATATATGCAATCTCTATCCAGAGTGCAGCAAGAAAGCTTGACCAGAAGCCCTGGGTACACTCCCCCATACTTTTAAAATATAAAATGCCTTAATCTGAACACTTATCAGTGAATAATCCTAATAAACACATAACCATGCTCATTTTCTAACTCCTTTGTGGTCAAATAATGAATACAGATGATACAGAAAACAGATACCATGGCAAATTTGGACAAATAGAATTTAGAGACAGTGACAGCTTAGTCAAGCATAATGCTCACAAAACATAAAATAAAAATCAGGACAAAAAACATCAAATATTCCCCAGAGGCTCAGATTTCATGAGTC
This sequence comes from Bison bison bison, assembly GCF_000754665.1. NCBI lineage: Eukaryota > Metazoa > Chordata > Mammalia > Artiodactyla > Bovidae > Bison > Bison bison. Next base: position 1,449,404 of record NW_011494843.1, on the reverse strand, counting down.
TGCCTCTAGAGTTCTTTGGCTTAATGGGACCTTCTCTTTTTCTAGCAGTCACACTCCTATAGCAAAGATGTTTGGACTATGGCAATCACTATTTATAGTAGCTATTGACGCTGCAAGAATAAGTAAGTAAATAAGTAAATGAATAAATGTGTAGAAGATAAAGAATGGAGTCCTGGGTTCATCTTATCTCCCCAAGGCTGCAATCTAGTTGTGTTTACAGTGGGGGAAAAGGCACATTCTCATAAAAACAAACAAACATTTTTTTATATACTAAAAGTAAAGTCAACATACTTTTTTACTTGTACCATCTCACCATTTAAACTGCTATTTGCTACTTATCATGCATGAATAGAAGAATATATAGAATGAATAAAGGGTAGATTTTTGTTGTTCCTGTCATGTAAAGCTCCAGCCAATAAGTTGCACAGAGGAAAGAATAAATGTAGAAATAACCTAAATCTTTTTATGTAGATTAGGTGAAAAAACAGCCTCCTTTAGAATTGCTTCTTTAGATATAATAGCAATTTATGTTAAAAGTCACTATGACAAATCGGCCCATAATTTATTTTAAGAAGTCAAACTAGCAAGATCAAGTGTACTGTAGGTGGTATTTCATCTTACCATATTAAAACAGTCTTGCCAAATGTAAAAGATAATCTCAACTGCTGTGTTCTGTAAGCAAGCAGAAAATTATGTAAATCTGATTTCCTTACTATGCATTTGCTATCTCTTTAAAGCTTACTAAATCATATCCAGATTTGTAAACACAAAAGCACTGGATCCAAGATACATTTGCTTTTCAAACACTCAGAATGAAAAAAAGGTATTTTGCAGGGTGTAATTGAAAAATTCCTATCTATTTTCAAAAGCTAACAAATCAACGGTTGTGTGAGATTAAAAAAAAAAAATACAAAACATCACCTCTTAACTTATTATGGGCTTAATTGCTTCCTCATAATGGAGTGTGACAATGTGATTGCAATAAAAATAGCACCTGCTTTGAAAATCCCATATCAAAGAGATGCCATCGAGGAGCAGGAAGCTCACACAGCAGCCATGTTCTTCTTCATCTACTCCTTAGCTTGCTCTGCTTCTTATCTATCTCCTTTAAGCCTGTTTAGACTCACTGCCTGAATAACAGATGTTTATTCTGTTAGCATCCTTGAAATGTCTGCACCTAGATGCTCAGTATTGAGATTTCAAAGACACAGAAGTACATGCAACTAGTTGGGTCCAAACTCAGAGACCATTGTCCTTATAGTCACAGAAGCCCCCTGCATGGGCAATCTGCTCTCTGTGTGAGAGAAGTCAAAGACTGTGAGCCAGACTGCACAAGCATCTTGTGTCAATAACCCTGCCAAAAGAATGGACTGTTCCCATTCTTCAATTGATCTAAAGAAGAAAAATCTTTGATTTTAAGGTTAATGGGTTAAGTTCATTCCTATTATGGATTTACATTTATTTGCACTAACATAGCTTAATTTTTAGGCAATGGCACCCCACTCCAGTACTCTTGCCTGGAAAATCCCATGGGCGGAGGAGCCTGGTAGGCTGCAGTCCATGGGATCACGAAGAGTCGGACATGACTGAGTGACTTCACTTTCACTTTTCACTTCCATGCATTGGAGAAGGAAATGGCAACCCACTCCAGTGTTCTTGCCTGGAGAATCCCAGGGACGGGGGAGCCTGGTGGGCTTCCGTTAATGGGGTCGCACAGAGTCGGACACGACTGAAGCAATTTAGCAGCAGCAGCAACAGCAGCAGCTTAATCTTTTCATAAATATATATCTAATCCTATATTATTTCACTGGTAATTTCTTTGTGTTTAGAGCAAAGGAAGAGATCCTTTACATTTTCTATGACAAGCTGACCAAGGACTCAGTAGTCGCTAAGTTGTTTCCAACTGTTGTGACCCCATGGGCTGTGGCCTACCCGGCTTCTCTGTTCATGGGATTTCCCAGGTAAGAAATACTAGAGTTGTATTGCCATTTCCTTCTCCAGGGGATCTTCCTTCTCCAGGGACCAAACTTGTCTCTCCTGCATTTCAGGCAGATTCTTTACCACTGGGCCACCAGGGAAGCCCTCGATAGGTTTAAAGACATTTAAATTACTAGCTATGATTCACTCAGTAGAAATGCATAGTATTCCATTCATCCTTTAAAAATGAGAATATTAAAAACAAACTCCAGTTCCTGGAATACAGTAGATAGTTAAATGTTTGTTGAGTAATTCAGTAAGCAAACAAAGATAAACTGTGGTTCTATATTAATGAATTGTGTCAACTGTAAAATAAATTAATACTCCATTCTAACTCCATTCTAACTCTAGAATTGTAAGTGATAGACATTCAATGATGTAAAGAGATTAAAGAAAGTGTTTTGCACTTAGATGTGGTATGAGCCATACAAAGAGAATGGCCAACAAAGACAGTAGGATAAATAATAGTAAGAGATGTGCTTAAAGGGAATTATGCAGCCATACATAACACACAGATAACACTAACAATGGGCTTTCTTGTGGCTCAGCTGATAAAGAATCCACCTGCAATGCAGGAGATCTGGGTTTGATCCCTGGGTTGGGAAGATCCCTTGGAGAAGGGAAAGGTGACCCACTCCAGTATACTGGCCTAGAGAATAGTCCATGTGGTCACAAAGAGTCAGACACAGCTGAGCAACACACACACCTTATATATACCAATGATTTAGAGACACACATAGACACTTATTGAAAGGTCAAAGGGACATGAAGAAATATTATTATGAGTAGAGAGGGGATAGCCACAGCATGCATTTATAGGCTAATGCTCTGAAAGACTGCAAGTGCCCTCTTGTATATTCACAGCTTAAGAATATGAATGGCCACACCAGCTTTTGGTGCTTGCCCTTTTGGCTAGATGACATTAAACTAGGTGCATAATTAACCTGCAGGCTGAAGGTTTTCACTCCTGCTGTAAATGCAGTCTGTGTTCAGTCCCATCCTAAATAACATATGTGCAGTAACAGTGTTCAAACCAAAGCTTCACAGAAATAAGACTTGCCTTTATCCATAAAACAGCTGTCAGATTAAGGCCCTGAATGTGAGCTTTAATAATTTCAAATGCTGAGGCCATATTGTCAGTGAGCTGTCAGTGAAATACACAGCTAAAGGAGAAGGAATAATTTGCATAGTTGGGTATCTCTGGGACTTGGAAGAAAATACCTACTATGTTTAAATATTGTTCTAAAAATGTCACATATATAAAATTATTTAATCTTCCCAATAGTTTATATTTTCCCCATTTCCTAGATAGGGAAGACTGATTCACATAAGCATTGGAGATCTGTTTTAACATAGTTTGTGTAATTTTTAAGATCTTTGCTCTTAAGCATTTTACTTGCTGCCCCTCAGGGATATAAGCCCAAAATATAAAAGTTAAAAAAATTTAGAATAAGATTTGTCATTAAAAACAAGCAAACAAAACTACCTTCAGAGTTTTTCTAAGAAAAAAAGGATACTTAAAAATCGTTGTCACATACACGCAATAAAGCATTTTTAAGACTTCTGTTTACAAATCAGTATGAAGTAAGGAAAAACCTTGGTATGATCAACACATAATTTTTTGGTTCTATGATTCAGAGGTAACATCTGGGTAGTTTTAGAATTTTTTTCACAAACCACATTGACTAGAATTGTTGATACTGGCAAGCATAGTCATGCTATTTCCAATGAACTTAGATTCACTGAACAATCTATGTCTAAAGAAGGAAAAAACTACCACCCAATATTTAAATGAATTATTTTTCAAGTCAGGAATATACATCACTATGTACCATAGCAGTTTTTATTGTTATTAAGGTAAATTTAAGGCCAAAAAAGAACTTGAAGACATGCAAAATCTAAATCGCATTTCATTTTCAATTCAAACGCTCGGTGGATTGCATCCTTATCCTTCAGTTCAGCTCAGTTCAGTTCAGTCACTCAGTCATGTCCGACTCTTTGCGACCCCATGAATTGCAGCACGCCAGGCCTCCCTGTCCATCAAAAATTCCCAGAGTTCACTCAAACTCATGTCCATCGAGTCGGTGATGCCATCCAGCCATCTCATCCTTCTGTCATCCCCTTCTCCTCCTGCCCCCAATCCCTCCCAGCATCAGAGTCTTTTCCAATGAGTAAACTCTTTGCATGAGGTGGCCAAAATACTAGAGTTTCAGCTCTAGCATCAGTCCTTCCAATGAACACCCAGGACTGGTCTCCTTTAGGATGGACTGGTTGGATCTCCTTGCAGTCCAAGGGACTCTCAAGAGTCTTCTCCAACACCACAGTTCAAAAGCATCAATTCTTCGGCACTCAGCTTTCTTCACAGTCCAACTCTCACATCCATACATGACCACTGGAAAAACCATAGCCTTGACTAGATGGACCTTTGTTGGCAAAGTCATGTCTCTGCTTTACAATATGCCATCTAGGTTGGTCATAACTTTCCTTCAAAGGAATAAGTGTCTTTTAATTTCATGGCTGCAGTCACCATCTGCAGTGATTTTGGAGCCCAAAAAAATAAAGTCTGACACTGTTTCCACTGTTTCCCCTTCT
>NW_011494843.1:1435847-1444735 GCF_000754665.1 Bison bison bison | reverse complement strand
GACCAGATGCCATGATCTTAGTTTTCTGAATGTTGAGTTTTAAGCTAACTTTTTCACTCTCCTCTTTCACTTTCATCAAGAGGCTTTTTAGTTCCTCTTCACTTTCTGCCATAAGGGTGGTGTCATCTGCATATATGAGGTTATTGATATTTCTCCCGGCAATCTTGATTCCAGCTTGTGCTTCTTCCAGCCCAACATTTCTCATGATGTACTCTGCATATAAGTTATTATTAAGCAGGGTGACAATATACAGCCTTGACGAACTCCTTTTCCTATTTGGAACCAGTCTGTTGTTCCATGTCCAGTTCTAACTGTTGCTTCCTGACCTGCATATAGGTTTCCGAAGAGGCAGGTTAGGTGGTCTGGCATTCCCATCTCTCAGAATTTTCCACAGTTTATTGTGATCCACACAGTCAAAGGCTTTGGCATAGTCACTGAAGCAGAAATAGATGTTTTTCTGGAACTCTCTTGCTTTTTCCATGATCCAGCGGATGTTGGCAATTTGATCTCTGGTTCCTCTGCCTTTTCTAAAACCAGCTTGAATATCAGGAAGTTCATGATTCACGTATTGCTGAAGCCTGGCTTGGAGAATTTTGAGCATTCCTTTTCTAGTGTGTGAGACGAGTGCAATTGTGCTGTAGTTTGGGCATTCTTCGGCATTGCTTTCTTTGGGATTGGAATGAAAACTGACCTTTTCCAGTCCTGTGGCCACTGCTGAGTTTTCCAATTTGCTGGCATACTGAGTGCAGCACTTTTACAGCATCATCCTCCAGGATTTGAAATAGCTCAACTGGAATTCCGTCTCCTCCATTAGCTTTGTTCATAGTGATACTTTCTCAGGCCCACTTGACTTCACATTCCAGGATGTCTGGCTCTACAATGAATTCCTTATCAATGAAAGATGGGCTGAGTAAAACTTCTTTTTGTTAGTGACTTAAGCCAAATCATGCAGAGCCTGTGGCCTCTCAGACAATCTGTCTAGAAAGCCATTCATGGGAGGTTTTCTCCACCTGTTAGGTCCACTGTGCTGTGCATACCATTTGGCTCTCACTTTGGGAGCTCTCTGGCCATTCCCTGATCTATCCATACTTCATTATCCTTCAGCCAGACAAATGGCAGCAATTGTAATATCTTGATAGGGATGACATACTATGGTATGGTTGAAAAGGCCTTTCTATTTAAAACACACACACACACACACACACACTGTTTTATAGTGCTTAAAACTTTCCCAAAATATTCTTCCCATGGAAACTTTGTCTTTTCTTTCAGCTCAAAGTGATTCTGTAAGAGAAATATTTAAGAGACTTACAGAGGACGAGATGGTTGGATGGCATCATTGACTCAATGGACATGAGTTTGAGTAAACTCTGGGAGTTGATGATGGACAGGGAGGCCTGGCGTGCTGCAGTCCATGGGGTCGCAAAGAGTTAGACACGACTGAGTGACTGAACTGAATTGATTTTGTTCTCAAGTGAAAAGATCCTCGTGGGTTACCCTTGCTTATTTATGAAGGATTCACTGGGAGAATAATTTATACTTACTATTCCATGAAATGTGTTGCATGTCTACAAGGTTCAGGGCCCTTTGCCAGCCCTGGTTTTGGTCTCTCTTCAGGGAATGCTAACTGCCTGGAAGGGCAAGTAAAGCAAAGGCACAAGTGAACGTGACACAAGTGGCAAATCTCACCTCTCCTACCCCTTCGGGGCCACTGTTGATGACCAGTACTGCAGTATCAAAGGGAGACAGTGGCCTTCTGTTCCACTCGGGCAACACATTTCTGAACAATGACATTTTTCTATCAATCTTTAGCCATTGGAACTTATGATGCCTTTTTCAAGGTCTCCTCAGGTGGCCCTAGTGGTAAAGAACCTGCCTGCCAATGCAGATTAGATGTAAGAGACGTGGTTTTGATTCCTGGGTTGGGAAGACCCCCTGGAGGAGGGCATGGCAACCCACTCCAGTATTTCTGCCTAGAGAATATCATGGACAGAGGAGCCTGGAGGGCTATACAGTCCATAGCGTTGAACAGAGCCAGACTGAAGCAACTTTGCATGCATGGATGCACGCCTGATTCAAAGATATTTTCTTCTCTGTTTTTGACTCTTTGGTCTCATTTGGACCTCAGCTCCTTTCCTAATCTGGCTTCCTCTCCTGGGTTTTGCCTTAATAACTTCTTCTGCAGCTCACTGCTCTTTGATCTTGGGTCTCAGCTGGGTGCCTTTTTTTTCTTGTTGATATTTAAAATGAAATTTCATGTTTTAGATTTTTTTTCAGTGGAATTGAAAAGTTTGCAGTTAAGATAGACACGCTGCATTATCACTTTAAAACTTACAGATTATCCAGATATGCCAAAGTTTATAACACAGAATTGCTTACAAAACATTCAAATTTTAACTCAGTAACACAGAAAGTATATAAGTCACACATTTTAATAAACTTTCATGAATGGTGTATTTTGTACATTTCTTATAGCTGTGAGTCTTCATATAAGAATAAAAATAGGATCACTTGCTTTTTTTGTAATCAGGCAATAGGTACATATTCCCTGGATTGTTTGCATGATAAGTCACTTCAGTTATGTCTGACTCTTTGCAACTCTGTCAACTGTAGCCTGCCAGGTTCCTCTGTCCATTGAATTTCCCAGGCAAGAATACTGGACTGAGTTGCCATTTCCTTCTCCAGGGATCTCCCAACCCAGGGACTGAATCCACATGTCTTACATCTCCTGCCTTGGAAGATGGGTTCTTCACCATTAATACTACCTGGCATTGTTTAAATGTACTCAAAACCCACAGATACTGATTTCAAAGAAAATAAAATGTATCTGAAAATATGATGCAGCTATAAATCACGAATGGAGAAGGAAATGGGAACCCACTCCAGTATTCTTGCCTAGAGAATCCCATGGACAGAGGAGCCTGGTGGACTGCCGTGTATGGGGTTGCACAGAGTTGGACACGACTGTAGCAACTTAGCCCGAGAAGGCAATGGCACCCCATTCCAGTACTCTTGCCTGGAAAATCCCATGGATGGAGGAGCCTGGTGGGCTGCAGTCCATGGGGTCGCTAAGAGTTGGACACGACTGAGCGACTTCACTTTTACTTTTCACTTTCATGCATTGGAGAAGGCGATGGCAACCCACTCCAGTGTTCTTGCCTGGAGAATCCCAGGGACGGGGTAGCCTGGTGGTCTGCCATCTATGGGGTTGCACAGAATCGGACACAACTGAAGCGACTTAGCAGCAACAGCAGCAACTTAGCAGCAGCAGCAGCATGAATCATGAATCCAGTTTATTTAATGTTAAAGTACACAAAAATTCAGTTTGAATAAAGTGAAAAGTGGCTATAATCTTTCACTTTTTTAAGTGAAACATGCACTAATGGAAGAAAAAATGAAAAAATGTCTACCGAAGACCCGGCTATAGAACATTGGTGGTCAAGCTTCCTCATTGCTTCTAATATTTCATCCAGTGACTATAAAATGCCAGCTCTAAAACCAGGCTTGCAGTTAGCTTGTCTGGATTAGAAACCTTTCTTGTCTTTTAAATCTTTCAAAGTTTTCTTCAGGTTGAAATCAAACCAGACCTTCTTTTTTACCTACCAACTCATATTACACCATATCAGAAATAATTTTAGGGCTGAAGGCTAATTTGAAACCCTAAAAATAGAGGTAATCATTTTGAATTATACTCAGAAAAAATAAAAGAGCATATAGAAATTCCATACTTCTGTTTTGGAGGTATTTTATTTGAAGGGAAGAGGATCAATATTTCTTCTCTTTCATTCATTCACCCATTTGTCCAATTAATCATCCATATTCATTCATTCATCCTTTCATTCAACAGACATTTGTCAATTACCTACTATTATTCCAGTACAACTTAAGCACTAGGGATTCCGCAGTGAACAAACAAGTTTCTTGCTATCAGGGAACTTACATGTGGGCAGGGAAAGGGATAAAAATTGTCAGATGGTGGTGACAAGTGTTAAGAAGATAGGATAAGGGAATAGAAAGTGAATGGAAGGGAAGGGTAATATTTTATGTATGATCAGGAATTTGGAGATTTTTGACCAGAGATTTGTTTAAGTAACAATATGGGCCATCAAAATATTTGAGGCAAAATTGTATTAAACAGAGGAACCAATTAGTCCTAATGCCCCAAGGTAGGCACATACTTGGTGTTTTTAAAAACAGCAGTAAGTCAGAATGGCTGGAGTACAGTAGGAGAGTCCAGTGAGAGAGTGATTGCAAGAGATAAGGTTATAGAACTAGGGACAATAATATACAGGGAACTTTGGATTTTATTTTTAGTGAGACAGGAAACTATTGGAGGACTTTGACCAGAGAAGTGACAAGTTTTAAATATATCACTCAGGCTCTTTGTGGGAGAGAGTAGATTGAGACGAGGCAATGTGGGAAGCTAGAGAGATGAGTTAGGAGTCCATAGTAATAGTCCAAGTGAGACATAAGTTTTAGCAGTTGCTTTTAAGAAATCTTCAAAGGGGACACCAATCACTGTGCCCCACAGTGCCAAAATCTTCTCTGTGTAATAAAGAAATATGGCTCCTGGTACCCAGTGTACATGGCAGACAGAGAGATTGTCTTTCTCTGCAAGCTTAAATGTTTGTTGTTACTGGTAATAATCATGGCGGGTCTCTATATTCCAAAACAACTTCATAGGCAATTAGAAGCCACTGAAAATATGTTTTAGTAAAAAATATTTTTAGTGAAATACCTTTTTAAAAATTGAAGTCATATTGAGGTTGTTGAATCAGTAATGAGACAATAAGTTAGAAATAAGTCCTGTTTCAATGGCTGGTCAAAGAATCCACCTGCAATGTGAGAGACCTGGATTCTATCCCTGGGGTGAGAAGATCTCCTACAGATGGGAAAGTCTACCCACTCCAGTGTTCTGGCCTGGAGAATTCCAGGGAAGAAATAGTCCATGGGGTTGCAAAGAGTCGGACATGACTGAGCGAGTTTTACTTTCACTTTTCAGACAAGTATACAGAGACAGAAAGAATAGCGCTCGCTTAGGGCTGAGAAGGATGGGAGGTGTGTGTAGAGGGGGTGATAGCTAGAGGTACAGGGTTTCCTTTATGAGTGCTAAAGATGTTCTAAAATTGATTGTGGTGATGGGTGCACAACTGTGGACACATATTCAGTTGGCTCTTGCATAATATGGGCTTGAATTGCATGGGTTAGCTTATACACAGATTTTTTTCAGTCAGTACTGTATGACGTGTGGTTGGTTGACTCTGTGGATGCAGAGCCAGGGATTCAAAGGACCAATAATAAATTTATACTTAAATTTTTAGTTGGGTGGAGATTTGCCATCCTAATCTCTACATTGTTCAAGGACCAACTGTACTAAAAACATAAAATTGTACACTTTTAATAGGTGAATTATATGCTATGAGTTATATTTTTAAAAAATGGTGTCCAAAAGATGATGATACAACTGATGAAGTCTCATCTATATAAAACAATGGTCACATAATTCATGTTAATTTTTTAAAAAGCTAATATATCAGTGAGTCAAGAAACTAAAGTAATTCTGTGCTAAATTTCTTGAGAATGTTTACAAACTATCTGTCCACTTCGTTTTGGGGAATGGTTATGCTCATCTATGTATTTTATATTCTCCTTTTGGGAAAATTCAGTTCAGTTCAGTTCAGTTCAGTTGCTCAGTTGTGTCTGACTTTTTGCAACCCCATGAACCGCAACACGCTAGGCCTCTCTGTCCATCACCAACTCCCAGAGTCCACCAAACCCATGTCCATTGAGTCAGTGATGCCATCCAACCATCTCATCCTCTGTTGTCCCCTTCTCCTTCTGCCCTCAATCTTTCCCAGCATCAGGGTCTTTTCCAATGAGTCAGCTCTTCGCATTAGGTGGCCACAGTATTAGAGTTTCAGCTTCAACATCAGTCCTTCCAATGAACACCCAGGACTGAACTCCTTGAGGATGGACTGGTTGGATCTCCTTGCAGTCCAAGGAACTCTCAAGAGTCTTCTCCAACACCACAGTTCAAAAGCATCAATTCTTCTGTGCTCAGCTTTCTTTATAGTCCAACTCTCACATCCATACATGACCACTGGAAAAACCATAGCCTTGACCAGATGGAACTTTTTTGGCAAAGTAATGTTGGGAAAATTGGGGAGAAGGAAAAGTCAGATTGAACATGAACTCTTTGGAAAGAAAAAAGTATCATTAACCATTAGTTGACTACCATTTATCATTAGGCTTCCCAGATGGCACAGTGGTAAAGAATCCGCCTGTCAGTGCAGGAGACACAGGATTCAATCCCTAGGTCAGGAAGAACTCCTGGAGGAGGAAATGGCAACCTACTCCAGTATTCTTGCCTGAGAAATGCTATGGAGAGAGGAGCCTGGTGGGCAGGCTATAATGCATGGGGTCGCAAAGAGTTGGACACAAATGAGTAGGCACATAGTGTACACATACATACTGTATTTATCAGTAATAACAGCCCCAAGGAAATTAACTGCCTGAATTTGTGTTTATGTTAGATATGCCTAGAAGGTTTGTTTGAGGTATCCTTAGTGCTCATAGTAAATTTCAGGCAAGGAGTGCTCTCCAAGTCAGGCATCAAGAAAGCGAAGAATGATTTTTTTTTTCTTTTTAAGTCAGGAAAGACAATCATAATGAATACACACTTCCTGAAGCGACACTGCCTTTCAGAGGCTTCTTAAGAATTATCATTATTGGCAATAAACTTTTATTTAGAGATACTTTCTCACAGGACCTGCGTGATCTGATGGACCTGGTTCTTTCATCTACTTCTATTACCAAAAGCTGTCAATCCATGGTTCAAACCAGCTGCTGCTGCTGCTGCTGCCACAAAGTTGCTCCAGTCGTGTCCAACTCTGCGCAACTCCATAGACGGCAGCCCACCAGGCTCCGCCATCCTTGGGATTCTCCAGGCAAGAACACCGGAGTGGGTTTCCATTTCCTTCTCCAACATGTGAAAGTGAAAAGTGAAAGTGAAGTTGCTCAGTCGTGTCCGACTCTTAGCGACCCCATGGACTGCAGCCTACCAGGCTCCTCCGTCTATGGGATTTTCCAGGCAAGAGTACTGGAGTGGGTTGCCATTGCCTTCTCCATCAAACCAGCTACCTACCAAATTATGTTTGTTGAGAGTTTCAATAGTAATACTGTAAGATCAATCTATGTATGCTGTTTGGATAGATTTGAGAATATATAAATATAGTTTATAAGCCCTGAGTCAAAGGTTGCTGAGCTTAGTGGTGTACAAATGAAAAAAAGAACAGGTGTTCTTAGATCTTTTATTAAGTTTTGTACCAAGAATTACTGGATCTTATGCAGAGGTATTTAGAACTGCTTCTTGGAAAGGTACATCTGTACTTACATCCCAACTCCTAGAATATTTCCCTATTGTGAAGCATTTCTATCAGATAATAATGATACTTCAAATGTAATGAATCCTAGCACCCTTTGTGGTGCTGAAAAATTACTTTGCATATTAATAAACTTGCTAAACAGATATAATTGCTTTCTTATCCCAAGGAAAAGGAGGATGAAGAACTACTTTTAGGCAATAAAGTAAAGGGGTTTGTAAAGGGTTTTTATGTTGAAAAAGTACCTAGGCACAATAGTATTTTGTACTGATTTGGAGCAACAGACAAAACATGGCCCTGGATTAGGGTACTGTGATGAATTACTTTCAATCCAAGGTCATAATTCTAATTGTCAATGGAGCCTAGACATCTTGTAGAGACTGTCACAAGTGAAATGGGGCCAGGCACACTTGAGAGAGCATCTTGTCCCCTTGGATGCTATTATGGCTGGAACCTGAATATGCTGATGCAGAATATGGGCAGGTGTCCCTGGCTAGTGATGATGCATGGAAACCTTGGCTGTTTTTGGTATGTACACAGGAAGAGTAGGCTGTAGAGGTAGGAACACATGTGGATAGGTGCTTACTTATGTGTCTAGCTAGACTATGCTTCTTTTTGTCCTGCTCTAACCAGCAAATAGCTAGATGTTCACTATTCATAGCCTCAAATTCATGCTAAAAGTAAAGTTCCCCTACAGACTATTTCAAGTGAACAAATTCCCAATTTCTGGAAACTTTACTCCTTATTCCATTTTCTATCACTGCTTTTATTCTTCTCCAAATCACTTCAATTAATCATGTCTTTCAAGCACTATACAGGGCTGTAATTGATTTTGAGTAGGGCCCTGTATATTAGAAGATCAACTCATTTTACAGAAGCAAAAAATTGAGAAAGGGTGGTAGGAAAAGTAACTTTGGAGGAAGGAGCAGAAGTGTAAAGTATGACTATAATTTACTGGCTGAGTTTCGAGGACTTGAATGGAATTTTATTATGTTACCTTTTCTCTCAATAAATTTTAAAATCCACTCAATACTCCACTCAACACAGATGCCATATGCTTACCTTACCATGCTTCATTAAAAGTCCTAAATAGGACACTAACTGAGAGATTATTACTTTTCCTGTATAGATTTCCTCAGCACCTCTGTTCATTTCTTAGGAAATTTAGTGTTTCCTGCATTGTTCTGTTCCCTGGTTTGTTATCCAATAGGGAATTGGTGTCCTGTGTCATCTACCACTGTTTCCCCTACACTACCCACCACCGTGTCATATCCCACTAGGTACTAAATATTTTTGAGTGACTGAGTGCCAAAATATATTGCACCTTATTCTACAAGTAAATGAACACATTTTGTTAGCTAATAAACACAACTGCTAAAAATCACTGCAGATGGTGATTGCAGCCATGAAATTAAAAGACACTTACTCCTTGGAAGGAAAGTTATGACCAACCTAGATAGCATATTGAAAAGCAGAGATATTACTTTGCCAACAAAGGTCCATCTA
>NW_011494843.1:1417067-1435747 GCF_000754665.1 Bison bison bison | reverse complement strand
CTAGTCAAGGCTATGGTTTTTCCAGTGGTCATGTATGGATGTGAGAGTTGGACTGTGAAGAAAGCTGAGTGCCGAAGAATTGATGCTTTTAAACTGTGGTGTTGGAGAAGATTCTTGAGAGTCCCTTGGACTGCAAGGAGATCCAAACAGTCCATCCTCAAGGAGATCAGTCCTGGGTGTTCATTGGAAGGACTGATGCTGAAGCTGAAACTCCAGTACTTTGGCCACCTCATGTGAAGAGTTGACTCATTGGAAAAGACTCTGATGCTGGGAGGGATTGGGGGCAGGAGAAGAAGGGGACTACAGAGGATGAGATGGCTAGATGGCATCACCGACTCGGTGGACATGAATTTGGGTGAACTCTGGGAGTTGGTGATGGACAGTGAGGCCTGGCGTGCTGTGATTCATGGGGTTGCAAAGAGTTGGACACGATTGAGTGACTGAACTGACTGACTGAGAAATACTGAAATATCAGTAAATTTTCATGAGCATTACTTGTCCTGGTGTAATTCTGGACTAATTGCCAACAATCAGAACCTGTGATTAAGCAATAAAGTGGTTGCTATTTGGTGAATATGACTCTATTTGGATTAGAGATCTATTTCTAAAATACATTTTATATTTATTTCCATCACACAAAAATATAGCTGGTCTCTGATATATGAAAAAAAATCTGTAATAATTTACATGTTGAGATCAATTCTTACTACTTTTTAAAAATGCAGTTGTTACAAGACTCTTAGATAAGGATTTTATTCAGAAAAGGATACTAATGAATCCTTTAGACCCTTACCATTTCAGGGTGGCTTAGGTACCAATAGTAATAAACATGGCCTGGAGTTGCTAAGAAGGTAGGTCTCAAATCTTACTGTGTCTGAATTTGACTGACCCTATAACCCCAACCAGCCTAGGTGATACAGGTGAGCAGCTTAGTGAGGTTTTGAATATTAGTGCTTCCATAAAAGCAGAATCATGGAATCATACTGGTCACATGGAAACATACTGGTCACCTATCTTCTGAAATGGGATAAAGCAGTCAGTTAAGAGAGAGCATTTATAGAGTGCTCACTATCTACAGAGGTTTAGATGAGGCTTTTCAGGTTATCACAAATGAATGCTTCTTGGAAAACATGTTTCCAGGTACCTCTAGTTAAATATAGGAGACATAGGTCCAAAATCATTATCATACACGTGAGGTCATAATATACTTTTTCCTGGTAAAATGCACAGCACTGTCCGGAACTGTAGTCAGTCATATGACCAATGTGCTGTGTGATCAACAGTTATTCAGAAGTAATATGAGGATAAGAGCTATTTTGAAATCAGTGTGGCAAAGTACGAAAAGCATCGGAATAAGGACACACGATCATATAAATTTACACATAGTCTGGTGTAGTGATTGAATTACTGGCCCAGTTCTTTACCCTCCCGGTACCTATACCCTTTGCCATGTACTTTTCAGAGCCTCCCACTGTGGGTAGTATGTACTTCTGTCTCTCATGACTTTGGTTCAGCTATGAGACTTGCTTTGGTCAATGACCTGAGAGAAATGACAATGTGTCAGTTCTGACTCTCAGCATCAAAAGAACTTAGTGAACTCTGATGAGCACAAGTGCATGAACTGAGGCTGGGGAGATGAGCAGAGGTCAGTGCAATAGTAATAGAACTGGATTTTACTTTTAGTGACCATAGTTTTTTTTTTTTTTTTTGGTAAGGATTCCCATTTTGCTCAGTAGCATAGGTATCTGAATGCATATTATTACCTATATTAGATTTTTAGCTCCTTGAAGATGAGAATCTATATTATCTATTATTGAATACTTCCATGGAAGAACAGGTATTTGATAAATATGCCAAGAGGTAACTCAAATTGTTACACGTGTTAATAAACTACTAAGAACACAGAGACAAGCATTTACAAAAAAAGACAATCCAGAGAGGAAAAATACCATAAAATTACAAAAGACTGTTTTATCCTGCCCATATATTTTGTACTTTCTGATCCTTGAAGATGGGAATCTAAATTATACAACACTGTAGAGTCTCCATACTTAGCACATGGTTGACATTTGGTAAATATGTCAAATGGTAACCAAAATGAGTACATGTATGTCAGTATTTTTTTAAATTGCTGACTATTATATCCTATAAAAGAAACTGAATCATAAAAACTATAGGTGTTCATTTACTGTTAGGAAACACATTTCCATTATTTACCTTGAAAAAAAAAATCACTTGTATACAAATGCATTAGCAAATATTAATAGTAATTCCTTTTGTTATATGAACATTCAAATATGAAATATTTGAAAATACTTTGTTTAAAATCACTTTTATAAAAAAAACTGGATATTATATGCTTCTTTTTATCTTCTCTAAGTAACATGGGAAAAATTAGGTGTTATTAAATAGTTAGACATTTTAACCTCATATGGTACAACCATAGCAGCCTTTTAAAATTGCAGGGGCAGTAAACCAGGGTAATGGGAACTAGCCATGGTTAGAAAAGGTGTGGCAGTTCCAGGACAACACCAAGAATCCTTCTTCTGGTCATTGTTTTGGTACAAAGTTATAACTGACTCCTACCTTTTGTCAGAAACCATTGAGGGTTACTGTGAACAGTTATCTTTCTACATGTTAAAAGGTCTGAGATTTCAGAGAAAATCCTATGTTCCTTTTCCCTGCCTCTGTTCAGGACCCTACTGTGTTCAGGTTAAGCTGTGATCTGTACACTCAAGGCTCAGTCAGGAGTGGGAGACAGGTGGACAGAGGGCAGAACTAATGACTTCTGCCACCAGGTGGATATTTGCTTGCCTTGAACTTCCTGGCTGGATCTAGGGACAGGGTCCAGAAAGCTGGCAATTTTACATTCTGTGTCCTTTCTTTACAGCTCTGTAAATTCCTAAGAGTTATTTATTTATGCATCCAATATTTACTGGGTGTTTATTTACCCTTGAAATTCCTTTGTAAGCCTCTTCTCTATGAGGAAGACTTCACCAACAACGTCAGATCTCAGGGATCCTTTCTTCCCCACAACTGTCCCAGCCTTTATTTCCTGTATTACTTATTTGGTACTTAAAATGGCATTGCTTTCAAATGCCTTCTATTTTAAGTTAATATTAAAACCTTTCATTAGATTCACTTTTATTAATTATATCTATCCAATTGAAATGTTTCTGAGGGGCAGAGACAGTTTCTCATCTATCTTTGCGTGCCCACAGCACTTAGTGCAAATAGCCATCAGAGCATATTTGTTGATCAAATGCTTGAATGAATAAATGAATGAATGAGTGGCTTCATGAGCATCATTCATTAATTTTTTCATTCAGTTTTATAGGGCCTGTTCTTGTGAAGCTTGTATTCAAATTGGAAAAATATCACTTTTTGTATTCCTTGGAAATATTTCATCTAACAGTATTTTATAATTGTTGAGAAACATACATTAGTCTGCTTTTTTCCAGTGGACTTACTAATGCCTATTTGATGTTTACAGTTTATAAGTAATCTTTATTATAGGTAATCCTTTAGGTAATCTATAGCCAATACTTGATCAAATGATGTACACAGTTTCTAGATTTTTTTCACTAGCACTTTCAACTGTTTAGGAGGATAAAAATGAATAATTTCAATTTCTGTTGTAAAGAGTTGTTGTAAAGTTGATAGAGAGATGAGAAGCCTAGCCCTATTGATTTATGAGATCCTTGAAAATCACCTGGGAACATCATTTATGCATTTGATTCTTGAATCATTAATTATCAGTAACTTGAGAATGTTGTACTATATTTACAGATTCTCAACAGCAGGTGTGGAACAAAACATCTTATTCTTTCTCTTGTGTCATTACTAACTTTAATTATAGGAACTTCAACTCCCCAAATCAGAAGTTTTCAACTTCTTATACATTTCAAGATATGGAGATTGCTGTAATCAGAGAATGCGAGGACAAATTTCCAATAATTTCTAGGCTTATTTTTCAAAGGTTCTGCAGTACAATTTACTTAACAGTTGCAACTACTCAACTCTGCCAGTAGAACCCAAATGCTTTAATAGACAACATAAAAATTAATGAGTATGCCTATGTTTCAATAAAATTTTCAGTTCAGTTCAGTTGCTCAGTCATGTCTGACTCTTTGCGACCCCATGAACCACAGTACACCAGGCCTCCCTGTCCATCAACAACTCCTGGAGTCCATCCAAAACTATTTCCACTGAGTCAGTGATGCCATCCAACCATCTCATCCTCTGTCGTCCCCTTCTCCTCCTGCCCTCAGTCTTTCCCAGAATCAGGGTCTTTTCCAATGAGTCAGCTCTTCACATCAGGTGGCCAAAGCATTGGAGTTTCAGTTACAAAATTAGTACTACCAATGAATACCCAGGACTGATTTCCTTTAGGATGGACTGGTTAGATCTGCTTGCAGTCCAAGGGACTCTCAGGGGTCTTCTCCAACACCACAGTTCAAAAGCATCAATTCTTTGGTGCTCAGCTTTCTTTATAGTCCAACTCTCACATCCATACATGACCACTGGAAAAACCATAGCCTTGACTAGAAGGACCTTTGTTGGCAAAGTAATGTCTCTGCTTTTTAACATGCTGTCTAGGTTGATCATAACTTTCCTTCCAAGGAGTAAGTGTCTTTTAATTTCATGGCTGCAATCACCATCTGCAGTGATTTTGGAGCCCAGAAAAATAAAGTCAGGCACTGTTTCCAGTCTTTCCCCATCTATTTGCCATGAAGTGATGGGACCAGATGCTGTGATCTTCATTTTCTCAATGTTGAGCTTTAAGCCAACTTTTTCACTCTCCACTTTCTCTTTCATCAAGAGGCTTTTTAGTTCCTCTTCACTTTCTGCCATAAGGGTGGTGTCATCTGCATATCTGAGGTTTTTGATATTTCTCCCGGCAATCTTGATTTCAGCTTGTGTTCCTCCAGCCCAGCATTTCTCATGATGTACTCTGCATATAAGTTAAATAAGCATGGTAACAATATACAGACTTGGTGTACTCTTTTTCCTATTTGGAACCAGTCTGTTGTTCCATGTCCAGTTCTAACTGTTGCTTCCTGACCTGCATACAGGTTTCTCAAAAGGCAGGTCAGGTGGTCTGGTATTCCCATCTCTTTCAGAATTTTCCACACTTTATTGTGATCCACAGAGTCAGAGGCTTTGGCATAGTCAATAAAGCAGAAATATATGTTTTTCAGGAACTCTCTTGCTTTTTCCATGATCCAGCAGATGTTGGCAATTTGATCTCTGGTTCCTCTGCCTTTTCTAAAACCAGCTTGAACATCTGGAAGTTCATGGTTCACATATTGCTGACGCCTGGCTTGGAGAATTTTAAGCATTACTTTACTAGCATTTGAGATATAGTGCAATTGTGCAGTAGTTTGAGCACTCTTTGGCACTGCCTTTCTTTGGGATTGAAATGAAAACTGACCTTTTCCAGTCCTGTGGCCATTGCTGAGTTTTCCAAATTTGCTGGCATATTGAGTGCAGCACTTTCACAGCATCATCTTCCAGGATTTGAAATAGCTCAACTGGAATTCCATTACCTCCACTAGTTTTGTTCGTAGTGATGCTTTCTAAGGCCCACTTGACTTCACATTCCAGGATGTCTGGCTTTAGGTGAGTGATCATACCATTGTGATTATCTTGGTCATGAAGATATTTTTTGTACAGTTCTTCTGTGTATTTTTGCCACCTCTTAATATCTTTTGCTTCTGTTAGGTCCATACCATTTCTGTCCTTTATTGAGCCCATCTTTGCATGAAATGTTCCTTTGGTATCTCTAATTTTCTTGAACAGATCTCTAGTCTTTCCCATTCTATTGTTTTCCTCTATTTCTTTGCACTGATCACTGAGGAAGGCTTTTTTATCTCTCCTTATTATTCTTTGGAACTCTGCATTAAAATGGGTATATCTTTCCTTTTCCCCTTTGCTTTTCACTTCCCTTCTTTTCTCAGCTATTTGTAAGGCCTCCCCAGAGAGCCATTTTGCTTTTTTGCATTTCTTTTTCTTGGGGATGGTTTTGATTCCTGTCTCCTGTACAATGTCATAAACCTCCATCCATAGTTCATCAGGCACTCTGTCCATCAGATCTAGTCCCTTAAATCTATTTCTCACTTCCACTGTATAGTCATAAGGGATTTAACATAAAATTTTAATTTTACATAATTTTCAAGTGTCATGGGACTTTTACTTTTTAAAAACCATTTTAAAATCTAAAAACCCTGTTTGGCTTACGGACTGTACAAAAACACATGATGGGTAACCTGGCTGCCTATTTATTCATTTACATGTTATCTGTGGCTGCTTTTGAGCTACAACTGCAGCAGAATTGAATATTTTTAAGAGAGACCATAAGACCCACAAGCCAAAACTCTTCACTATCTGGCCTTTCATAAAAAGTTTGTGGTTCCTAGCAATATATCTACCAAAAGAAACTAGAGACCTATATAGAAAACTATAAAACACTGGTGAAAGAAATCAAAGAGGACACTAATAGATGGAGAAATATACCTTGTTCGTGGATTGGAAGAATCAATATAGTGAAAATGAGTATACTACCCAAAGCAATTTATAGATTCAATGCAATCCCTATCAAGCTACCAACGGTATTCTTCACAGAGCTAGAACAAATAATTTCACAATTTGTATGGAAATACAAAAAACCTCAAATAGCCAAAGCTATCTTGAGAAAAAAGAATGGAACTGGAGGAATCAACCTACCTGACTTCAGGCTCTACTACAAAGCCACAGTCATCAAGACAGTATGGTACTGGCACAAAGACAGAAATATAGATCAATGGAACAAAATAGAAAGCCCAGAGATAAATCCAAGCACTTATGGACACCTTATCTTTGACAAAGGAGGCAAGAACATACAATGGATTAAAGACAATCTCTTTAACAAGTGGTGCTGGGAAAACTGGCCAACCACTTGTAAAAGAATGAAACTAGAACACTTTCTAACACCATACACAAAAATAAACTCAAAATGGATTAAAGATCTAAATGTAAGACCAGAAACTATAAAACTCCTAGAGGAGAACATAGGCAAAACACCCTCCGACATACATCACAGCAGGATCCTCTATGACCCACCTCCCAGAATATTGGAAATAAAAGCAAAAATAAACAAATAGGACCTAATTAAACTTAAAAGCTTCTGCACAACAAAGGAAACTAATAGCAAGGTTAAAAGGCTGCCTTCAGAATGGGAGAAAATAATAGCAAATGAAGCAACTGACAAACAACTAATCTCAAAAATATACAAGCAACTCCTACAGCTCAATTCCAGAAAAATAAACGACCCAATCAAAAAATGGGCCTAAGAACTAAATAGAAATTTCTCCAAAGAAGACATACAGATGGCTAACAAACACATAAAGATGCTCAACATCACTCATTATCAGAGAAATGCAAATCAAAACCACTATGAGGTACCATTTCACGCCAGTCAGAATGGCTGCGATCCAAAAATCTACAAATAATAAATGCTAGAGAGGGTGTGGAGAAAAGGGAACCTTCTTACATTGTTGGTGGGAATGCAAACTAGTACAGCCACTATGGAGAACAGTGTGGAGATTTCTTAAGAATCTGGAAATAGAACTGCCTTATGATCCAGCAATTGCACTGCTGGGCATACACACTGAGGAAACCAGAAAGGAAAGAGACACATGCACCCCAATGTTCATCACAGCACTGTTTATAATAGCCAGGACATGGAAGCAACCTAGATGTCCATCAGCAGATGACTGGATAAGAAAGCTGTGGTACATATACACAATGGAGTATTACTCAGCCATTAAAAAGAATACATTTGAATCAGTTCTAATGAGGTGGATGAAACTGGAGCCTATTATACAGAGTGAAGTAAGCCAGAAGGAAAACCACCAATACAGTATACTAACACATATATATATGGAATTTAGAAAGATGGTAACAATAATCCTGTGTACGAGACAGCAAAAGAGACACTGATGTATAGATCAGTCTTATGGACTCTGTGGGAGAGGGAGAGGGTGGGAAGATTTGGGAGAATGGCATTGAAACATGTATAATATCATGTATGAAACGAGTCGCCAGTCCAGGTTTGATGCACGATACTGGATGCTTGGGGCTGGTGCACTGGGACGACCCAGAGGGATGGTATGGGGAGGGAGGAGGGAGGAGGGTTCAGGATGGGGAACACATGTATACCTGTGGCAGATTCATTTCAATATTTGGCAAAACTAATACAATATTGTAAAGTTTAAAAATAAAATAAAATTTAAAAAAAATTTGTGGTTCCAGGTTTAGACATTCATATATTTTCATCAAAAAGCAATATGCATTCAAATGATATGCTGTGTAAAGTATAATATAAAACACTCTCTTTGCCCAAAGGGAACAAACATCATAACACAGTAATATTTATGAACTCAAAAAATATGTTTTGAGCAGCTACCATGTGCTGAACACTGTTTTAAGCATCAGAAATACTACAACCCAGACAGGCAAATGAACAGAATCTCTGCCCGTGGAGTCTACATTTCTGCACTGTACACATATAATGCATAAATGTAACACACAGGTAAAATGATTCTCACAAACACTTCTGGTTTCTGAGAAAAGTTGGAAATGATAGTAGCAGTACCAACATCCCCCTTATAAGGTTATCCAGGCTTGATGCTACCAGCCTGCCCATTTAAACTCTAGTTGGGGTTAATGAGTTATCATGAGGAAAAGCTAAAACCTTGTCTTCTCAGAAACTACAATAAGTCAAGGAAAAGTACAAACATAAGTTAAGACACGGGTTAAATATAACTCTTTAAAATTGGCTTAAACTACCAAAACTATCTTAATGCAAAGATTGTAGATGATGGGATGATACAATTAGAGAAATTCAGAATTCTCTATGGAACTCTGGTTCAAAATTGGGAACGGAGTATGTCAAGGTAGTATATTATCACCTTGCTTATTTAACTTACATGCAGAGTAAATCATGCGAAATACAGGCTAGATGAATCATAAGCCAGAATCAAGATTGCTGGGACATATATAAACAGCCTCAGATATGCAGATGATACCACTCTGATGGAAGAAACCAAAGGGGAACTAAAAAGCCTCTTGATGAAGGTGAAAGAGGAGAGTGGAAAAGCTGGCTTAAAACTCAACATTCAAAAGCTAAGATCATGGCATCTGGTCCTATCACTTCATAGCAAGTAGAAGGGGAAAAAGTGGAAGCAGTGACAGATTTTATTTTCTTGGACTCCAAAATCACTGCGAATGGTGACTGCAGCCATAAAATTAAAAGACACTTGCTCCTTGGAAGGAAAGCTATGACAAACCGAGGCAGCATGTTAAAAAGCAGAGACATCACTTTGCTGACAATGGTCCATGTAAGTCAAAGCTATGGTTTTTCCAGTAGTCATGTACAGATGTGAGAGTTGGACCATAAAGGAGGCTTAGCACCAAAGAATTGATGTTTCCAAACTGTGGCGCTGGAGAAGACTCTTGAGAGTCCCTTGGACTGCAAAGAAATCAAACCAGTCAATCCTAAAGGAAATCAACCCTGCATATTCACTGGAAGGACTGATGCTAAAGCTGAAGCTCTGATACTTTGGCTACCTGATGTGAAAAGCCAACTCACTGGAAAAGACTTTGATTCTGGGAAAGATTGAAGGCAAAAGAAGAGGGCAGCAGAGGATGAGATGGTTAGATAGCATCACTAACTCAATGGACATGAATTTGAGCAAACCCCGGGAGATAGTGAAAGACAGGGGAACCTGGCATGCTGCAGACCATGGGGTTGCTTGCAAAGAGTCAGACATGACTTAGTGACTGAACAACAAAATGGAACTCTGGAAATAAACATCTCTACATATTGTTGTATTTGAAGTCAGTTGCATTAGTTAGAGATAAAGACATCTCTAACATTATGTCTTTAGAGAAGGAGGTTGGATGTTTCATAAAAAAAAACAACTAGAAATGATGACTGGACACAGAGTAGATGATCTGCTTGGGGTCTGACACACTGACTCCTGAGTGTTATGACTTTATAAAAGTTCTCAAAACAAGAAACTTCAATTTAAACTGAGGAGGTTTGAGAGGAATTCAATTTATGATACTGGGGAAAGAAGACCTGGAAAATGTATATGGCTTTATAGAAAAATAGAAAACCCCAATATGCTTATTCTTATGTTCTCTCAAGTGGTTGACTTCTTGAAGGGGATCTATGGGAGAGCAAATAGGCAAGTCTGATGTTGCAGTCATGGTCATGTGACTTTCTGGACATATGTCCCAAGAACACTGGAATAAAATTTCTATTTGATGTGATTCTGTGGTGCAAATCCTCTGTCACTGAACTTCATAGATTTCTGTTGTAAGAATTGGCAAGGGATGAAAAAAGTATGAAACAGCAAGAGAGACACTGATGTATAGATCAGTCTTATGGACTTTGTGGGAGAGGGAGAGGGTGGGGAGATTTGGGAAAATGGCATTGAAACATGTATAATGTCATGTATGAAACGAGTCGCCAGTCCAGGTTCGATGCACGATACTGGATGCTTGGGGCTGGTGCACTGGGACAACCCAGAGGGATGGTATGGGGAGGGAGGAGGGAGGAGGGTTCAGGATGGGGAACACATGTATACCTGTGGCAGATTCATTTTGATATTTGGCAAAACTAATACAATATTGTAAAGTTTAAAAATAAAATAAAATTAAAAAAAAAAGAAAATAGGCCATATCAATCTTTATCTTCAAATTGTCTATTATATTTCTACATTGCTTGTTAGATTATCTTTTGTAAGATTTTATCAAAGTAGCACTAAAAGGAACACTATTATTGTTTTAAAATAGTCAAGACCAATCAGAATACAAAATTTGAATCATGCTATTGTAAAGAGTTATAAGTATAGAAGACTTTATGTGGCCTTTAGGGCATCTATGACCACATTAGAGGATATTTTTCTCTTTATCGAAGCCATTGCTGTCTCATTTGAGATGAACTCATTGTAAATCATTCCACAGAAAACCGTGAGGAAGAGGAAATAGGATCCATTTCAAATCAGTTGTGTATCAAATAGATTTGTTTAGTTTGTTTTGAGACAAATGTCTCAGGAAAACAGAGCTGGGGAGGTTTTGTGTTGTTTTAGAATGAAAAAGCTATATTTTATTAAATGTCATCAAATAGAGAGTTGTTTCACAAAATCAGGAGACAAGCCTCTACAATGTACTCATGATTTTGAGAAAGTAAAACGAATTATTTTTGACAAGATTGACTTTTAAGAATTGCACACAATATTATTAAGAAAGGGACGTAATTCAAAACTGACATGGTTTACATGGATTATGTCACTATGACCAATTTAAGTGACTAACAAATTTAGTTGACATAACTTAGATTTTAATTAAAGATGACAATATTAGGCTTTTGTATGTTCATAATAGAATCTGGTGATTCATATTCCTTTATACTCTCAATATACACTTACAATTGAAATAGATCAGAAATTTGCATAAATTGTAACTGTATAGTGTGATGAATTTTCACAAAGGAAATATATCCATTCATTGCATCCAGATCAGAATGCACTCCTGAGGCTACCCTGTTCCCCTTAGAGTAACTGAGCAAATTCTTAAGAGTAATCACTGTGTTGACTTCCTACTGTGGCAATAATTTAACTTTAAATAAATGGAATCAAACAATATATATTGTTTTGTGTCTGATATTTTCATTCAGTATTATATTTGTAACAATAATGATGTGTGTAGCTGCAGTTCACTTATTCTCATTGCTCATCTTATATATCCGTTCTATTGTATAAATATGTCACAACTTATTTATTCTGCTGATGAACATTCGTGTTGTTTCTAGATTTGGGCTATTATGAATAACACAGCTTAGCACACTTTTATATATAACTTTTGGTGAACATATGTCTTCATTTCTGTAGGTATACCTAGAAATGGAATTGCTAGGTCATAGGGTAGGAATGTGTTTAGCTTAGTTGATTTTGTCTAACAGTTTCCCCAAATGCCTGTCCCATTTTACACTCTAATCCAAGGGTCTAAAAATGCAGTTTGATTCTAGCCAACCACTGTACTTTTTTGTCTTTTTCATTTTAGCCATTTTGATGGCTCTGGAGAGGTTTCAAATTGTGATTTTAATTTGCATTTACCTGATAACTAATGACATTGAATGTTTTTTCATACATTTATTGACTATTTTCATATGCTCTTTTGTGCATATTCATATTTTTAAACCCATTTCTTTATTTCATAGTCTGCCTTAATCTTATTGTTTATAGGAACTTTTGATATTTTTAAGATATAAGTCCTTTCTTGGATATGTGTATTATAAATACCTTCTACAAAACTCTAGTTTGCCTTTTTACTTTTTCTGATTGTCTTGCATCATATTGTTGAATAGAGACATTGTCACTTTTTAACATTATCTTCAGTTATTATTTTTATTTTACTCCCTCATTACAGTAAAACACACTGTATATCTGAGCCTTATGAAGCCCCAGATAGAAAGATCTATTTAATCAACAGCTTCAAGCTTGGTCTATATTACAAAATCCCATTTAGGAATTTTGTCCCAAAGGTATAATTTAGAAAATCAGGCTGTATAATATGTTTACCTTTTTGATCATCAAATTAATTTCATCCTAGTGTTTAGTTTGAAATTAATTAAGTTCATATTTAAAATATGATCTTTTTCTATTCTAAATATAAATAAATGTTCAAAAAGACTTGAAGATCACTGAAAATAAAAGTTATGCCAGTCTATTGGCTTTATGACTATGGATATCTCCTACTCAGTCTTTCTATGTTATAACCTCTTCAGCCACTATATGTGACTCCTTGGAGCCTGTTATATTTTGTACTATCGTCCTGACCAATATCCCTGCAGAGACTGTTCTACCTCCATCTATTCTTTTACCTATTTCCAGAGATATATTTATACACATACATTGACATAAAACACTTCTTGGGTCAAAACGCTGTATAAAATTCAGGCCCCTTTGTCCAGCACACGAGATCATGAATAAGATGGTCTGTCTCTTCTCCAGTCACCTGACTTTAGATACAGTTCCTTGAACAGACACAGGATAGCACCCTTCTGCACTCAGAATGACTGTGTGGTGCTTAGTCACTCGCTTCCCTGGTGATTCAACTGGTGAAGAATCCCACCTGCAATGAAGCACACCTGGTTTCAATCCCTGGTTTGGGAAGATCCCCTGGGGAAGGGAAAGGCTACCTACTCTAGTATTCTGGCCTGGAGAATTCCATGGACTGTAGCCTACTAGGCTCCTCTGTCCATGGGGATTTTCCAAGTAAGAATACTGGAGTGTGTTGCCATGCCTCCTCCAGGGGATCTTCCCAACACAGGAATCCAGCCCAGGTCTCTCACATTGCAGGTGGATTCTTTACCATCTGAGTCACCAGGGAAGAATGAATTTATCCCTGTTTTTTCCTACCTGCCAGACTCTGATTATTTAAACCTCTGTTCCTGTACCTCTGAAAAGCCTTTCCCTGACCTTCCTAAACATAACTGTGCTCCTCAAATGTTTGAATATAACACATACTTGCTGCTGCTGCTGCTGCTGCTAAGTCGCTTCAGTCGTGTCCGACTCTGTGTGACCCCATGGACTGCAGCCTACCAGGCTTCTCCATCCATGGGATTCTCCAGGCAAGAACACTGGAGTGGGTTGTCATTTCCTTCTCCAATGCATGAAAGTGAAAAGTGAAAGTGAAGTTGCTCAGTCATGTCTGACTCTTAGCAACTCCATGGACTGCAGCCTACCAGGCTCCTCCATCCATGGGATTTTCCGGGCAACAGTACTGGAGTGGGGTGCCATTGCCTTCTCCCATAACCCATACTTATCTTCTTGTTTATACAATCCTTTTTGCTTCCAAAGAAACTAGGAAGCTTCAGGCAGAGATAAATGTCTTACTCATTTTTGTGTCCATAGTGCCTAGAATGGGCCTAATAAAGTGTCCTGTATAAATTTATTGAGTAAATAAATTTACCATTCTTTCCTATAAATTTCTTTTCCTTTCCAAAATACTTCAAGAATGTCAATAAAATTATATCCCAGAAATTATATCTCCTACAATGAGGAATAATTAAAAAGTAAAGAATATAGTTACATACTTGGCTTCCCTGATAGCTCAGTTGGTAAAGAATCTGCCTGCAATGCAGAAGACCCTGGTTGGGGAAGATCCCCTGGAGGAGGGATAGGCTATCCATTCCAGTATTCTTGGGCTTCCCTTGTGGCTCAGCTGGCAAAGAATCTGCCTGCAATACAGGAGACCTGAGTTCAATCCCTGGGTTGGGAAGATCCCCTGGAGAAGGGAAAGGCTACCCACTCCAGTATTCTGACCTGGAGAATTCCATGGACTGTATAGTCCTTAGGGTTACAAAGAGTCGGACATGACTGAGCCACTTTACTTTCACTGGAAGAAGAAAGTTTTGAATAAGCTTGCATTTTTGATACTTTCACAGAGCTGAATGATAACCTTATGGTAAAGAATAAAATGACTCAAAATGAACAGTATAAACTTTTTTCTTTTGTTCACTTAGCCAAGAGAAGCCTTATTTATTGGTTGTTGAAAGTTATTTATAAATTTTAGTATTTGGTTAGTGTTAAAAGATAAGTGTTGAAAGGACAGAAGTGAGGATTAATAGAGCTTAGAAGAAAGAGATGGCTTGCAGTACCTCCTGAGGAAAAAAAGGCATTATTCCTTGTGCCCTGTCAGATAAGGGAGGTCCTTGGTAAGAAGTGGCTGAGAGAGATTAGAGAAGCTGATATAACATTCCAGAAGCAGAAAACTCTGAGACCAGGTGGCAGCTCAAGGTCTCCCAGTGGGTGCAGGGTAGGCTTACAACAACTGCAGTCTGACAAAAACACAAAGAAGGTTAAGGCACTCCCCAGCTTAGATATTATTTATACAATTGGCTCCAACTGTAGCACAGTAAACTTTCTAAATTACACCATGAAGAGTTTTCTGGAATCTTTGATTACAGTGACAACTGCATAATACAAGGATATAGGATAAAAATCTCATTACCTCCCATTTCCTCCATTCAAGAGGCTTATAATGTGGTTTGAGGCTAGGTCTTTGTCAAATTTATTTGAGTTGTCAAAGAGAATATGAGATTGTCACAGAGATAGTCTGAAAGTATAATGCTCTCATACTTAGTCTGTGTACTATTCACGGGAAGATGTCATGTTATAATCCACATCACAAGAGATGTCGATGTTAGATACTTCATACAATCAGTAGCTCTTCTCAACTCTACAAACTCTGATCACAGCAGAATTCACTATTGCTATATCAAGACTGGGAGAGGTATGAAAAAGAATTAATTCAAAAATTCAATCATCCATGTGGACATTTCACTGTTTCACTGTGTAAGCTACCCTGATGAGGAATTGCTAATGTCAATTAGTCTGATATTATTTACATTGACTAAACTATATTCAGTGGTACATATGTTTAAAGTTGTGAGCAATCATTATTATGGAAAAATAAAGTAAACCTTCATTCAGGGCTGTTACTTGCATTTACTGATGTTTAAATCTGAGCATCAAAACCACCTCTGAATTTTTTAACTTGGAAGACAGGTCTTGTTGGTAGTATTAATTTCAAGTTAGGCTCTATGCAATGACAGGTAGAACTATTACTTGATTTTAAGGATTAAATTTAAGAGCTAAGTTTTAAGTTCAGCTACTATAGTATGGGCTGCTGCTGCTAAGTCGCTTCAGTCATATCCAACTCTGTGCGATCCCATAGACAGCAGCGCACCAGGCTCCATGTCCCTGAGATTCTCCAGGCAAGAACACTGGAGTGGGTTGCTATTTCCTTCTCCAATGCATGAAAGTGAAAAGTGAAAGTGAAGTCGCTCAGTCGTGTCCGACTCCTAGCGACCCCATGGACTGCAGCCTACCAGGCCCCTCCATCCATGGGATTTTCCAGGCAAGAGTATTGGAGTGGGTTGCCATTGCCTTCTCCGATAGTATGGGCTATCATCATTCAATTAGCAACTTCAAGTTTATAGCACAACTCCATGTACATTATATCACCTAATTCTCACAAGTTTTTAGGCAAGCATTATTATTTCTCCTACTTTACAGATGGTGGAATTGAGGCTGAACAAGAGCCATTAATGTGCTCAAAATGACAGTCATTGAATGGACTCAAGACTCAAGCTCATATCTCTGAACTCCAAATCCTCAGTCCCATTATTAAACACAACTTTACAGATGGTGGAATTGAGGCTGAACAAGAGCCATTAATGTGCTCAAAATGACAGTCATTGAATGGACTCAAGACTCAAGCTCATATCTCTGAACTCCAAATCCTCAGTCCCATTATTAAACACAACTTTACAGATGGTGGAATTGAGGCTGAACAAGAGCCATTAATGTGCTCAAAATGACAGTCATTG
This sequence comes from Bison bison bison, assembly GCF_000754665.1. NCBI lineage: Eukaryota > Metazoa > Chordata > Mammalia > Artiodactyla > Bovidae > Bison > Bison bison. The sequence goes on along the minus strand of NW_011494843.1, from coordinate 1,419,303 downwards.
AATGGACTCAAGACTCAAGCTCATATCTCTGAACTCCAAATCCTCAGTCCCATTATTAAACACAGCTGTCTCAGCCTGGACTGTCTTTTTGTTTTGCATTCTTGTTGATTAATATAAGCCTGGAATTGAATTGTTTTTAAACGAATAAATTTATATTTTCTGTTTATTTTCAAATTTTTTAGGAACTCATTGGAATTTTATATACATTATTATTTTTTTACCAGCAAGATATCTTTCTGTCATGAATTCAGAGCACAGCAAAATCGATGGCATATCAAGGTAGGATGTGATATATTATTTAAATCATGAATATTGTGCATCAGTGGTCCTCAACATTTAAAGCATAAGGGATGGGTTTTGTGAAAGACAATTTTTCCACAGACTGTGGCAGGAGGATGGTTTTGGGATGATTCAAGTGCATTACATTTATTGTACATTTTATTTCTATTATTATTACATTGTGATAATGTGGTAATGTAAGCAATGGGGAGCAGCTGTAAATATAGATGAAGCTTCTCTTGCTCACGCACCACTCACCTCCTGCTCTACAGTCTGGTTCCTAACAGGCCACGGACTGGTACCAGTCTGTGGCCCAGGGTTTGGGGATCCCTGCTGTACATAAACAAAATATGAGAAACATTTTCTCAAGAGGGATTATTAACACATAATTCTAAAGGTCGATTTAATATGAATAATGATTATCTTTGGTTGTTGAAAATGTCAGTGACTTTTTTATGTTTCCCTATTTTCCAGATAATCTCTAATGACTATGTAATACGTACAATATTGAAAAAATATATGTTTTAAAAAGAAAGTGTGTGATTCTGCATGGTTTTCGATGTGTTTTAAATCTTTGACCTGATCTAACCTCTAGTGTATTGGACTTCCTAGAAAAGTCCAATTCTCATCTCTTCTCCAAACCAGGAGTTACTTTTCATTTCTTAGTCAGTTATACCAACTGAGTATTTGGAAGATGCCCCCTCCAACACTAAAGTAATTCAGATCTCCGTTAGGTAGGTCAGATTTCCTTAAATAAGATGGGATTTTAATAGAAGAAGTTCTTAAATTGTTCTAGAACTCTTCTAACAAAAGTCTGAGTTTCTTTTCTTTAGCCAAGTCTACATGGAAAAATAATGATCTCCAGAGAGACCAGTGGAACCATTTTACAACCTTACTATTCATCTTGAGGCCAATACTATGCATATAGAATAGCCAGTGTTCTGTTGTCCTTGAGGCGATTGTGTGAAAACTATGCTACTAGGTTTATAGAAGCAAGCATTTAAAGTTCCTTTGAAAAAGGATATTTTAAATCTGATTATGCCCATTAAAAGATTCAACAATCCTATTCTATATTTTAGTACATAATGTTGAAAAAAAGATGAGTCCTAAGTGTGACTTTATTTTTAAACATGTAATCTTCATTAGACTGTGAATTCTTTCAGGGAAGGGTCCATATTTTATATACATTTACACCCACACCCTTTCCCCCAGCATCAGTAGGGGCTCAAAATTATCAGTTGAATAAGGTGAATATTAATTGCATTTGAATATCATAAGACAGTCTTCCATATTATACTGCAAATTGTTGTAATTTTACTGTAGAAAAAAATAGTAGTCCCTGATACCTGACAAATTGTTCTAGTTTATAAACCAATCCCAATGTACACACACATTCACACACACAAAGGCTCATGATTAGCACGAACCTCTTTTTTATTTTATTCTTTTAAGTACCTATTCAATTGGCTTATTCTCACACCATTAGATTTTCCGAGTGCAGAGATGCAAAAATAATCCTCAGTGAAGTCACTACTCGTGAAACTCCACAAAATGTCTTTATCTTTTACTTCAACAAGAATTTTTGTTAAAGTAGCAATCCACATTGCTATAAAGTTTGAAAATAATTTCCTTTATAATGGATGTGAGAGTTGGACTGTGAAGAAAGCTGAGCACCAAAGAATTGATGCTTTTGAACTATGGTGTTGGAGAAGACTCTTGAGAGTCCCTTGGACCACAAGGAGATCCAACTAGTCCATTCTAAAGATCAGTCCTGGGTGTTCTTTGGAAGGAACGATGCTAAAGCTGAAACTCCAATACTTTGGCCACCTCGTGCGAAGAGTTGATTCATTGGAAAAGACTCTGATGCTGGGAGGGATTGGGGGAAGGAGGAGAAGGGGACGACAGAAGATGAGATGGCTGGATGGCATCACCGAATTGATGGACATGAGTTTGAGTG
>NW_011494843.1:1376944-1416967 GCF_000754665.1 Bison bison bison | reverse complement strand
ATGAGTTTGAGTGAACTCTGGGAGTTGGTGATGGACAGGGAGGCCTGGCGTGCTGCAATTCATGGGGTCGCAGAGTCGGACATGACTGAGCGACTGAACTGAGCTATAACTAAAATGTGACGTTTCTCAGTTAATGGTCCAGATAGAAGCAGGGATATCCACAGGGGCTGCTGCTGCTGCTGCTAAGTCGCTTCAATCGTGTCCGACTCTGTGTAACTCCATAGACGGCAGCCCACCAGGCTCCCCCGTCCCTGGGATTCTCCAGGCAAGAACACTAGAGTGGGTTGCCATTTCCTTCTCCAATGCATGGAAGTGAAAAGTGAAAGTGAAGTCACTCAGTCGTGTCCGACTCTTATCAGCCTCATGGACTGCAGCCTACCAGGCTCCTCCGTCCATAGGATTTTCCAGGCAAGAGTACTGGAGTGGGGTGCCATCGCCTTCTCTGTTCCACAGAGGCAAGATAAAATAATTGTCACTAGACGTACTCAGAGTAGGAGAAAATATTTTTTTAAAGGCATGATTCATTGGGGAAACATGGTCTTGTGTAATCATTAAATCCATGCCCCTGTCTCAAAGTGTATAGGGTTCACAACTGTCCCTTCAGTACTGATTTTGAAGCCCATTTTGACTGACATGGCCCCATGCATTTTTCCTGGCCATCAGATCACATTAACACTGCATACCATTTATCAAATTATGAAGTTTCAGAGAAATGAAGGTAGTTATTAGTGAGAAAAACTGGCATCTATTCATTTAAAATAACTAAGAAACTGCATAAAAAGCGATTGCAGGAAATATACAACAAATAATAGCGCTAGTTCCAACAGTGTCACTTGTACTAACAACCTTTATAAAAATACCTATAGCAGATTTATTTCAGTAGCATAAACACTGAAGAGTCCTTTGACTTCCAAGAAGATGAAATAATATGTAGGTCATGAATACATAAGTTTTATTTCTATAACTGAAAGTATTTCACCACTTCAAGAAGTATTTATGAGACAAATTACTGGAATAGTACAGAATTAAATTTGGTTTTATATAGCATCTTTCATACCTCAAGTATCTCAATAGCTTTTTGAAAGTACAGAAATGCAGTGACGATTGGAAACTGAAGAAGCCATTATGCATTTAAGGGCAGATGATATAGGCTTGGATTCAGAGACGTGCTTTATGGATTCAGGGAACAGGATATTCTTCCACTCATTCTTTATAAGTTCTGTGTCATCTTTATGTTTTACCTGAACTGCAATCAAGGACAGGCAGTGGGGCTTTAGTGCAATAGCTCCTTTAATCATAAAGTAAACTGTCCCTAGGTTGTAGGGACAGGGTTGCCAGGGAAGTCCCGCCATAATATTATATAGCTTTTATTATAAGACTTGAATTTCTCAAACCACTGACCCTGTAATGATAAGTAACCCTGGCATAGAACACTCTGTAAAATGCCATCCGATCTCCAGGATATAAATAAACTTACATTTAATTTCATAGGAAGATGATAGGGACTGGACCAAGTTTTTATTCCAAGATGGTCAAGAAATGGAAAAGTTGGAGACAAATTGGTTTTTCCTATGGTGGAATTCAATTTATACCAGGTTGGAGAAAGATCTGAAAAAAAAAAAATACCTGCAGCTTTTTCAATAAGACGTGGGGAAGAGAAATATAAACAAGTGTTATTGCCCTTCATGATATTTTATATGGCAGAACAGTTTGTAACTGGAAAGTATTGTTCATGTCAGAGAGAAATTCCCAGGGAAATGAAAAGCTAGTAAGGATCAGCATGAAATCTGGAATTGTTCTAAGCAGACTGTTCACTGACGGGGAACATTACTAAGTGGAGAGAGCCCCACACTCAGCAGTAAAGGTTAGAAATCAGAATTGTTCACAGAAGAAATAACCTCTGCCCTTTTCCTTTACTCTAAACTAAGCCACAATTATGCTGCAAATGTTAGTTTCACATTTACGCACAAAGACTGGTGACCAACTGCCCCACTGTTTTGCTTTTGTTTTATTCCCCTTCTCTTCAGCCTTAATTCATGAGTTCACTTTTTTATATTTTAACTTAAATTTTATTCTATGGACTTGATTTCTCCATTTCTCAAGAATATTCATAGTCTTAATTTATCCCTGACCACTTTTAACAGCAACTTTTTCTCCATTAGTATCAAACGACAAACTACACATAATTTTCACTAACTTTAAGAATTCCTGTGCATTTTCTGTTTAAGAAATCCTTACTAGAAAGGATTTCCTGCTTTCCTTTTCTTTAGAACTTTTGATACTATGTCTACTGTCATTAATTCTGGATCCAACTTATTTTTTTCTATTTGATTCAGCTCCTTGTCTCATTGTTTGATGGGAAGAGTCTTCAACATCTATAATATTTTCCAAATAGATACTTTTCAAAGTATCATTTCTACTCTCTGACATTTTCTCATGTTTTGACATTCACTTACATCACTTCTTTGAAACACTTTAATTTTTTGCATATGGGACCTCTACCATTTACCCAAATATCCAGCTTTCCTTCTGGAATCTCTTTTATTTACCTTCTACTCCTACAGTTCAGTTCAGTTCAGTTCAGTCACTCAGTCATGTCTGACTCTTTGCGACCCCATGAACTGCAGCACGCCAGGCCTCCCTGTCCATCACCAACTCCTGGAGTCCACCCAAACCCATGTGCATTAAGTTGGTGATGCCATCCAACCATCTCATCCTCTGTTGTCCCCTTCTCCTCCTGCCCTCAATCTTTCCCAGCATCAGGGTCTTTTCAAATGAGTCAGCTCTTAGCATCAGGTGGCCAAAATATTGGAGTTTCAGCTTTAGCATCATTCCTTCCAAAGAAATCCCAGGGCTGATCTCCTTAAGAATGGACTTGTTGGATCTCCTTCAGAATGGACTTGTTGGATCTCCTTTCAGTCCAAGGGACTCTCAAGAGTTTTCTCCAACACCACACTTCAAAAGCATCAATTCTTTGGCACTCAGCTTTCTTTACAGTCCAACTCTCACAGTATGGATCCTCTCTTAAGAGGAGCATGGAAAAAGAGAGAGCATAACATTTATGATCATAAGATCTAGCTTCAGGTTTTGGCTCTACCACTTACTGTGCAAGGTTGAATAAATCACTCCTGTCTATTTTCTTATCTAGAAGATGAAGGTACTCATACCATCTGCCCTTCTTATACCCCAGAGTGAACTGGGGGATCAAATGTGAAACAAATGCAATGAGGCTTTGTAAACCATTGCAGTGCACACTGGATGTGCCATTTTGTTCAGTATGCTCTCAGCGCATCACCCTTATCCTCTCATAGCTTGTGGTTTTAGTTGGGATGGCTCTAGCCTCCTTCAGCCATGTTTAGGAGCAGGCATGCTTCCAGGTTTGGCCAATCAGATCACAGGCCAATTGCTTTAGGGATAGGCACAGATGAAAGTTTAAGGGTAGGCACAGATGCAAGCTGAAGCTCCAATACTTTGACCACCTGCTGTGAAGAGACAGTTCATTGGAAAAGACCCTGATACTGGGAAAGATTGAGGGCAGGAGGAGAAGGATGAGATGGTTGGATGGCATCACCGACTAAATGAACATGAGTTTGAGCAAACTCCGGGAGATAGTGAAGGACAGGGAAGCCTAGCATGCTACAGTCTATGGGGTTGCAAAGAGTCAGACATGACTTAGTGACTGAACAACAGCAACAACACAGGCAAGTGAGGCAGTAAGACTATCTGCCAAAAACTTATTATAAATATCAAATAATAGTTGGTAGTGACTTATTGAGTGAGTCCAATGATGGCATTCTGAAGTAGCTACCCATTATTTTCTATGATGTAGATTCCATGAACTGCTGTCCATCTTATCGCAGGACAAGTTTTTCAGTATTTCCTACAAGTCCAGGAGAAACACAGTATTCAACCCAGAGAATCAATAGTGCTGAGATTGAGAAACAGTGCCTGAGAGACTAGTATATATTTCTTGGTCTATAATACATCTTTTTTTTTCACTATGGAGTTTCTCAGTAAATATTAATTGAAAGACTAAATGACTGAATAAATAAATGTGGGTGAACAGGTGGAAAGCTAATATCATTGAGAGCTTGTTCATCTAGTTAGTTTTAACAAAGGTGGTACGTGAGTTAAGATCTTCTATCAAGCTGGTGCTTTTATTTGCATTTTCTTTGTTATCTTTTCACATCTCTAATAGTTCTTAATTTATGATTTGTCATTGTCAAATCATAAACTTATTTTCTAATCTTTTTCCATTTTCTGTGATTCATAAACCCAAAGACATGAAACTCCAGATTACATATGGTATGTGTATGCTTCTCTGGTGGATAATGAAGTATTTTGTGTTGCTCCACAGAAGTGCTGTTTGGTTCAGAATTTCAAACTACAGATATTCAATTTACAATGGGATTATGTCCTGGTAAACCCGTCAAAAAAGCAAAATGACTGTCTGGGGAGGCCTTACAAATAGCTATGAAAAGAAGAGAAGTGAAAAGCAAAGGAGAAAAGGAAAGATATAAGCATCTGAATGCAGAGTTCCAAAGAATAACAAGAAGAGATAAGAAAGCCTTCTTAAGCGATCAATACAAAGAAATAGAGGAAAACAACAGAATGGGAAAGATAGAGATCTCATCAAGAAAATTGGAGATACCAAGGGAACATTTCATGCAAAGATGGGCTCGATAAAGGACAGAAATGGTATGGACCTAACAGAAGCAGAAGATATTAAGAAGAGGTGGCAAGAATACACAAAGGAACTGTACAAAAAAGATCTTCATGACCAAGATAATCATGATGGTATGATCACTCACCTAGAGCTAGACATACTGGAATGTGAAGTCAAGTGGGCCTTAGAAAGCATCACTACGAAGCTAGTGGAGGTGATGGAATTCCAGTTGAGCTATTTCAAATCCTGGAAGATGATGCTGTGAAAGTGCTGCACTCAATATGCCAGCAAATCTGGAAAACTTAGCAGTGGCCACAGGACTGGAAAAGGTCAGTTTTCATTCCAATCCCAAAGAAAGGCAATGCCAAAGAATGCTCAGACTACCACACAATTGCACTCATCTCACATGCTAGTACGGAGAAGGCAATGGCACCCCACTCCAGTACTCTTGCCTGGAAAATCCCATGGACGGAGGAGCCTGATAGGCTGTAGTCCATTGGGTTGCGAAGAGTTGTACATGACTGAGCGACTTCCCTTTCACTTTTCACTTTCATCCATTGGAGAAGGAAATGGCAACCCACTCTAGTATTCTTGCCTGGAGAATCCCAGGGACGAGGGAGCCTGGTGGGCTGCCCTCTATGGGGTCACAGAGAGTCAGACACAACTAAAGTGACTTAGCAGCAGAAGCAGCACATGCTAGTAAAGTAATGCTCAAAATTCTCCAAGCCAGGCTTAAGCAATACGTGAACCGTGAACTTCCAGATATTCAAGCTGGCTTTAAAAAAGGCAGCGGAACCAGAGATCAAATTGCCAACATCTGCTGGATCATAGAAAAAGCAAGAGAGTTCCAGAAAAACATCTATTTCTGCTTTATTGACTATGCCAAAGCCTTTGACTGTGTGGATCACAATCAACTGTGGAAAATTCTGAAAGAGATGGGAATACCAGACCACCTGACCTGCCTCTTGAGAAACTTATATGCAGGTCAGGAAGCAACAGTTAGAACTGGACATGGAACAACAGACTGGTTCCAAATAGGAAAAGGAGTACATCAAGGCTGTATATTGTCACCCTGCTTATTTAACTTATATGCAGAGTACATCATGAGAAACGCTGGGCTGGAAGAAGCACAAGCTGGAATCAAGAATGCCTGGAGAAATATCAATCACCTCAGATATGCAAATGACACCACCCTTATGGCAGAAAGTGAAGAGGAACTAAAATGCCTCTTGATGAGAGTGAAAGAAGAGAGCAAAAAAGTTGGCTTAAAGTTCAATATTCAGAAAACGAAGATCATGGCATCTGGTCTCATCACTTCATGGCAAATAGATGGGGAAACAGTGGAAACAGTGTCAGACTTTATTTTTTGGGGCTCCAAAATCACTGCAGATGGTGACTGCAGCCATGAAATTAAAAGACGCTTACTCCTTGGAAGGAAAGTTATGATCAACCTAGATAACATATTGAAAAACAGAGACATTACTTTGCCAAAAAGGTCCATCTAGTCAAGGCTATGGTTTTTTCCATGGTAATGTATGGATACGAGAGTTGGAATGTGAAGACAGCTGAGCGCTGAAGAATTGATGCTTTTGAACTGTGGTGTTGGAGAAGACTCTTGAGAGTCCCTTGTACTGCAAGGAGATCCAACCAGTCCATTCTAGAGGATATCAGTCCTAGGTATTCTATGGAATGAATGAGGCTGAAGCTAAAACTCCAATACTTTGGCCACCTGATGCGAAGAGCTGACTCATTGGAAAAGACTCTGATGCTGGGAGGGATTGGGGGCAGGAGAAGGGGATGACAGAGGATGAGGTGGCTGGATGGCATCACTGACTTGATGGACCTGAGTTTGAGTGAACTCTGGGAGATGGTGATGGACAGGGAGGACTGACCTGCTGCGATTCATGGGGTCACAAAGAGTTGGACATGACTGAGCGACTGAACTGAACTGAAACCCGTCATAATCTGAAAATACCTTAAACTGAAAATGCATCCAATACACCTAACCTATAGAACATCATAGCTTAGCCTAACCTATTTTAAATATGCTTAGAACACTTACATTATTCTACGATTAGGCAAAATTGTCTAACACAAAGCCTATTTTGTAATAAAACATTGAATATCTCATATAATTTGTCAAACACAGCACCAAAAGTGAAAAATAGGATGGCTGTATGGGTACAGAATGGTTGTTAAGTGTATTGGTTTTTTACCTTTGTGATGGTGTGGCTGACTGTGAGTTGTGGCTTAGTGCCACTGCCCAGCATCATGAGAGAGTGTGTGCTGCATATCCTGAGCCCAGGAAAAACCAAAAGTCAGAATTTGATGTGTGGCTTCTACTGAATGCATATCCCTTTTGCACCATTGTAAAATCAAAGAAATCTTTTATCGAAGCATTGTGTAAGTCAAGGATTTAATGTATGGAGAAAGTTTCCTTACTTATAAGAAGCACTTTTTCAACAAAGACATGTACCTTTGTAATTCTTACAAAATGGCACTAAAAAATCATCATGCAGTGTAACCAAAATTCAAAATTGGAGCCAAATTAGAAGGCTTCAAAATCTCTTAGACATTTAAAAATATGGTTAAATGCTTATTCAAGTATAGCACAGAAAGATCTATCTTGAGGAACTCTCAGAAAAACCCTGAAAAATCTGAGCATGAAAGAGAATCATGGCTAGGTTTGAGTAAGGGTGCTTTAGTATACTGAAGGTTCTGACTGCTGGCCCTGTTTTGTTGAGAGTGCAGGTAAAGGGCATGTTGTCCAGCATCATGAGGCACCCACAGATCTGCTCAGAGAATGAGGGCCTTGACTGTTTTGGAAGATGGTGAAAGTGTTAATTCCTTAGTTGTGTCAGACTCTGTGACTCCATGGACTGTAGCCCACCGGGCTACTCTACCCATGGTATTCACCAGGCAAAAATACTAGAGTGGGTAGCCATTCCCTTCTCCAAGGAATCTTCCCCACCCAGGGATCAAACCCAGGTCTCTTGCATTGTAGACAGAATCTTTACCATCTGAGCCAAGGTGGTGAATGTGCCTTAATCAGTTATTTTTTCCACAATGGCTGGCTCAAGGCAAGTCTTCCTAACATATTTGTTGGATAGTTCCTAGACTGCTATTACACAAAACTGCCAGACTTTGAAAGGAATGAGACTTACAGTACTGAGGAATATGGTAAAAAATGTGGTAGCATGTTCATTGGTGCTGGTTGTAGTTAGTTGTGTAAGATAAGAAATCTGTGGAGAATCTCAGAATTTCCTTTGCCTCTGAAGGTCTTCTGTTCTGGGAATCTTCTCAGAACTAGGTAAAGAAGGATGGTTGGTCACTCTATCTTGCTTCCCTGATTGTTTTTTACTGGAAGCACCAAGACCTTCTTCTGGTTTCTAAGAATTCTTAGACCTCTCACTTCCTTTCTCTCTCTTCATACAGTCCTGGGAGTCTTCCTTCATGAAGCCTCACAAATACTTTTTCCCTCCTTCCACTCTCTTGTTCTAAGTCCTCCTGACTTCTCCCCACTACCTGGATGCCAGAACAATATCTGTAATGTACCACCCCATCATACCACTCCTTTGCTCATGTGCTTTCAATGATGCTTCAGTGCCCAAAAGATGAAGTTAAGATCCAAAGAATAGGATCAGCCTCAAACTTCAATTTCCAGTGTTTGGTTCTCTGTTTTTCTCGAATGTGAACTCTGTTACAAAAATATGTACACTCACAACACCCAAATTCACTTTTAATTTTTTCAGTCATTTATCACATGTTTATAGATGGGGAAACATTGGAAACAGTGGCTGACTTTATTTTTCTAGGCTCCAAAGTCACTGCAGATGGTGATTGGAGCCATAAAATTAAAAGATGCTTACTCCTTAGAAGGAAAATTATGGCCAAACTAGACAGCATATTAAAAAACAGAGACATTACTTTGTCAACAAAGGTCCGTCTAGTCAAGGCTATGGTTTTTCCAGTGGTCATGTATGGATGTGAGAGTTGGACTGTGAAGAAAACTGAGCACCGGAGAATTGATGCTTTTGAACTGTGGTGTTGGAGAAGACTCTTTAGAGTCCCTTGGACTGCAAGGAGATCCAACCAGTCCATCTTAAAAGAGATCAGTCCTGAGTGTTCATTGGTAGGACTGATGTTGAAGCTGAAACTCCAATGCTTTGGCCACCTGATGTGAAGAGCTGACTTATTGGAAAAGACCCTGATGCTGGGAAAGACTGAGGGCAAGAGGAGAACGGGACGACAGAGGATGAGATGGTTGGATGGCATCACAGAATCAATGGACATGGGTTTGGATGGACTCTGGGAGTTGGTTATGGACAGGGAGGCCTGGTGTGCTGCAGTTCATGGGGTCGCAAAGAGTCGGACACGACTGAGCAACTGAATTGAACTGAACTGAAGTATAGTCCCTGTAAGATCCAGGAATTGTGCTAGACCCTAGGGAAAAGAGGAAATAAGAGACAGGGGCTCTATCCTTAAATAGATTGTTGTCTAGCAAGTTTTTTTTTTTTTTTTTAAATTGCAGATTTAGTGAAAGAATTGGCTTTTTATACATGCATACTTGGATCCGACTTTATATATACTGTTTTCTTTAATTCTCATAACAACTATATCAAAAAGGCTCTCATTATTTTTCCTATTTAATAATAAATGTAACTAAGGCTAACTAAAAAAGCTACATCACTATTCAAAATCACACATCACACATACACATGTTTTTATCTTATGTCTATCTTACTGCAAGCTCATGTCTTTTTCCTTGTACCAAATTGCTATTCCGAGGAGCTCATTTTTCATCCCTAGATGTTGTTAGACTTTTGTCTAAGCTGGATGCAAATCCAACTGGTCCACTAAAGTGCAGATTAATATCTATCTACTCTATAATGTCTTCCCTGAGAGTCATGTGGTTGGTCTCTCAACTCCCATAAACTCTTATTATCTGTACCAGACCTTTGTCATTAGATTAAAGGTTGTCTTGCTTTAATCTGTTGTGTATTTGTGTCTTCCAAATCTAGACATGGTGTAGGCTGTTAATGACTGGGATTGAGCTGTTTATTTTACAATAGCCTTTATAGTGCTTACATACCATAGTAGGTTTTTATTAAATATATTTTTGATTGTCAAACTGCCTTGTCATGTTCTACATAATTTAATTCAGATTGTCACTTTTCTGCCCAATTTTGATATGGCTTTAACCATGCCAGTATGCCATAAGTATCTTGAAAGTGGGGCTATATCTTTATTAACTTTGGTGAACTCAGTACCTATCATGGGGTCTAGTACACATGACACACAACAGGTATTTCTTAAATGGATGAATGACTGAATTAGGGGCTTTGATGTCCCTGGTAACAAGGGACATGTTTTCTAGGTCTTTCTCCAAATATTAATCAAATGCAACTTTGACATGAACTTATATTGGATCCAGAACTTGGTCATTTGTTAGCTAAATGACTTTAACTTTTTCTTTAAAGGCTCTTATGCCTCAGTATCTCCCAGTTCTCATCAGACCCATATGTCTCTGACAGAGTTATCTCTCCTCTGCCTCTTGGATCATGTCATCCCATTTCTCAAAACTCTCCCCTGACACACAAAACTGAACCAAATTACAAACTGCAAGCTTCAAGTTCTTTATCAGTTTTGGCTATTTTTTTTTCTTGTCTTGTTTATCTCTTTTCATTGTTTTATGCATCTTCTTCTTTTAAGTAAAAGTTAAATTCTCCCCCTTCCATCTATTAGTTGATATTTTGTTATTACTCCAACTTGGTGATATCTTTTCTTCAAATTACAGCCATTCTTAATTTTAAAAGACAACCTCTGAGTTTTTCTCTTCCATAAAGTCTTCTCTGACCCTCCTCTAAGAAAAGAAAAAAAGTCCCTCTTTATATTTTCTCAGATCATTCACTAATATGAGATTAGAGTGATCTTATGCCTCAATTTTCTTTTTTTCTCATATGAAGCTGTATGATGAAATTTTATAGCTCCAATTTATGTCACTTTCTCACTCCATATATTTCAAAGAATTTCTGCTGTCCATCAACTTGGGCTGTCATTTAAAGCCTCTGATGAGCTGGTTCTAATTGACCCAATATCATACCAGCCATGCTACAATCCTGGCAAAGTTTTCTTACCTCTGTTTCTTTGCTCTTAATAAATCCTTTTCCCAAGAATTCTTCCTTTGCCTCATGTCTGCATATACAAATCCTGCCAGTCCAACAACACAGAGGCTAAACCCTTTCATGGGGCTTACCCTAACTACTTCCAGTTAGAACCCACCCCCTATAGCCCCCCGCCAACCCAAGCACTAAACTGACTCCCTACTAAACTTATTTCTTTGTACAATTTATCATATTCTGCATTGTATATGAATTACTTATGCATGTGTCTTTTTCTACATGCTCCAATGCCTATAATGTCCATACTAGTCTCAGGTAGTAATTTCCTTATCCTTTGGACATCAATTTAATCATCACTTTCTCATAATCCTAATAATCTGAATAGGACAAATACCAGAATTAGTCATTAATAGCACTGTGTGCTTGTTCTTGGCACTTGTCACAGTTGCAATTTACTCTCCATTATATGATTATTGCATTAATGTCTGCTTCTCCCTTTACATAAAACAATAAAACATAAAGCAATATTTCTTTTGCCCTGTTAATGTATATACTTTGAACCAGGTACAGTATTTAGATTGTAGCAGTGATTTAATTAATATTAGTTGAATAAATGAATAGGGGATACATCTTTTATTTCAGGCTGAGATGATGTTTCCTAGAAAGCATAATATATTAAAGTGATTTGTCTATTGAGCAATACCTACAACATTTCTGAATTGGGCAGCATCATTGAATGGACCGAACACAAGCTCTGGAACTATACTGCTTCAGTTCTTTTAAATATTATTCGTGGGACTATTGGCAGCAAGGATTGGACTAAGGTAAGACCAGAGTTAGGGCACAGAATTTAAGTAGGCCCTCATCTCAGAGATGTAAATTGTTGTTATTGTTGTTTTGTTACTAATTCTTGTCCAACCCTTTTGTGACCGTATGGACTGCAGCCTGCCACGCTCCTCTGTCCATGGGATTTCAAAGGCGAGATTACTGGTGTGGGTTGCCATTTCCTACTCCAGGGGATCTCCCCAACCCAGGGACTGAACCCATGTCTCCTGCATTGTTAGGCAGGTTCTTTAACATTAGTGCCACCCTGGTGTATAGGACTTCTCAATAGATATTAGCTTTATTACCCGTTGTTACTAAGTCTAAAGTAGACCTGAGGTGAAGGGCATAGGGTAGGTTTGGATGGCATGAAGGGAATATGTTGAAGTTACCTGGAGAAATAAGTCAAAAAGCACTTCAGATAGTTGGAAGAAATATATAGACACTAGGCACAAGGGAAGGAGGGGTAGAAAAATGCCAGAAACAAACTTATTTGCTTACTTCTCAATTTGCTTAGGCCTGAGCAATTTATACTAACAGTAAAAAAGTTTTTGGTGTTCTGTTTTTTTGCTTAATTCTAGGTGTATAGTTTTTCAAAACTTGTTCCACATCATTGCCAAATAATTTTATTTTTTCTTGAGGCTGACTGGTATCTGATCCTGAAGTAAACTATCTTGACTTTCTCATGGATGATGAACTTTCCACTCAGGGCTTTCCTGTCTTGCTGATAGAAAAACTGCTGCTTTATTTGCAATCAATGGGTGTTCATTTGATGTTATTTATTTATAATATCAAGGGTAAAACATCTTAATGTATAAAAAATGTAATCATTATTCTCAAAAAAGGGCAGCTGTTCCAAGTCTGACTAAATTAACAAAAATATCATATATTTTTTCATCAGTCTATCATGTCACAAAGTTTCCCCCCATCAGAATCATGCCTAATTCATACATTTTAAAAGAAAGACAGATCACTTCTAAATGATTGTCCTTAAGATTTGCATAGTTAGCTAAACTAAATTAGCATCCTGAACCTGGTCATGATTGCCAAATTTGAAGGCCTTACTTACATTTTTGTCAAAGAAGTGTGAATTAATTTATGCTCTTATAAAATTTGTATGTATAATCAGTTTCTAATTTGAATAAGCAAACTGGCCCACAAAATTTTGCAAATTACTCTAATAAGTTCTCTTGGTATTTCTCACAGAAGGCTGAACAAATGTTGATAGAGGGACACACTGTTTGCTTATGTCTAATCTTCCCATCTGATATAAAAATGTCAAAAATGAATTTCAGACACATATCCAATGTCAAATATCCATAAGACAGTCCAGGAAAGAGGTAATCCTCATTTAGGACTGATGAAAGAAGATGTATTTTTAGCTTGAAAGAAACAGATTATTGGGGTACAGGGTGGGGAAAACATAGAAGTGTGGAGGGAGTGTTGAAGGAGGATTTACATTCAGAAATATATAAAGATACTGGGGGGAATATATAAAGATATTGAGGGCATGGGGAAATTATGGAGCTTGGGATGGACATATATACACTGCTATATTTAAATGGATAACCAACAAGGACTTACCGTATACCACAGGGAACTCTGCTCAATGTTATGTGGCAGCCTGGATGGGAGGGGATTTTGAGGGAGAATGAATACGTGCATATGTATGGCTGAATCCCCTTGCTATCCACCTGAAACTATCACAGCCTTGTTAATCAGCTATACTCCAATACAAAACAAGAAGTTTAAAAGAAATATAAAGATATCATTGAGGCAGCCGAGCCAATGCCATCTTCTCTGTAAATGTCCTGTAATAGGCATTATTATAAAGACTTTATATAACTTATCTCATTTAGTCTTCCTAGGCCTGTTGGCCTGTGAGAAATAGGATCTTAAAGAGGTCAAATAACACCCCAAGTTGACACAGTGGCAGAGCAAGTGGCAGGAACATTGCTGATTTTAGCCACCAAATCATACAGGAGTTTGACTACATTAAACTATTCTTTTTTAAACTAGCTGTCCTAGAACAGCATTATTAGAGTAATACTTAATTGCATATAAGACCTTTAAATAAAATCCATTTATAACTAAAATCATTGACGTAATCTAATGCATTGGAGAATGGGATGGTAATACTCAGTGCTATTAATCTGAAACCTGTAACTGTTTCTTAAGTCAGAATGGCCTAAATTTGTAGTTAGGCATTCCTTTTATCCTTCTTTCGGGATAGGACAACTCTTTTTAAGATCAAGTAAAGATTCAATAGCTGGTATTTGAGAAATTCAACATAACACTTTCAGAAGAAGAGCCTTTCATGAAGTGTGCCAGTTAGAGAACAATGGAGATGCAAAGAGAAAAATTGAGCACTAATAGGTCTCTTAAGGTAATTCTTTTTTTGTAGTGCCATCAGGTCTTGCCCAGCAGGGCAGCCTCCTACCTGTCTGGTGACTGTGAGCACTGGGCCCAACATAGAAAAGTAAAAAGTGAAATTGAAGTCGCTCAGTCATGTCCGACTCTTTTGCGGCCCCATCGATTGTAGCCTACCAGGCTCCTCCGTCCTTGGGATTTTCCAGGCAAAAATACTGGAGTGGGTTGCCATTTCCTTCTCCAGGAGATCTTCCTGACCCAGGATTGAACCTGGGTCTCCCTCATTGTAGGCAGACCCTTTACCTTCTGAGCCACCAGGGAAGTCCTAAACATAGAAGATACTTCAAATAATTTTTACCAAGGGAGTGTAGTGAGAACGGCTTTTGTATTAAAAGCCAGAGATTACACTGTCATTACAGTTAGATGAGACATTAAGCTGCGATGAAGACAATAACCCAACAATTCTTTCCTCAGAGAATACAAGGAGCACTTTTCATCTTTTGGGGACAACTTATTTAAAAACAATCAGCTAGTTGACCAACAAAATTTCATTTATCTTCCCTAGTCTCAAAAGTCTATTCATGATGGCAAAATTGAAAAGATTTACAAAGATATGTGCACATGTACCTGTTGTTTGTACGCACACACAAGCGTGTGTGTGTTTATAGTAACAGATAAAATGTAAGTAGTATATAAGGAAGTCAGAGGCAAAAGCCATGGTAAGAAAATAAGATGAAGTTGAATGTATGCATGCTGCGAGGATTTGTGTAGTTCATTTGTCCTTTTACTTAATACACAGTTATTGAGTGTCTCTTAAGTATTTAACACTCTTCTAGACATTAGGAAATTTGCAGTGAACAATGAAGATAAGAATATCTGCCTTTGTGTAAATTACAGTGCAGGTTGGATGGGAGTGGGAAGGAATGATAAACATAATACCTCTGTAAATTATACACATTATATGTCAAAAGTTGACAAAAGCTATGGAGCAAACTGAAGCAGTGGAAAGGAGACTGGGGAATGATGGGAGAGGGGCATGCCATTTTAACAGAGTGGTATTTTAGTGGTTAGGGAGATACCACTATTTTCTTGTTCATCTTCTCCCAGGAACATGCTAGGACTTCCCCACACCAGTGAATTTTGACATGATCATGTCACCCACTTTGTCCAATAAAATGTGAACAGAAATTGTGCATTGTATTTGAACAGAAATCTTTTTAAAAAGTTCATGATTCTCCAAGTTTTCTTCCTCCTACACTATCAATCACTGACTGGTTGGTAGAGGTTCCTGAATCCAGGGGTAAGAAGACAGGAAGCAGTGCCCTCAGTTAATGCTGATGGTCATGTAGTGTGAGCAAGAAACAGACAGTCAGACTTGATGGTTATTTGTAATGGTACTATTACCACCCATCTGAGAAGCACAGGTGGTCAGAGTCAATTTTAAACAGTTGCTAGAAACAGGCTGGGCTTGCCCGGTGACTCAGATGGTAAAGAATCCACCTGCAAGGCAGGAGACCTGGGTTTGATCCCTGGGTTGGGAAGATCCCCTAGAGGAGAGCAAGGCAACCTACTCTAGTATTCTCGCGTGGAGAATCCCCACAGACGATGGCAGGCTATAGTCCACGGAGTCCTAAAGATTTGGACACAACTGAGCAACCAAGCACAGAGCCATGCTGCCAAGTTGTTTCCCAGGCTACCAGCAGGCAATGTTAAATGATGGGGTTTAGCAGGGAGGGTTCATAAACCCTGCTAAACCAAATCTGATGCCACCTGTTTTGTAGGACTTTGGAGTTAAGAATAATTTTGGCATTTTTTAAGTAGTTTTAAAAAAATTAAAAAAAATCAAAAGATAGATTCTATTTTGTGAACCATAAAATATATAGAATTTGTATTTTAGTACCGATAAATAAAATTTTGTTGGAACACAGGCATACTCATTCATAATGCATGGTTTATGGCTGCTTTCCTGCCATAACTGCAGAGTTGAGTAGCTGTGATAGGACTGAACACTGGAATTGAGATTGAAAATCCTAAAATATTACTGGGCCCTTTACAGAAAGTCTTTGCTGAACCTTATAACATATGGCTCATATTATTGCTCAGAAAATGTAGACTACTCTTCCTGGGCATGAGACCCCTAATGCATGAAATTTTTCTAAAGATTCTCTTACAGGAGAATATGAGAAACACTGTTAACAAATTCACCATGAGAGTTTCTTATCTGCATTTCTTTTCATAGTGAAAGTAAACTCATAGTTCATTAAAAGCAATTCTACATTGAGATGAAATGAGGTAACTACATATTTTGTACAAGGCTCTGTGCTAGACTCTTGGCCTAACCCTGACAGAATTAACAATCTAATTAGAAAAGGCCCCAAAGAATACTGAAACTAAATAGATGGAGCTATACTAGATGAATTGTAAAGCCAGGAATCCAAGGGAGAATTGATCACTCAGAAGTGGTGCATGTCTTTATGCAGAAGGTCAGAGTTAGACTCCTCTTTCCTGGGATGCTGTTGCTTTTAAACCCCCATCGGCTTTCAAGACATCTGCAAAGGCTCTATGTAGTTAATGAAAGTAGATTAGAGTCAAGTTTTCCTCTTCTGTAAACAGCTTGCTTATCTAGTCTCTTCATAAAAGAAATAAAACAAAACAAAGCAAAGTGAAATAGAATTTCCTGTCAAAGTTGACCTAGTGTTGTATCATTAACTCAGGGCTGCAAAACGTGTTACTATTACTAGCTCACATGTGACTAGTACCACATATTATTCTGATTGTGTTTAAGTATAGCTCACAATGATTTAAGGAATATTACAAATTTGTTGGATTAGGAAAGACTGCAATGGCTTTTAGTTTTCACTAGCAATGGCACCCCACTCCAGTACTCTTGCCTGGAAAATCCCATGGACGGAGGAGCCTGGTAGGCTGCAGTCCATGGGGTTGCTAAGAGTCGGACATGACTGAGCGATTTCACTTTCACTTTTCACTTTCATGCATTGGAGAAGGAAATGGCAACCCACCCCAGTGTTCTTGCCTGGAGAATCCCAGGGATGGAGAAGCCTGGTGGGGTGCTGTCTATGGGGTCGCACAGAGTCGGACACGACTGAAGTGACTTAGCAGCAGCAGCAGCAGCAGTATGGTAAGTTTAAAAAGAGAGCACAATCAACTAAAAATAAAGATTAGTAAAGAATAGGCACCAAAGAAAGGGTTAAGGAAAAGATAAAATCCAGTGAATGATGCCTAATCAAATTATAGCTTTAATCTCATTAGTGCCATCCTCATTTTGATTTAACACTGCTGAATTAACTAAACCAATATATTTTTTAAAAGCTGTCAGAAATGGAAAATGAAAGATTAAGTTTTTATTTTAGCGCTTTCTTCATAGTAGAGTGCAGAAAATGAAGGCACTTCTGTGAACTGATTTGTCTGGAAAAATACGCTTTCCAGAATCAAGTAAAAACATCCTACCTCAATCTTGTGTATACTGTTAACTAGACAGAGCAATTCATACTGCATGATTTTGGTGTTGAGGAAAGTCTACACGATGGAGTCTAATATAAAATAATAACAAACGAAACCTGATCTCTAATGGCTGAAATACCAACAAAGGTAGAAATATACAGCTCTGCAGGAGAAAATGGAGCTTGGCTGTTCATTAACTCTTCAGAAAACCCATGTCAACCCGGAATTCAACACAAAGCACTTCAGATCCTTCCTTCATTGAGGAAGGACCATTCTGGGAAAGCCTGTATGCCATTTGAGACACAGAATTTGTACCATTTATTTCAGTAAAGATCTCTCATTCCTGTGTCTCTTGCTACATGACTGAAAATATTGTACATATAATGGGAAAAGAGAACTAAAAAAAGTTTTGATGAGAAGAGTAGCAATAAAAACAATAAAGTATTTTTTGAGTTTTACTCTGGGCCAGTCACTGCGATAGATTCTGAAGAAACAGCAATGAATAGGACAGGCTCTAACCTCATGGAGCTTTCAGTTCTTCCTGGGTGGCTACTGACACCTTCTCTAAGTTATCTATTTAATCACTTCTGGAACAAAATGGAGCATAAAACTGGTCCCCTGTGTTTGTGGTCAATATTGAAGCAGTTATAATCTGGGTACTGTATCTACTCTAGTCTTCTGTATCTCATTTTAACAAGTACATGTGCTGATTTACAGAAAAGGCATGATAACCTTTTTGAAAACAATGACGGTACTAGGGTCACAGCCTTTTAAAAACTGAATATTCATAAACTCATTAAGTTATATACAGGACTCAACTTTGGACACTGATCCTACTCATTTCATTACTAGTTCCTTCAAGTCTAGCTTTCTTACTTTGTTGGAGGAAGAGCTGCATCAGTGGATAAGTAAACTGGGATTGTACAATAAAGAGAATGTCTATTTAATGGAGATACACTGGAGGCCTCTGCTCACATTAATGGCATGACTACAGCTGTGTTTTAGGCCAAATAAATGACCACAGAGCACAGAATGGTTTGGAATAGAAAGAGAGCAATATTAGGAAATTATTCATCATTCATGTGACAAATGATAGGTACTTGAGTGAGGGTGTGTATACAAAGGATATTAAGGAAAAACGATTATCATGACCCACTTTACCAAACTGAAACTAGAAATGAGCATTTCATGTGTGGTCTAATAGTTAATAGTACAGCCGCTGGAGATGGACAGGTTCATGTGCTATTCCTACTTCCTCCATTTCTTAGCTGTATGACCACTTAAGTTCTTTGAATTCCAGCCTCTTCATGTGCAAAATGGTGATAATAATATGTAAGTAACAGGGGACATCGAATAGAGATGTGATGACTTGTGTGAAACAGTTAATGGTGCTTAGTACACAGTATGAAGGTCTTAGTAAAAGAAGTAATAGTTGTAGTAACAGTACTACTAAAATGCTTATCACTGCATATAATCGATGTTCAGAATTTAAAGCATATGTTTACTCTTTTTAATTCATTCATTCAACAGACATTTCTTGACCCCTGACTTAATGCCAGACCCTTCTTTCTCTGGGCCTTGGGGACACATTTACTTAACCAAAACACCCCCAAATTCCTATCCTCTTGGAGCTTACATTCCAGTGGGAGCAGATAGATTATAGAACAGAAACATTATAAATAATTAACTTATAAATAGAATATGGTATGTGTACTATGAAAACAATAGAGCATGATAAGTGAGATGGAGCGTTCTAGAAAGTGTAGCCAATCTATATACCTGGTCAGAGTTGACCTCAGTGAGCAGGTAGTAATTAAAGAAAGATTTGAAAGGCAAGAGGGAAAGAGTTGCATGATGTAGTGATGTCTGGGAGAATAATGTCACAAGTAGAGGGAATATAAGCCCTAAAGTGGGGCTGTCTGATGTGTAATAAGTACAGCATGGAAGCCAGAGTACATGGAGCAGAGTAAGCCAAGGGAACAGGCTGGGAGATCACCTATGGAGATAACTGTGTGGTGAGAACCCACAGAAGCCCAGGGGTTACGTTTCCACCACTGCTTACTAAAGCTGGAGGAGGAGAGTCCAAATCAAGTCTGTGGAGTAAAGATTCAGATAACCCTTCACCCAAGATTGTTCAACTCGGTGTAAACTGCGGGTTGTTGCCCTTAAGCCAGCTCTTAAACCTGGGAAGCTCTTTCTTATAACTTTAACAGATTTTTATTTTATAGGTCATAAGTCAGATAGTCCTTGTCCATTGTCAACATTTATGTGACAATGCTACAAAATATGTATTCATAAAGTATTACTTATAAAATTAATAAATAAAAGGAAAATAGATAAAATTGATCTTTGTCTTCTCAGGAGTCATACATTTTGGCACAAAGCTTGAGACTGTATTGTTTCACTAGGTTATTACTGTTATTGTTATTGTTCAGTCGCTGAGTCATGTCTGACTCTTTGTGACCCCATGACTATAGCCCACCAGGCTCTTCTGTCCATGGGATTCTCTAGGCAAAAACATTGGAGTGGGTTGCCATTTTCTTCTCCAGGGGATCTTCCCAACCTAGGATTGAACCCGGGTCTCCCACATTGCAGGCAGATTCTTTACCAACTGAGCCACCAGGGAAGCCCCTTCACTAGGTTAGTAAGTTAAATTTAGAACTAAAATATGAATGAATCCTGAGGTACAAGAGAAGTACACTTGAGGTCTGTTAGTTTGCTAAAGAAGGTGTCATGGTATAAAAATGGAAAACAAGGTAATAAATGAATACCCATAGCATAATCTGCATTGCACTTGTTTTCTGTCATTTGTGGTTGTATTTTAGAGTCAAATTTCAATAATGCTTTGGTAATGGTATGCTAAAGGATGCCTTCATTTTTCACTGTCATATTTTAGAAAGTAAGAGGTTTCTAATATGAAAGGAAATTTTAAATAGTGAACTAATTATTTTAATTTGATAGAATTTTTCTCATTTGCATTTTTGACAATTATTTATGACTACTATAGATAATTAGGGGTTGTGAATTTTTCAGAATACTGTAAACAGCATTATAGACATTAGCTGAACCATTAATTTCAACAGAGTCTGAAACACTTTATACTTTCGACCTTTTATAAAATATTCTGTTTGAAAAAAATGCTTGTCAAAATTATAGTTATCTGTCCAATAGATATCTGGCATTGTAAACAAACACTCAACTTACATATAGCATGGTAAATCTAAGTATTTGGTAACCATTGATAATTGTCTTCATAAATCAAACTTCACTAGCTTTGCACATTTGAAGTGGAGTCATATATTACACTGTAAATAAGTTGTTATTATCTTCTAGTGAAAATTCTGTGCTTTTCAGCGTGTTTAACTATCACTCCTCTTCATGCATCTAAGGATGAAAAACTTAGTTTCTTGTTCCACAGATGAGAACACAAAATAAATTCCATAGATACAAAGAGATAATCATTTGATTTTTCTTTATAATCAAATTAAATGGTTTGGGAGAAAAAATGGTGTATATATATATATATATATATATTAGATGATCATTTTGATGTTTCATTGATTATTTCTATTTATTATGTTAGCTTAGATCATGGACTACGTCTAACCCTTACTATTAATGCACTTTCTTTTTCATAGATGAATCTTCCATGTCTGATGAATCCATTAATGTTAAAAGTCTTACTCCCAAAATTGAGCAAACACATTTCCTAAGACCTTATCAATCTTGGCATGGAACAGATGAGCAAAAAGCTGAGTTGGGTTGATAAAAATTATCCCAAATCATTGACTAATAATGATGGAGCCTGTAAAGTACAGAATCTCTGGAGAAAGGAACTGACTTGCCTTATATGAATCATATTTTTATCTGCATTTCAATACTGCTTAAATATGTACTTCATTACAGGGCACAACTGAAATAGAAGGGCACCTGCTAAGTCAGAGCCATAAAACAGATCTACAGCCTGCTGGCATGTGAAATTTCTCTAATTTATATTTTTTATGAAACTACCCTCACATTATGTGGTTGGCAGCATAAATAATAAAGCATGTTACTTAAGCAATTTTACATTTACTGTATTAGTAAGTAAATGCAATGGCCACCCTTATTCTCAAACAATAAAAACTATCCAGCCTTTTCATGAAAGATGATTGCAATTTCCATTGGCCTGTATATGCAATAAAAAACCATAACTCATCAAAATTTTAGCTATTTTCTCTTAAGATAGAAGAGTATTTTGCTTGAACATTGAACGTGATATTAAATATTCATGAAATGGATAGAGTTAAAGTCCTAAGTAAAACTCAAATTCTTTTCAACTAGATTGGAATTCTTTTTTTGAACCAGGCAAAAACTGCCACTGACCTGAAGAACTGTTCAAAAACACCATAAAGAGATTGTATAATATGTTCAAAGTGTTATAGTTATTTGGGATTGATTTTTCTGAAAAGCCTATTCCTCCTCTGAAATTGATTCATGATAACAGCCTCCATTTGGGTCAAACAGTATTTAACCGCTTGTAAATTTTAATTAAATGATTTGTCACTTTGAACACATAGTTTGTCATCTTGCAACTAAACGATGTGTCTTTATCAGAAAATGACTCAGGGGGAAGACATTCATCTAATATGTCACTTGGACACCCATTAAGATAATTTGGTTGTTGCATGGGGATAAAGTTGAAGATTTGTAAAATAGAGTGCACCAGTTTTAGTAAGCAGGATCACATTGTAAACTATTAAAAAAACATAAGTTGCTCTGTAATTAAATTCTAATAAGTACTTTATTCTTGGTCATTTTTCATTAGCAGATGTTTAAATTTCTGAGAAGAGAAACTTCTCCAGTTGAGTCTAGTAGCTACAGCAAAATACAGGCTGCACATGAAAAGCAATAAGCTGAATTAGAATTATCTAGGGGAAAAAGCACTTTCATCAGAAGCATTTGCATCCCTGTGGACCCATCTAAGACCTCATCTAAAGCTTGGATAATATGGTCACAGACAGCCTGGGACAGAGTGACAGGGACAACTGAGGTATTATTGAATAAACAGAGGTCATGAAATCTTAAGCTAAAGAAGTCTATATTTGGTAGAAAGGAAGGTATTGAGACATCTTAATTTTTGTGTCCAAAAGTTATTAAAACGTTAGCATGTGTATATTTGAGTGCTAAAGTTGAGTATGTGAGGGTCACTAATCACTGCATATTATAGTGCCTTCGGTCCTTTTCTGCGCTGATTCAGTGTGACTATATGTTGTTAATAACACCCAACAAGGAACAGATATGTCTGTCAAAATTACAAAGTATGTTCATATATAAATTTATTTTAAAAATGAAAAGTCAAGTCTTTTTAGACCTTTTTAGATTCTTGGAAGGTCCTGAAGCATATGGTGATATCACAAGCTTATATGAAATAAAGAGAAATGGACTTTAAATGGAATATCTTTTTCCAACTAAAGTCTAAGTTCCTTGAAGTCCAAGACCAAGTATTAAATGTCCATATTTCCCATCAGGATCTATACAGTCCATGGAATTCTCCAGGCCAGAATACAGGAGTGGGTAGCTGTTCTCTTCTCCAGGGGATCTTCCCAACCCAGGGATCGAACCCAGGTCTCCCACATTGTGGGTGGATTCTTTACCAGCTGAGCCACCAGGGAAGCCCAAGAATACTGGAGTGGATAGCCTATCCCTTCTCTAGCAGATCTTCCCAAACCAGGAGTCAAACTGGAGTCTCCTACATTGCAGGCAGATTCTTTACCAACTGGAGCTACCAAGGAACCTTATATGCTCACAGTAAAAACCTGGTGTCTAGACCCTTTAAATGCATTTTTCATAAGTGCAACTTCCTTTGTTTTGGAGTATGGGCCAAATCATTAGTATTTTATTTTCTAATGTTTAGCCAGGGTTAAGAAGCAGTGGGTTGATACACCAGTGCTCAAGTAATGTGTAATGAATGGAACTATCCTCATAAAAGATTGAGAAAGATCTGTTTCTGTTAGTAGAATTAGTGATCTCATAATCGTGCACATTTAAAATTTAGCACCATCGTGAATTTCTCTCTCTTCCTAACATCGTTTAATCTTTCCTCATCCCACCACTATCAACCCACTCAACTGTTTTTTCTTCTTTGATTTCCTTTTTCTCTCTCCTCATTTTGCTTCAGATATTCAGGCACAGTACTATTTGCTATTACAAAAGAATTCATCATCTAATGCTGTTTTCTGTCTCTCATATCTTTTAATTCTGTTCATAAATGTTAGATAAAGCTTAATAATTACAACTCTCATCATTATGGGCTTCCCTGGTAACTCAATTGGTAAAGAATCCACCTGCAATGCAGGAGACCCTGGTTTGATTCCTGGGTCGGGAAGATCCGCTGGAAAAGGGATATGCTATCCACTTCAGTTTTCTTGGGCTTCCCTGTGGTTCAGCTGGTACAGAAGCTGCTTTTAATGCAGGAGATCTGGGTTCAATCCCTGGGTTGGGAAGATTGCCTGGAGAAGGGAAAGGCTAACCACTCCAGTATTCTGGCCTAGAGAATTCCATGGATGTCCATGGGGTCGGAAAGAGTCAGACAAGACTGAGTGACCTTCACTTTCACTATTTCTCATCATTATGCCACTGTTCAAGAACCTCTGATAGCTCCAGCTGAAACCATTAAAACCTTAAATAGTTTTCTAGTTAGAATAATGTCACGTAACTATTTCATTGTCCTTATTAGCAAAGATTCTTGACCAATACATAAATGAAATTTCTTGTTCATGATAGTGACTGTCTGGGAATCTTCAACTCTTCGATAAAAAGTATCAATAGTTTATACCCTAAGATTTCTTGAACTCTGCATCTCAAAATCTTCACAATTCTTTCCTTGCTATGCTCACCAGTTCTAAAATATCATATTATGATCCTTATACAATCCTAACCAAATCCTACATGGAATGACCTACCTTAGAACAAATGTCAAGTGCTCAGTAAAATTTGACTCTCCCCCTCCCACCCCAGACACTACCAATTTCATGAAATAGTTTCCTCAGTTACCTAGATGAGGCAACAAACTCAGGCTTTTATCAGCACACTGTGTTGGTAACATTTGGGAAGCCAGGGCCTGACGGTTCCTCAGTCCCAGCAGAACAGTGTCCCAGCACTCCTTCTCAGCTGGGCATTTCAGACCTTGAAGAAACTAAACCCCAGCTATCTTTCTGACCTTATGTCTTACTGCTCTTTTACCTTCTTTATGTTCCAGACCATCTGGGCAAACATGTACTCTCTACAAACATCATAACCCTTCTTGTCATGTCTGACTCTTTGTGATTCTATGGACTATAACCTGCCAGGCTCCTCTGTTTATGAGATTTCCCAGCCTAGAATACTGGAGTGGGTGGCCATTTCCTTCCCCAGGGGATCTTCCTGGCCCAGGGATGGAACCTGTCTCTCCTGCATTGGCAGGCAAATTCTTTACCATTGCACCGGGAAGCCATGACCCTTCTCATTACATGCTATTCCTTCATACCAAAAATCCTCCCTCAGTTTAGTTTTCACTAGAACTTTTGTGGAAAACTTACAACAGTTAAACAATTAGGATTAGATGATCTCTATGGTTGCTTTAACTTCTTTTACTTTAAGATCTATCTTTGAGTCTTACCAACAGCAATATAAGGAGTGAAAGACAGAAGGGGCATTGGCTATTAGAATGGAATGGCTTTGATTAATGATAAGATGTCTAGGACAAAATTACCTGACAATCTACTATTTTTTTCCCTAATTTATAGATATTTAAAAACTCGAGTTTTCACTTTATTTTTCCCTTCACTGTTTGTTGGTGAATTTGCCTAAATATAGCCTTTGTATCTCAATATATAATCTTTTTGATTCTTTACCCTTGAAGATTCTGATTGTGGTATGAAAGATGAAATCCAGCTGGTCTAGTAAGCTGTGTATCTCATAAAGATGTATTGATTCTTTCTTAGCTTTCCAAGATATTTTACAGATTTGAAAATTGAAAGCAACTGGATTTATCTGCAGCCCTATTATCTTCCTAAGCCATAGAACCTAAATAATCTATAGAAGTTCCTTTGGTTTCTATTTATTTAGAAAGTATAGGACACCAGAAATCTTTATTTATATTGTATGGGAGGTGGTGGTAGAAAAAAGTGATTTTTATTTCATTCTGATTCATGAAAAAAGAATATATTTATATTTTCCAAGTGAGAATTCAGGCCCAGGTATCACTTAAACATCCATTAAAAAAAAAGAAGAAATTATAAAACAAAAAAAGGTAGAAATGAAATAAAAGTATAAATATGGAAAACATACTCAGGTTCTGAAGTGAAGAATTAAAACAAAGACTAAAATTGTGGTGAGCTTTATTTGGGACAGTGGGAACAGAGAAAACAGATGAGATTTTTCCATAAATAAATAAATATATTTATACTAAGACTGAAAGTGCCTGTTGAGCACCTGTCAAGATAAATGAAATTAAATACATACTCAGACACAGTATAACATTATAATGAACCTGTAAAGGACAATAATAAGGAGCCTATCTTAAAAGCTACAGAAATAGAAGATAGATTACCTACAAAGGAGCAACAGTTAGACTGACAACAAGTTTCTCATTAGCAACTAGTAGATGTCAGTAGATAATGAATAATAGCTTCAAAGAACTCATGGTAAAAACAAACTTAAATACAAAAAGCCTATCAACTCAGAATTAAACACCCCATAAAACAACCAGGAGAAGAAGGGTTAACACTAGGCCTGCAACTCACTCATTCTCTACTGGGGAGCTGATTAAGTGTGGAAAGTTGGAAGTGAGTGATCTTCAATTTTTGTCCTTTCTTATGAACATGCTA
This sequence comes from Bison bison bison, assembly GCF_000754665.1. NCBI lineage: Eukaryota > Metazoa > Chordata > Mammalia > Artiodactyla > Bovidae > Bison > Bison bison. The sequence goes on along the minus strand of NW_011494843.1, from coordinate 1,390,676 downwards.
ATGAACTTGATGGGGCTTCCCTGGTGGCTCAGACGTTAAAGTGCCTGCCTGCATTGCAGCAGACCTGGGTTCGATCCCTGGGTCGGGAAGATTCCCTGGAGAAGGAAATGGCAACCCACGCCAGTATTCTTGCCTGGAGAATCCCATGGATGGAGGAGCCTGGTGGGCTATAGTCCACAGGGTTGCAAAGAGTCGGACTCGACTGAGTGACTTCACTTTCACTTTCATGAAAGTGCTAATGAACTTGATTAGACTTCTCAGCAGGATGATAATGGTGTTTATTACAGGTACGGACATCATGGACTCAGTGGACATGAGTTTGAGCAACCTGAAGACGGTGAAGGACAGGGAAGGCTGGTGTGTTGCAGTCAATGGGATCACAGAGTTAGACATGACTGAGTGACTGAACAACAGATAGGGAGTCTTTATTTAGAAAGTGTTTTTTTGTAGGATGTACTTGGTATAACTAGATTGCTTATTGTAAATGAACCTAGGCTTTATGGATTTATGGAGCATGGCTTGCTGGAGAATAGGGGCAATCATCTAAGTTTTCCTCTATTTGTGTAATTATTAGTGTATAAAACAAAGAACTCCAAATCCCTAATGGATTCTTTTGAGAACAATTTTGCATATATTGCTCAACACTATTCTATCTGAAATGGAAACATATCCTGAAATAGAGAAGGGAACATTTTTGGTAACTGAATAAGATGGTTTTGAGTTCCTATAAGAAATGAATGTTTTGCCTGAGCCTATTACTTGCCCATATCCTTTGAATCATTAATAAAGTACAGTGCTGGGTTAGAGCTATAATGTGTAAGAATGTTCTTTGACAACTCAACCCCGTGGGTGAACACAGCTATCATTCAAAAACCCTGAACAAATTTTCAAGCATACCCAGGGTAAGAAAGCTTGCCATCCACAGACTCACACTGAAAGAATAAAATAATGTACTTTAGCAAAAAGACAAGTTAACTGAGAAGGATGTACGGTGTGGAAGAATAGTGGGCAAACAGAGAAAGTAGTATATTTTAGTAAAGTTAACTGTTGAGAAAGAGAACATAATAAAACTAGTTAGTATATGTTCATGCATGCACGTGTGTGTTTGTGTGGTTAAATGGCAAAATAAAAATTAAAAATTGCACTAGGAAGACTGTGTGTATGTTGGGATGAGAGAGGAGACTAAACTATACTATTTCTTGTTGCTTGGGAAAAGATTACTGAATAAATTTGAGCAAATTAGAAAAAATTATCTCAGCATATTAAAATATAAGAGAAATCACTAATGAATGAAAATATAATATACAAATGTATAACTTTCAACTCAACAGAGAAAAATGTAAAAAAAAAAAAAAAACAATATAAGAGGTCACATAAGGAGAAAGAAAGAACATGTAAAATTTAGAAAAACAATTTTCCCAAATGTATTTTGTATGGGTTCATAAAAATACAGTTGGCAAAAATACCCCACACCAGTCATAATGGCCATCATCAAAAAGTCTACAAACAATAAATGCTGGAGAGGGTGAGAAGTAAAGGGAACTCTCTTGGGTTGCTGTTGGGAATGTAAATTGATACAGTCACTATGGAAGATGGTATGGAGATTCCTTAAAAGACTAGGAATAAAACCACCACATGACCCAGAAATCCCACTACTAGGCATATACCCTGAGGAAACCAAAATTGAAAAAGACACATGCCCCCCAAAATTCATTGCAGAACTATTTACAATAGCTAGAACATGGAAGCAACTTAGATGTCCATTGACAGATGAATGGATAAAGAAGCTGTGGTACATATATACAATGGCTCCTCTGTCCATGGGATTTTCCAGGCAATAGTCCTGGAGCGGATTGCCATTACCTTCTCCAGGGGATTGTCCCAACCCAGGGATCAAACCCCAGTCTCCTGCATTGTAGCCAGACGCTTTACCATCTAAGCCACCAGGGAAGTCACCAATGGAATACTACTCAGTCATAAAAAGGAATGCATTTGAATCAGTTCTAATGAGGTGGATGAACCTAGAGCCTATTATACAGAGTGAAGTAAGTCAGAAAGATAAATATAAATATCGTATACTGACACATGTATATGGAATCTAGAAAGAGGGTACTGATGGATTTATTTTCAGGACAGCAGTGGGGAAATAGACAGAGAACAGACCTATGGACATGGAGTAGGGGGAGGAGGAAGAGGGTGATTTGTATGGAAAGTAACATGGAAACTTACATTACCACATGTAAAATAGATAGCCAATGGGAATTTGCTGTATGACTAAGAGAACTCAAACAGGGGCTCTGTGACAATCTAGAAGGGTGGAATGGGAGGGAGATGGGAGGAAGGTTCAAGAAGGAGGGGACATGGGTGTACCTATGGCTGACTCTTGTTGATGTTTGACAGAACAACAAAAATTCTGCAATTCTCCTTCAATCAAAAAATAAAGTGGCAAAAAAAATTGATAAAGATCCATCCTAAACTCAGGATGAGGGGAGTGCAGGAGAATAGGACAAAGTGAACTTTAAATCTACCGCATAAAGAGATCTGAAGCAAATAACAGTGAGCATTAGCTTTATTAAGCCTGATTGGTGTGTACATGGATTTTTATATTAATCCCTATACTTTTCTGAGTAATTAATGGTTCATGTTTTTAAATAATGAAACTATATTACTTTTAACTATGGCTATTAAGCATCTCATAAATTTGATTTGAAACCCATTGAGTAGATAGGCTCTTCTTCAAAGTAGTTAAGAGAAAGTTTGAAAAATATTCTAAATTTGGGTTATCAAACAAAGCTTTTCTAAATAGGGAATATGAAGAACTCATTACAATCAATCTGAGATTTTTGTGACAAGCATAGAATGTACTTGCCATATTTGTATACTAACAATGTAATGTGTAATTTTGTATAACATTTTTGGGTATATAATAAATATTCTGAATGATATTTCCTCATATACACTATTGTTCAAAATTATAGAAGTTAAAACAATGACAACAAACACTATAGCATTACTTTAGTATGTCTGAGTACAACTTTAAAATTTAGATGTAACACAGATTTCAACTTATTTGATTTAGCAGGAGTAAAACATTCTTAACAACATCTTATTAAAAAAAAATACTATTATTCTTAATTGGGTCTGAAAAATAAATCTTAGGCTAAAATGTAAAATACAAGCTGTTATCACCAAGCTCAATTAACCATTTACATCCTCCTTTCTTTTCTGATAAATATTTGATATTATCTAATTTATTCAATGTATATTCTAATAATTTAACATTACATTTTATTCCCATACCGTTTTTCTCTAGAGACTATAATATCTTCAATTATTCTTTATTTCCTTCATGTTCACTTGTTCAAGTATTTAGGCTTTAATTTATAAGATTCCATTCAGAATCTCATAGTAATATGCATTTGGTATTCATAAAACTTGATTTCTCCTTTGAGAATTTTCTTGGAGGTTGGAGCTCTGTTCTTCTCAAGTTCTCTTTAAAACATATTTTTCTTTAAAGAATATTTAAACATCTCAGATATGTCTCATGCTTTATATAATTTCTTATAATTTTTTTTCTTTTATCAACCTGGTCTACTTAGAGAAAATGTGAATTATTTGTTTTGTTTATACTTGAATGGCAGGGGAAAAAAGGAGAAAGACCATACTGGTATTTGATAGCATTAATAGATTGTGGAGTCCATTCTTGTCTCCTCTCTCTCTTTCCTAAACTGAACTGTAATTCATGACAAGTAAAAAAACAAACAAACAAAAAAAACAAACAAAAATATAACCAGTCATATTTTATTAGGTATGTGGTTAAGGAATTTAATCTTACCGAACGACAGATCTCGGAGAAGGCAACAGCAACCCACTCCAGTACTCTTGCCTGAAAAATCCCATGGACGGAGGAGCCTGGTAGGCTACAGTCCATGGGGTCAATAGAGTCGGACACGACTGAGCGACTTCACTTTCACTTTTCACTTTCATGAGCTGGAGAAGGAAATGGCAACCCACCCCAGTGTTCTTGCCTGGAGAATCCCAGGGATGAGGGAGCCTGGTGGGCTGCCGTCTATGGGGTCGCACAGAGTTGGACATACTGAAGTGACTTAGCAGCAGCAGAAGCAGCAGCAAGGACAGCAATGGCCTTTGCTTCTGGCTTCTGAGAAGAACCTTCAGTGCCTTGTTTTGGCATGCCTGATAGGAAGCTCTTTGGCTGGCGGTCTTGGAGTAGCCAGATAGTAACAAAGTGGCAGGAAAGCTTTGAACATCAAAATGCAACTTAGGGTGGGGGCTTTGTTTCACATGGTGTCAGCTCCATCTTCTGAAGGGCTGGATCCCTAATGTGGGCAGTCAACTGTGTCTACATGATGGAGTTCTAGGAAAGGCTTTGGACACCAAGAGCTGGGTAAGTTTCCCTGGTTGATGACACCCAGTGCATATTGTCACATATCAATACCAGGAAAGTAACTTTGTCTTGATTGCATGGGGAGAAGACAACAGAAGCTCCATGTTCGAAAATTTACTTGGACTCTGCCCTATGGTTTTCCCTTGGCTGATTTTAATGTGTATCTTTTAGCTGTAATGAACAGTAATCATGAGTACAACAGCTTTCAGTGAGTTTTGTGAGCCCTTCTAGTGAATTATTAATATTAAAACTAAGGATGGTTTTGAGAACCCACTGAACTAGTAATAGTTAAAATATTAATATATATTCTCATTTGCAATTATAACTTTCTTTCACCATGGTATGTCAATAATGAATAAGTATTGTTGAGTATCAGTTTGATATTTACACCGAAAAGACTATCCTCCATAAGTCAGTTTTAACACTAACCAAGGCTATTGGTGAGCATTCCTTATATTAATAAATTGCTTAACCTATGCAGTTTTAAAGCTTTTTTTTTTTTTTTTGAAGGCTCCCTTGCTTGCTATTGATAATACGAGGTAACTGGCAGATATTTCCAAGACTGCTGTGGTGTGTGTTTTAGCAGCAAATTTTGTTGACTTTCACTGAAAATCCATCCTTAGGGCAGAAAATTTGGCAGATGCTTTTGTTCAGCAGGTTTCTTGACAACCGCATATGAAAAGCTATTTTTTGCCTTTCACAGGGTCTGGTCAAAGGCTGAGGTTTGCTTTTGGTGACATTACGTTAATTGTCTCCCTAGAGGCTGCCAGAACGCTGAAGGCAAGTTAGCATTTCCTGCCTCCTGACTCCTCTGAGTCCATGCTTCTTGCCTACTCAGTGCACTGTTTATGCCTGCAGCATGGCTGGCTGCCACCCTCCCTGCTTTGCTGGGATTTCCTCTTTCACCCTTTACTTGTGCCTGTCTACTGAATTTATGGGAGAAAGTGTCTAGTTCCTTTAGCCTAGTTAGCTGCAGTTGATGCTAGATGGGCAGGGCAGTGGTTTTAGGGAGAATCAGGCTTAGTGGGAAGTGAAGACCTTGCTTGAAACTCCATGACCCTTCTGCTTGAGGCATTTTGTTTTCCTTTAGTAGATTACAGTGCTTTGGTGCTTTGTTATACTTATTTTCAGTATACATTTTGGGTTTTGATCTCATTTGTCTCACAGAGAGACTGAAGAGATATCCCCCTAATCAGACAACAATATTTCACTCTGGGAAGTGGTTTTAATTTTTACACACAATGTTAAAGATCAAAACATCTAGGGAGCCCAAGGGCATGAGGATTTTTTGTTTTTATTTTTAAATCACAATGATCTTGTACTTTTCTTGAATCATTTTTATCAGTGTTTTCTCTTCAAATAAGTAGAGGACTGTCTCTGTTGAATCGGGGTGTTTTATCATAGGTTCCTCACAAGACAAACCTATGCTTTTATTTTTGTCCCACTTTACTTTGTTCTCTAGAAATTGACCTCTTTCATACTATTGATTTTTTTTTTTGCTATAAAAAGCACTCACTGTAGCAAATTCAAGATGCGTGTATATGTGTGTGTATGCACATGTGTGTGTGTGTGTATATATGTGTGTGTATGTGTGTATATATATATATATATGGCATAAAAATACACTGACCCTTCTAAAGAAGGTAAAGGCTGAGCATATTATTTTCCTAAATAAAGTCCTTCAAAATTCCCAATAGCAAGGGAAAAAATCTCAAATTCCTTAGCATGGCATTTAAAGTATCTCATGATCTGATCTCATGAAAAATAGTTCACAAAGAATATTTGTGAATACACTGACACTGTTCACTCTCATATAAAACACTTCTAGTGGTAAATGGATTGAGCCCTTAAAAAGGATTTAATCGCCTTCACAGTGTCTGTCTCTTTCTCCTTGTCCACAGTAAATTGATATTTATTGGGAAATTGTACTCTTCTTCCAATCTTGGTTTGGACAGGATTAATCTCTCACTTGACTTAATATATCAGCATATCTTATTCCTCTGGACATAGTAAATGGGTAATGAACCACTTTGGGTCAGAGTGAAGGCAGTTCCCAGAATACACGATTTAGGAACAACCAGAAGAAATCACTATTTTTTTTGCTCCCTATTTTTTTGGTATTATGTGAGAATGGGAAGTCTGTAAATTGTGTATCATTTTGCTACTGTAGAGAGAATTAGAGTTGCTGGTTGTTAGTGGAGATGCCTGATGATGAAGCTGATATCATGAATGATAGAGAGACAAAGGGGAAAATAAATTCTCAGTGATACTTAATGAGCAGCTAGATCAGATCTTCCCTGAAGCCAACCCTCTTGTATTTTATCAAGCTTAATTGTAATATAATTGATATATAACATTGTGCGAGTTTAAGGTGTAGAGTGTATAGATCTGACACACTTACATGTTGCAAAATGATTACTACCACAAATCAAACATTATCTGAAGCTAGTCTTATTTACCATTTTGGTTATATGAATCAGTATATTCTTTTTATTAAGCCATTTTAGATTTTTTTATGACACTAAAATACAGCAATTCAGTCCTAAAAACCAATGCTTAAAACATAAAAAATGTGAAATCTAATGGTAAAAATTTCTTTTTTAATAAAATATTTTCCCATATAAACTAGGTAGAAAAGATCAATAATCTAGATCAAGGAAACTAACTGGGCTTTTCGAGTTTCCAAATCTTAACTCTACTTATCCTAGGGGCTGATTAGCTGTGCCGGTGGTTGAATCTGCTCTAATGACTTTCATTATGCTTTGTCAGTGGTCCTGGATTAGCTTCCTATTGTCTTTTTCTTGCCTGCTCTTTTCACCTGCTGCATCTCTCCTACTCACTCAGGCACTACAGCAATACTCTGGCATGGGATGGAAAAACCAAGCAAAAAAAACAGCATCCTGTTTTAGCTGGTTGGATGTAATCCAGATAAACTCACTATCCAGTAGAATTAATCAGTAAAATAAAAGTTGTTATAAAAGTATGTCTTGCTTGTTTTCTCTTCCAGACAAGCTAAATATTTAATAGAAATCCAGGTGTTATTTATTCACTTGTATTAGGTCCTTTTGACACCCAATCCTACCTTGTGATGGGCAATTAAGGTAAATATATGCTATAGAAGAAAACTTTGCTTCTGGGAAACTATTTTCACACCAATCCCAGTCCAATTGAGTTATGACTTAAAAATCTTCAGTTATAGGTAGTAGATATATTTTAAACTATTTGAATTCTCTGAAAGAATCAGAAACTCTGACTGGTAAGGGATCTTTTTCCCTGCCAGTATACAATCAACATTGTCATTGGTGGTGTTGTCTACAGTGGTGTTGCTGCTTAAAGTATCCTAATATCTCTGTGATTGCTTGCATGTAAATAAACTACGGGCTTCCCTGAAGGCTCAGATGGTAAAGAGTCTACTTGCAATGCAGGAGACCTGGGTTCAATCCCTGTGTCAGGAAGATCCTCTGGAGAAAGAAATGGCAATTTACTCCAGTATTCTTGCCTGGAAAATTCCATGGACAGAGGAGCCTGGCAGACTACAGTCCTTGGCATCACAAAGAGTTGGACACGACTGAGTGACTAACACACACAAATAAACTACAATACAGAACTGTTTAGCATGCTTTGAATATCTGCACTTCCTTTACATGGTTTATTTAAAAAATTATACTTGGCTATGAAATTTTCAAGGACAGCTCACATAACATTTTCATGATTTTTAAACAGTGAAAACTAGATAATTAGAAGGGCTGAAAACAGTGAAGTTAATAGACTACAGTTTAGTCAATGCATATAATTACAGTGGGCATGTATCCCTAACTCCTATTAATAATAATAGTGTTTGATGCTGTGAAAGTGCTGCACTCAATATGCCAGCAAATTTGGAAAAATCAGCAGTGGCCACAGGACTGGAAAAGGTCAGTTTTCATTCTAATCCCAAAGAAAGGCAAGGCCAAAGAATGCTCAAACTACCGCACAAGTGCACTCATCACACACGCTAGTAAAGTAATGCTCAAAATTCTCCAAGCCAGGCTTCAGCAATATGTGAACCGTGAACTTCCTGATGTTCAAGCTGGTTTTAGAAAAGGCAGAGGAACCAGAGATCAAATTGCCAACATCTGCTGGATCATTGAAAAAGCAAGAGAGTTCCAGAAAAACATCTATTTCTTCTTTATTGACTATGCCAAAGCCTTTGACTGTGTGGATCACAATAAACTGTGGAAAATTCTGAAAGAGATGGGAATACCAGACCACCTTACCTGCCTCTTCAGAAATCTGTATGCAGGTCAGGAGGCAACAGTTAGAACTGGACATAGAACAACAGACTGGTTCCAAATAGGAAAAGGAGTATGTCAAGGCTGTATATTGTCACCCTCTTTATTTAACTTATATGCAGAGTACATCATGAGAAACGCTGGACTGGAAGAAACACAAGCTGGAATCAAGATTGCCGGGAGAAATATCAATAACCTCAGATATGCAGATGACACCACCCTTATGGCAGAAAGTGAAGAGGAACTCAAAAGCTTCTTGATGAAAGTGAAAGTGGAGAGTGAAAAAATTGGCGTAAAGCTCAACATTCAGAAAACGAAGATCATGGCATCCGGTCCCATCACTTCATGGGAAATAGATGGGGAAACAGTGGAAACAGTGTCAGACTTTATTTTTTGGGGCTCCAAAATCACTGCAGATGGTGACTGCAGCCATGAAATTAAAAGATGCTTACTCCTTGGAAGAAAAGTTATGACCAACCTAGACAGCATATTCAAAAGCAGAGACATTACTTTGCCAACAAAGGTCCGTCTAGTCAAGGCTATGGTTTTTCCTGTGGTCATGTATGGATGTGAGAGTTGGACTGTGAAGAAGGCTGAGCGCCGAAGAATTGATGCTTTTGAACTGTGGTGTTGTTGAAGACTCTTGAGAGTCCCTTGGACTGCAAGAAGATCCAACCAGTCCATTCTAGGGGAGATCAGCCCTGGGATTTCTTTGGAAGGAATGATGCTGAAGCTGAAACTCCAGTACTTTGGCCACCTCATGTGAAGAGTTGACTCATTGGAAAAGACTCTGATGCTGGGAGGGATTGGGGGCAGGAGGAGAAGGGGACGACAGAGGATGAGATGGCTGGATGGCATCACTGACTCGATGACCTGAGTCTGAGTGAACTCCGGGAGTTGGTGATGGACAGGGAGCCCTGGTGTGCTGCGATTCATGGGGTCACAAAGAGTCAGACACGACTGAGCGACTGAACTGAACTGAACTGAGTGTTTATGTGTGTGTGTGTTAGTTGCTCAGTTGTGTCCGACTCTTTGCAACCTCATGGACTGTAGCCCACCGGGCTCCTCTTTCCGTGGGATTTCCCAGGCAAGAATACTGGATGGGTTGCCATTTCCTGCTCCATTTAATAATAATAGTATTAATATTAATAACTAATACCTATTGAGTGTTTACTAGGATTTCCCAGGTGGCTCAGTGGTAAAGAATCTGGCTGCCAAATTAGGAGACATGAGTTTGATCCCTGGGTCAGCAAGGTCCCCTGGAGTAGGAAATGGCAATCGACACCAGTATTCTTGCCTGGGAAATCCCATGGACAGAGGAGCTAGGCAGGCTGCTGTACATGGGGTCACAGAGAGTCAGACACAGCTGAGCAACTGGGCAAACGTGCACACTGTGTTTACTATGTCGGGCATTGTTCTGAGTTCTACAAAAGGAATAATTCTCTTAAACGCCAAAGCAGTTCTATTATTTACAATATTTGGCAATATTACAAATGGAAATATTACCCATTTTACAGATGAAAAAAACTGAGGCCACAGAAATTAAGTAACTTGCATAAGGCTTTAAGATAATAAGTAGTAAAACTGCAAATCCTCATCTCTTTTACTTTATGCTGTTCTCCCCTTCCTCTCTTTTTTTCTTTTTCCCTTTTCCTTCTCTCTCTCTTTCTTAAATAGCATTTATTACCTTTTAATAAACTATAAAATTTACTTATATATTTTTTGCCTACCTTTGCTAGAAGGGGAGCTCCATGAGGCCATAGAATCGGTTTCTTTACTGCTATACCCCAGACTTGGAACAGTGATGGCACACAGCAGATGAGCAATGCGTGTTTTTTGAATGAATGAAGCTGTAGCACCAGCATTAGAATACAGGGTGTACACATCAGAGTCCTTGTCTTTATCCACAACATTATGGTGCCTCAGAAGATAAAATAGTAACATATGAATCCTGGCTACATCAGGAACTGTGTTTAGCACATTATATCTCTAATTTCTAATTCTCTCAAAGAACACTTAAAAGTAAGAATACTTAGTTTAGAATTAATGAAACAAGATCTCAGAGAGTTAAATAACTAACCTAAAAGTCCTATGACTAGTAAAGACTGGAGCTTAAATCTGATTTGCTTTTTTTTTTTTTTTTAACTTCTTTTAGGCTTCTTCTGTTAAACTCTAATTCCTTTATTTTATATAATAACAGTAACTAATGCTGATTATGAGATAAGCATTATTACAACTATTTTGCATGCTTATTTCATGTAATAAATGTCATTTCATAACTCCATGAGGTAGACTTTATTATTAAACCTTCACCAAGTAAGGAAATGGATATAGCATTTGTGTGAGGTCACAAACTGGTGAATGAGGAAAGCATTTCAGAAAGTCCCAAGCCAAGCCACCATCTTCTTCCATAGAAGTTACCCCCAGAAACTGGTGCAGTGGGTGCCCAGTCAGCACTCAGTCACTTGAAAAAAATGGGATAAAATATGTGATGAGTTTAGCATCTATAGACAAATACTTTTGTGAACTGTAATCCTTTCTCTTTACTATAATCGTGCTCCATGCAATGATATTTTTGGAACTAAATCATTTGGATAATTGTAACTCTTTCTTGTTTTTGTCCACATATATTTGGCTCAGATGATAAAGCATCTGCCTGCAATGCGGGAGACCTGGGTTCAATTCCTGGGTTGGGAAGATCCCCTGGAGAAGGAAATGGCAATCCACTCCAGCACTCTTGCCTGGAAAATCGCATGGACGGAGGAGCCTGATAGGCCACAGTCCATGGGGTCGCAAAGAGTGGACACGACTGAGCGACTTCACTTTTTTCACTCACTATTCAGTACATGTAGATGTCACTTTGCTTTTGCCTTTCCAAATGGCAAAAAATTAAAAATGAATTGTATCTACCAAGTATCAAAATAAAATAAACCTTTTGAGTTGACTGGTGTTCCTTGGAACATGGTCTTATATGAATAGTCTGCAGATATTTAGATGTTTCTACCAGTGAACATTTTAGTAACAACTGTCCTTCCGCTTCAGTAGCTATAAGTTTACTTTCTATGTCTGTGAGTCTGCTTCTGACTTCAGACTGTACTACAAAGCTAGAGTGATCAAAACAGTGTCGTACTGGGGGGTGGGGGGAATGGAAATATAGACCAATGGAATCAGATATAAAACCCAGAAATAAACTTATGCCCCATGGCCAATTAATCTATGACAAAGGAGGCAAGACTATGCAATGGTGGAAAGATGGTCTCTTTAGTAAATAGTGTGGAGAAAAAAGGACAGCTAAATTAGGACATTCTCTAATACCATACACAAAAATAGATTAAAGGCCTAAATGTAAGCCTGTATATTATAAAAGTCTAAGAGGAAAACATAAGCAGGACACTCTTTGACATATATCACAGCAAGTTCTTTTTTGTTTGTTTGTTTGTTTGTTTGTTTTTAGCAAGTTCTTTTTGGATCTGTCTCCTGGAGTAATGGAAATAAAAGGAAAAACAAACAAATGGGACCTAATTAAACTTAAAAGCTTTTGCACAGCAAAAGAAACCATAAAACAAAAAGACAACCTACAGAATGGGAGAAAATATCTGGAAATAATGAAACCAACAATGGGTTAATCTCCAAAATACATAAATAACTCAATATCAAAAACAAACAACCTAACCAAAAATGGGCAGAAGATCTAAATAAACATTTCTCCAAAGAAAACATACAGATGGCCAAAAGGCCCATAAAAAGATATTCAACATTGCTAATTGTTAGAGAAATGAAAATAAAAACCACAGTGAAGTATCACCTCACACCAGTCAGAATTACCATCATCAAAAAGTCTACAAATAATAAATGTTGGAGAGGGTGTGAAGAAAAGGGAACCCTCCTACACTGTTGATGGGAATGTAAATTGGTACATCTGCAATGGAGAACAGTATGGAGTTTCATTAAAAAACTAAAAATAGAGCTACCATATGATACTGTGATCTTTCTTCTGGACATATATCTGGAGAAAAACATAATTCTGAAAGACACATGCATCCCAATATTTATAACTGCACTATTTACAATAAAGATATGGAAGCAGTCTAAATGTCCATCCACAGATGAATGGATAAAAAAGATGTGGTAAATATATACAATGGAATTATTACTCAGCCATAAAAAGAATGAAATAATGTAATTTGCAACAACATGCATGGATTTAGAGATTGGACAATGTGAAGTATGTCAGAGAAAGACATATTGTATGATATCACTTATATGTGGAATCTAAAGAACTTAAGGAAATGGACACATACATTGTATGTTCTTTTTAAATAAACTTCTTTGAAAACTTTATTGGTAAGAGATGATATAGAATCTTAGGTACTGATTTGCTTGATCCTCCTTTCCCCATTTTTTCCCTCATAAATATTTATTTGAGGTACTGCTTCTATAAATATAAAATTTTATTTAAACTGTTTGCCTCTTTTATTTCATTTGCTTGTCAGGTGAGGTATGGTCTTTAGTCATCTTGTAGGTAAAGTTATATTCATGCCTTTGGTTAAAAATTTATTAATTTGCCTTTTGTTCCTCTCCTTAATTTTCTGAACTTTATTTGTCTCACTCTCCCTGTACCTTTATTTTCTGGATACTTGCCTAATTGTAAAGACCAGAAGCCTAATTTCTGTAGCAAATTATAAACCACTGAGCATCAGAACTAATGTACCATCTCATTTCCAGCACTAGGTCTTTTGATACTGATGAAACATTGGATCAACAGCAATGAAGATTAAACCCCTGCTTATTTTCTAAAGCGCCATTAGCTCTTCATACTGATATCGCTATACACTAAATAGCCAAAAGACAGAAACAAAACCCATACCACAAATAGCTGTTCATCTTCATTGTTGCCAAAGTGGAAACACATTAATATTAAACTAGTTTAGGAAACAGTAGGAAGAAGGTATTTTGGGCTGAGTCACTGAGAAACATCTTGCAAATACAGAATTTTTTTTTTAACATGAGAGGGAAAAAAAAGCACCTGCCACAGCTCTTTTTTTTTTTTTTAAAT
>NW_011494843.1:1331614-1376844 GCF_000754665.1 Bison bison bison | reverse complement strand
TTTTAAACAAAATGGAAAAAAAAAAAAAAACCTTAAAGTGGTAGGAAATAGTGAAGAAATATATTTACTTAATTCATAAAGTCTCTTATGATTAAAAAATTCTTTATACTTGTCAAAAAAGTAACCACTATTTTAAACAAACTCCACTATCAAATGTTGTGGCTGAGAAATTTTTATGTTCTGTCTTTTTATTTAACATTTTCATTTCTTTAATTTTCATTGGAATTGATAACAGTAGAGGTTTTTGAGATTATGTATTCTGAGATAAAAATGTTTTCATCTCTATCGTTTTCAAGCCACAAATTGCAAGCCTCTAAACTGGACACAATAAGTAGAAGCTGTGTTTATCAAGATTTTCTCACCACTTATACCACATCTGTGCTTCCTTGAGTCCTTCTGGGCATGACTGTTATTAATTCATTGATTCATGTAGGCATTAATTCAACAAGTAATTGTCAGCTAATAATTGACTATATGCCATCTGCCCTAGACACTGAGTATAAACTTGTGGGGAAAAAAGCACTGCTGTGATGAAATTTACATTCTAGTTGAGGAGGGAAAAGGCAATTAAAGAATGCAAAAATTATTTAATATAAGTGAGTAAAGAAATAAATTAATCAGGGAAGGGAAACTGAGAGTGGTAGGGTGGGACGCAATCAGAAAGAGGGTGGTCAGGGTAACTTTTCAGTGTGGGGCACCTGGTTCAGACGGTAAGGAATCTGCATGCAATGCATGAGACCAGGTTCGATCTCTTGTTTGGGTGATCCCCTGGAAAAGAGAATGGCTACCCACTCCAGTATTCTTGCCTGGAGAATTCCATGGACAGAGGAGCCTGGACCTCTGTGGACTGTAGGGTCGCATGAATTAGAGAGGCCTGAGTGACTAACACTTTGACTTTCAACATTAACTTTTCAGGGCAGGGCACACCAAGTGGGTAAGCAAAAACTTCAAGTCAGTGAGAGGTCATGTGGATATCTGGAAGAAATGCATTCTAGGTAAGGAATAACCAGCATAAAGCCCATGAGATAGAGTCTGTGTGTCACAGATGGTCTAGCCAGGGCCATCAGACAGAGGCCAGTCTGGCTGAAAAACATTGACCAAAGGAGGAAGAATTAGGAAGTGAAGTCAGAGTAATGGCAGAGTGTCAAATCATGTAGGGTTATGTTATAGGTTTTGAGCTTTTATTCCAAGTGCAAGAGATACCTATGGAGAATTTTGAGGAAAAAAAAAAATTAGATGACATGATTTATGTTTTAAATGTTGGCATTAAATCTTACTCTCTAGAGATGACTGGACTCCAATGAGGCATTTGTTTGTATATATACATATGTAGATCTATGTATATGAATGTATCAAACCTTTAAGGCAGGCATGGTTCATAGGCTTTATCTTCAGTGCCAAATCTCATCTACTGGCAATGGCTGCCAGGTGTGCTATGATAAGAGAGCGTCTAAGATCATGTTCATGCTCAGAAGGAAGGAGTCCTGTGATTGTAAGAGGAGTCAGGGGAGTTTGATGTATGGTATGTTCCATCTCTGTTCAAAGGCAATTGTCATTAGTGGATTTTAAATAGCTAACACTCTTTCTTTTGGTCTTTTGGTTTTAAACACATAGAATAAGTGAAAGTACTCAGCATTTTAATAGTAATTTCCACAATAGCAGTATCTACAAAGGTCTTTAAATGGCACTTTCACTAAGAATTTCCTTCACCTAGATTTCTATTCCTTAGAACTAAAGAGCAAAAATATATAGGTCATTTTCTATGCTCTGATAAATAACTGGTATGCTCTTGGGGAGTATAAACTTGAAAACCATATGGGATTTTTAGATAAACTGATCAACTATTTTCATATTCTTCTTAGTAGGACTTGAATTTTCTGCCTTGACTGAGAACTAGCTTTGCTGACATCAACCCTCCATTCTGTTTCAGCTTTTCAACTAGGCTTTATGTACACCAATTTTCATGGCATTTTGAGCAATCTTAAAGTACTCCATTTGGGCACATGGATAAAATATCAGCTAGATGCTATCTTCTAATATTACAGGGATACTTTTCCCCTTCACATAATGTTATATTTTTCATCCTCAGGGTCAACTAACTTTATTTATTGCTACTCCCTGTAACCATTAAATATATAAGAATCTCCATAAGCATCTGTATAAAATAAAGCTTTGAAATTATTTCTTCAAAATAGAGATCATTTGCATTTAGCAGGCAGTGCAAATTTATCTTTCTGTATAATTCTGCTACGTCTTAAAAAGGCAATATCATAAATGAGATTATCCTTTCAGAAAGCAATCCCAGGCTAAAATAAATCAAGATATGGAAACCTTACAAATGGCCTTTAATATATTGGATATTACCAGAAAGTGTGTACAACTCAAATGTTCTAAGAGAACAATTTATTGCTGAATTCTCAATGTAGGTTTTTCTTTAAAAATATATATTATCAGGTTCTATCCAATAGAACTAATAATCTCTCATCTTTTCATAGACAGGCAAATCAGCACAGCATTGTACAAATTGAAATCTCTATCCTCTTTACAAGGATGGAGAAACTGAGGCCTAGAGAAGATGACTGATACCCCAAATGACACAATGAACAGCAAAGACAAAAGAATACATCTAACTAAGAACTCTTTTCATGATAATACACTGAACTGATTCAAATTTTTCTTACATGAAACTCTCTCCAACTTTCATGAGAAATCAAACAAAATACAATAAACTTTTAATATGTGGAGGTGATAACTGGACTTTTTTTTTAACCAGTGTAAAGATTGTACAGAATGTTTTCTAACAGCAGATATAAAAATTACTAATTAAATAACTGCCCATAACTGCCCAAGATTGAGGTTATTCCTGTGAGATGCTGCTGAAGCTGCTGCTAAGTCACTTCAGTCGTGTCCGACTCCGTGAGACCCCATAGATGGCAGCCCACCAGGCTCCTCCATCCCTGGGATTCTCCAGGCAAGAATACTGGAGTGGGTTGCCATTTCCTTCTCCACAAACATAGATAGCCTACCTAGGCACAAAGCAAGTTTTGCCCTGTTAGTCTCTGGAATCCTTCTATTGCTAATCAGCTTCTACTTTAGAAAGTTGATTTTTAATGGAATCTCTTTCTTACCTTATGTGAGTCCCACATAGACATTTCAGAGTTCAGGGTTTTTTTTTTTTTTTTTTTTTTTCTGAATGCAAACCAAGTAAGAGTTGGAGATAAAAAACATGTATGCTAATTTATGTAAGGTATTTAGCACAGTTCCTGGCAACACTATCAAGCCATAAATGCCATTAATAATATTAACAATTCTTGGCTTTCCCTCACAGTTCAGTTGGTAAAGAATACACCTGCAATGCAGGAGACCCCAGTTCGATTCCTGGGTCGGGAAGATCCCCTGGAGAAGGGAAAGGCTAATGATTCCAGTATTCTGGCCTGGAGAATTCCATGGACTGCATAGTCCATGGGCTCACAAAGAGTCAGACACGACTGAGCAACTTTCACTTTAAATTGTAATTAACAATGCTATTATTTCTTTTTATTACGTAATTATATAGTCTCTTATGGAGAAGGCAATGACGACCCACTCCAGTACTCTGGCCTGGAAAATCCCATGGACGGAGGAGCCTGGTAGGCTGCAGTCCATGCGGTCGCTTAGAGCTGGACTTGACTGAGAGATTTCAATTTCACTTTTCACTTTCATGCATTGGAGAAGGCAATGGCAACCCACTCCAGTGTTCTTGCCTGGAGAATCCCAGGGACGGCGGAGCCTGGTGGGCTGCCATCTACAGGGTCGCACAGAGTCGGACACGACTGAAGCGACTTTGCAGCAGCAGCAGCATGTGGTTGAAAAATGAAAGATCTATTAAAAACATCCAGTCCTTCCTTTATAAGACCACATCACATTTTCAGGAATTAATCGCCAGGAATCTTTGTGAGAGCCCAGCAGAGCAGAATCTGGAATGTTCTTGATGAAATAGTCCTACTTTGTAATGCTTTGTCTAATGTCACAATAGCTTCTGAAGATTCCCTTCTTGAGAAGGAAATGGCAACCCACTCCAGTACTCTTGCCTGGAAAATCCCACAGATGGAGAAGCCTGTAGGCTATAGTCCATTGGGTCACAAAGAGTCTACTGAGCAACTTCACTTTCACTTTTTACTTACTAAGGGCTTCCCTGATAGCTTAGTTGGTAAAGAATCCACCTGCAATGTGGGAGACCCGGGTTCTGATTCCTGGGTCAGGGAGATCCACTGGAGAAGGGATAGGTTACCCACTCCAGTATTCTTGGGCTTCCTTGGTGGCTTAGCAGGTAAAGAAACCATCTGCAATGCTGGTGACCGGGGTTCAGTATAACATTCCCTGGAGAAGGGAAAGGCTACCCACTTCAATTCCACCGACTATACACAAAGAGTTGGACACGACTGAGCCACTTTCACTTTTCACTTACTAAGGGACAACTTTCTTTCCTCTTATCCTCACTGCTGTCTCCCAGGCTGATGGTTTTAGTATCATTTCCGTAGCTGCTCAAAAGCGCTCTCCTGATGTTTATTTTCTTCTCTGAACCCTTTTAGGTTGTAGCCTTTCTGATTATGTTATTCCCATAGTTTCATGCCTTTTGCACATTGTTATTTTAAATTCCACAAGTCACTTACTTGCTTGTAATCCAGGTCTTTCAAATCCTTTTGAGTTTGCACACTCTTTTCCATAGTATTTGCCCTTATTTTTGTAACATTAGCCAAACTGACTCATATAAAAGCTGCCCGGATGATTCAAAATGAAAATAATGAGCTAGCTGGGAAGTAAACAATACAAATGACAAAGTTTTGCTCAAAAACTTTGTTGTTGCTGTAAGTAGTTTGTTGATATCCTAGCATCCAGCAAACAAATAAATACAAATATAATATTTTGGTAAAAATGATCAAAAGTTTCCTTTTGTAAGCAAATGAATTTTTCCTTGAAATTTAAGGGTTTATATTTCCTTATTCACTTTCTTTACAGTGTAATAAATTTGCAGCAATCAGATTCTATTTGAAATGCACATTTTCTAAAAACATACTAATAATATGGTAAATAGAACAGATTAGCTTACTTGGCATTTTTTCCCAACAATCTCTGATGTGTTTTCTTGTACTGCAGAAGCTGGAAAGCTAAAAATGACATTCTCTGACTCTGTTGAAATTAGGTTTTAAGACATAATTTATATTCCAATAATCAAATGTATATGTTCAAGATTTAAATTCAGAACTAATTTAACAGATGGGGAGGAAGCAGGATGTGAGTCCCTTTTGCTCCTGAGAAACTCAGTAGGAATGATGTGGTTCTGGAGTTCACAGTGCTAGCTACTCCCAGCTGACCTCAAGATTCTAATTAAAGCAGGATTTTTTCCAGAAGCGATAGTTTTGTGATGGACTTGCTGAATTCTCCAGCTTCCTGACCTTTGCTAGTGTAGTAGTTTCCTTGGTGGAAAGGTATACAATGTTCTGGCAGCCAATCCTGGAGGCCAGCCTAGAGCCTATTACTGCAGCCCTCTCAATCTTGTCAACCTAATTCCCTGTAAAAGTCCTTTTCAGCTGATGAGTCTAGAGTGATTTTTACAACAGAACTCTCAGTTATTCAAATCTGAGTTCTTGAAATTAGGATTTGAAATATTGAATGTTCTTGAATTTTCTCCAAAGTTACCATTTCATTCCTCAAGAGTCCACTTGTTTTTCCTAACACTGACATAACTTTCTACCTACACTGTCATTCAGTAACTCACAGAAACAGATTCTTTATCAATTATTGGCTGAATTAACACAATATTTTTATTTTTTTGGCCACTATGTACCATGACTACTTCTATCCCTTCTTCTATTATGAATGGATTTCCCCTGAATTTAAACAAAAACCATTCAGATAATCCACCCTAAATTCCTACCTTTGAGTGTTTCTTGCAACCAGAAAGATTATATCAATAAACAATTTTTAAAATTACAAAGTGTTTTCAACCACAAAAATCATGAATGCTTCCATGTTCAGTTGCTCAGTCATGTCTGACTCTTTGTGACCCTATGGACTGTATGTAGCCTGTTAAGCTCCTTTGTCCATGGGATTCTCCAGGCTAGAATACTAGAGTGGGTTGCCATGCCCTCCTCCAGGGGATCTTCCCAACCCAGGCATTGAATTTAGTCTGCTGCATCTTCTGCATTGTAGTTGGGTTCTTTATCACTGAGCCACCAGGAAGCCCCACAAAGATCATACTGTATAATAATAATTTAAAAAAGATAGGTTGTAAAATTTGTAGACAAGCAGATCTAGATGTGAAAACTGGCTCCACCATTTTACTTACTTTTAGTGAGACTTGAGAATAATTATTCAACTTTTTTGAGTTTGTTTCCTGAGATTAAAATGTTTCATAGAGTCCTTACAAAGATTAAATGAGAAACATATGCACATGAACATAGCATGTTTTTCCTATTGAAGAATTACTACTTCTCCATTGTATGTAGCTTTGTTTATGGAAGTATTAAAGATAACTAGGTTCTACAATATAAGCCAAAGGAGGTATTTCCTTTGTCTGTCTCAGGCTACATAAGGAATGAGTCCAGTGACCTAAGTTCAGTGAATCAGGAGCTCCTTCTGGGATTTTAAATCCCCCAGGGAGACTGGAGGTTATAAAAGATCCAGGTAGTAGCAGTGCAGCCCTGCCCAGATAGTTTCATGCTGAGTTTCTAATTTCCTAATTCTTGGCTTTTAAGCATTTCACGCTCCTGGTCTATTCTCAGGCCTGGTTGCCCAGTCTTTTGTTGATGCTGTTAGCTTGTAAAATATCTGTTCAGTAAATTACCTCTTACTTAAGTTTGTCATAGTTCGTTTCTATTGTTTCCTATAAAGAATACTGATTGAGAGAGCATTAATTTTCTATTCCATAAAAGATGAAACTAAGTCACAGAATGATTGTGTTACTAATCCAAGGTCACAAAGCTAATAAATAGTAAAGTTATGATTAAAAACGAGTCTTTCAGAATGCAAAACTCTAGTAAAAGCTGTTTTTCTGCTTCAACAGAGCTGTCTTACTAAATCTGAATTTGTCTAACTGGTTTTATTTCCTTGGAGTATACCCAGGACACTCTCATTAAAGCCAATTTGAGTTACTTTAAAATAGGAAAGCAGAAAACAAAAGCCCATAAAGTTGTAAAGGAGGAAGATTTCCTATATTGCTTTCAATTCATCATATATTGGCACCAAAATGTGATAAAGCTGAAATGATTGCACTTGCTGGAAAGGGAAAAAAAAACAGCTCTTCACCTTCAAATAAAGCAATAACCTTATGTTAATCCATGATTTAAACTGAATCACATTATCACTTAGGTCCTAATCTATATAACCCACTTAAAATGTATGACACCTGCTATGCATTGTTCTTTATATTATAAAGTAATCTTAGAAATGTCAGTGTGATATCTATTACAGATACTGATAAATTTCTTGTTCTTAAATAATGATATATTATTTTCTAAATGATTCTTTTGTAGAACTTGTGTTTTGTTTACACCAAAATTGTATGATATCCAGCCAAAGGTGACAATGGCTATTATATATGTTTCAATTTTAAAGTACAAATTTAGAACATTTGCTACCAACTTAACTGAAACTGAAATTTCATTATTCTTATTAATCAGTGTTCATGACAGTAGGATATAAGGAGCATGACCAATGACATTCTTCAAAAAAACAAAATAAAAACAATGAGATGCATAGTGTGACCTAGATGAACATTGTTTCTCCAACTTTTCATTGATCTATAAAACAGCATTTATAGATATGTCACGTAACTCCCCATTAGCCTCAACCAGTCTAGGTAATGTAATTTGTAATTCCCCTTGTGTGTGACTGGTTTAGGAAGGGACTTGTGACAGCTCTCACAATGACTGAATCAGCACTTAGCAATGACATGTGAAGGGAAGACAGTCATGGGATTTGGAGGAATATTTCCCCACTGATGAAAGGAAACACACAAGAAGCAATGGTTCCTTTTCTTCCTTTGGACATGGATATGTTTGCATGGAAAGCTTGTAATTGCAGCAGTCAGCCTGTGATGATAAGGGCCATTAATCCCAACACAGAACAGAATTAATGGAAAGAGCAGACTCTTTGAGTCACTGAACTAACTTTAACTCTAGAGTTGCTTTTTTATTATATGAAATAATATTTCCTCATTGTTTAAGGAACTTTAACTTGGCATTTTCTTTTACATGCAGCCTAAAGAATCTTAACCAAATGTATAGCAAGTATTTCATGGAAGATCTCAGCATACTGACTGGCTCATAGCAAGTGTTCAACTATTATTCATTAAATAAAAAATGAATACAAGGAGGTTAATGTTTTCTAGTATTTAAAGACATGAGGTCCCAGGTGCACTGGGACGACCCAGAGGGATGGTATGGGGAGGGAGGAGGGAGGAGGGTTCAGGAAATAATATAATTAAAAAAAAAGAAAAAAGAAAAAAAAAAATAAAGACATGAGGAAACTTTAATAAATCCATATTTTTCTAGGTTACAGATAATAATAGTAACTACAGGGAAATGATGGATATAAATTAAGTAGTATGATGGGGAAGAAGACAAGAAAAGGCATATTTTAGAACCTGTAGTGACCACCTCAGGGCTTGACCCTTTTCTTTTGAAGTGAAAACATGAACTCACAGAAGAGTGTTTTTTTTCTCACCCTCTGTCCTAGTGTGGATGTCATTCAATACATTCATGGCAAAGACCAGCCCTCCATATTTCTAGCCTATAGGCACCATACTAGTGAATTTTCATTCCCAAAGGGTTATAGTTTCAGAATGGAAAAAAAAAAAGACAGCCACCAAATGTATAAAATATAAAACAAAACAGAAGAATGTACTTATTGGTTTTCCCTTCTATTAGCATTCTAGGAGAAAGAACTTGTCTCTTGAAGATTTGTTTAGTTTGTATTTAGAGAAAATATAAACTAAAAGGCATTTTCCTTCTAATGGAATGTTCTAAACCATTTACAATAGTGTCAGTACCTCTGGAAAATGATCAATTAAACCTTTATTGAAAAAACACAAAAGTCTTTTCTCTATCCTCATTATCAAGACCTCATAATCAGCCAAGCCTTAAAGTTTCAGGTATCCATAACAATGCAGGGCCCTGATCTTTCTCCTGTTTCTCCAACTCCTTGACTCCTAATTCAGCAATTTTCCCTTCTTTTCTCTAAACAGTCAGTATTCTTTTTCCATTTTCCCCCATATGCACTTACAGTTTATATACTTAATTTAATACCAAAATATTTACTGGAAATGAGCAAGACAAAAAACTGATTTTGTAAAATAAGAGAATATATGAAGCTTTGACCCCACTTTCAAAAATCTCAGAATCAAGTTTAGGACACAGATACTTAAGTAGTTCTAATATCAAACATACTGTGATAAATGCCATAACAAAAATCTTAAAGCAACAAAAATAGAGGTCACTGGCCCCCCACTGTAGTCTAAATGTAAAGTGTCTCACTATGTTTAAGAAAGAATTCACCATCTTTCTTATAAAAATTGTTCTCCATTGTGATGACTGTTTCTACTGGCAGTTTTAGTTACGCTTATCACTCATGCTTGAAAGATGGATATTCTTTGCATTTTTCTCACTCATGCTCACCGTCTAGCCATTCACCACATTCTGTTCATTTCTCTTTTGAAATGTATCTTTTATCCTTCTGTCCTATAGTCACTACTGCCTCCCTAGTCCAAAATTGGATCACTTCATACCCATATTCGTGAAATTTCCTAGTAGATGTCTATGGACCCGCCCCAGGCCTTCCCTCTTCTAAATTATTCTGTGTATTTCAAAGAATGACAGAATTCAAAAATAGAAAGACACACTACCATCCAATGCAAAAACCTCTACAAATTAATTTAAAAATATAGATGAAGAGCCACCCACTTCCTGAATATTTACTGATGCAAGCATAATTCCTGAAAATATTTATCATTTAATTTATATATTATTTTAATTGACAAATAAATGTTATTTATATTGCTAGGTCTATACCGTCTTTGCTTTATTTTTCTCCCTTCTATCCTAGTTTTGCTTCAGTTCAGTTCAGTCACTCAGTCGTGTCTGAATCTTTGCAACCCTGTGAACCTCAGTACACCAGGCCTCCCTGTTCATCACCAACTCCTGGAGTCCAACTAAACCCATGTCCATTGTGTTGGTGATGCCATCCAACCATCTCATCCTCTGTTGTCCCCTTCTCCTTCTGCCCCCAATCCCTCCCAGCATCAGGGTCTTTCCAAATGAGTCACCTCTTTGCATCAGGTGGCCAAAGTATTGGAGTTTCAGCTTCAGCATCAATCTTTCCAATAAATACCCAGGACTGATTTCCTTTAGGATGGACTGGCTGGATCTCCTTGCAGTCCAAGGGACTCTCAAGAGTCTTCTCCAACACCACAGTTCAAAAGCATCAATTCTTCAGCGCTCAGCTTTCTTATAGTGCAACTCTCACATCCATACATGACCACTGGAAAAACCATAGCCTTGACTAGATGGACCTTTGTTGGCAAAGTAACGTCTCTGCTTTTTACTATGCTGTCTAGGTTGGTCATAACTTTCCTTCCAAGGAGCAAGCGTCTTTTAATTTCATGGCTGCAGTCACCATCTGCAGTGATTTTGGAGCCCAGAAAAATAAAGTCAGCCATTGTTTCCACTGTTTCCCCATCTATTTCCCATGAAGTGAAGGCATACTTGTAATATAAAACTTTATAGGCTGTTGAAGAAAGCTGCTTTGTCTCTTTAAGTCTTATTTTTGGCAAATTTACAGATACACAGTGTTCCCAGAATTGGGCTTGATATAAATTTCAGGCCTCACCATTTTGATTATTCTCTTGTTTGTCCTTTATAATTGTCAGCATTATTTGAAATGGCGGAGGGGTCCAGAAATAAAGAGACTACTTTGGAATTTCTTTATATAGAGTTTTAGTCATTCTACTTATCTCGCCAATTCAAGAAATTTAAAGATTTCAAGTTCTTATTTCTTCAAAGCACTACTACTCAGATCTACTTAACTTTTGAGGCCATTCAGAATCTGTGTCCTCTTTCTAGTCCAACAAATTCATCTTCATTTTTCCACAAAACATCTCCTGCTTTAGCTACACTGGGATGCTCACGTTAGCATTCCCTTTCATTCACTTACTTATACTTCCAAACCACTCCTGATTGTTATCTTTTTGCCTGAAATGACTTTTCTCCTCTCTACTCATCTTAATCTTCTCTTTCCTTTAAAACTCAGTTCCAGCTCTGTAGTGTGAAATCTGGAATCACACAAAGAGAAGTTTGAACTCTGCCTTTGGGTCCTGGGAGGAGATCTCTAAGCCTCTGGCATGCCCTGCCTGATAGAAGTATCTTTGTTTGCCTGGGGGCTTTGGCTACCACCAGATAATCTAGAAACGTGATGTATGACCTGGGCTTTGAGGCCACATTTTTTCAGTTCTGACCTCTGGAAAAACTGATGACTAAAGGTGGCTTGACCTTTGTGAGGGGCTGGAGACCAAAAGTTAGTCAATGTGGGCAGGATGTAGTTAAGTCATAAAAACCATTTGTGACTCCGCAATGAGATGTCCCGAAACTGTGTATTTGGATTCCTCCTAGATTCTACCCTATGTATTTTTTTCTTTTGGCTGGTTTTCTGTATACTGTCTCTGTATTAACAATAAGCATAATAGCTTTCAATAAGTACTTGAGTCTTTCTAGTGCATTATCACACCCAGGGATGAAGATGGGGATCCTAGAATTCATAGCCAGCTGGTTTGAAGTGAAGGTGGTCCTGGGGATCCACAAACTTATGGCTTATGTCTGAAGTGAGGGCAGTCTTGCAGCGACTATTTCCTCGAACTATACAGCTGGTTAAACTCATTGCACAGATGCACTTCTTTCTTGAAGCATCCTCTAAGTCCAGTCTCCCTCACTGATATCCTATTCTTCTAATTATCTACAGTAGTATATACTGAGTATCATTGTAGTTAGGTAATAAGCAGATATGATAAACAAAGGTTTGGATTTGGGGAACCAAGAAAATTTAGTAATCTAGTAACTTCAAAAATAAGGGGAAGTACAAGTAGGGAAGAAAAAACTACCTATATAATGCTATGTAAAGGTGAAAGAAAAATAAGATGGTAGTGATGCTGACAAGATGATATTAGCATTTTCCTAAGGAACAACTGCAATAAAGAAACAGTTCAACGGTTCTATCAACATTTAATGAGCACACGGTAGACACTGAAAATGTGCCACCAACTCTTCAATAACGAATACCTGATAAAAATAACTGATAACCTGAAAGTAACTGATAATTATTCCAACATTCTGTTTTTTGATAGAAAATTATTCTAGATGCTTCCTCTGGCTGGTAGTTTACTCCTTTATAATATTTTTCTTATTTCCTTTTCCTATGTAAGATGCCAATGGTCAATGAGGGGTTCCTGCCCAGTTTAACAGAAAGGGACAATTCTAAGTAATGTATTATATTCCAAGATAGGAAGAGTAGTGATGAACAACAAGAACAACATATAAGTAAAGCAAGATGGAAAGAGGGCAGCAGAAACCAGAAGGAATAGTGGAGTTAAAGGGCCAGAAATGGGCTCCATTGGCATCTGCGATTAGTTTGGGAAAGGTAGTCATAGAAACTTAGAAAAGTCCTGAAATTAGAAATGATGAATTGCTTCTTGGTTTGAGTACAACAGCAGGTAGTGAAAGAGGGGATAGAAAGAATGAAGATACTTATTGCCTAGAATATAGTGCCTAGTGTATAGGCACTTCTAGGCAATATAGTGTTCTTTGTATAACACATCTTCCTTTCCTGGTTTTACTTTTTCTTCTTTGAGAACTGTAATGGGGACAGAATTCACATTTCCTTGGGCTGGGATGATGAAAGACTGTATTCTTTTATTTTTATCCCAATATAATGCCTTTAGGAAAGAAAAACATCTCAAATAGGCATCCCAGAGCGTCCTGAAGGACCCTAAATTGGGACAATTCTGTAAAAACAGAATGTTTGATTATCTGCTTGTTCTGTTCAAATAACACTACAGGTCCTGGCTGAGCTAGGGAGATATGCAGTAGAGAAGTAACAAGGCAAGAATTCATTATTTACTTGCTAGAGTCCGATGATAACCTACCAACAGAATAAATGTGTAAATCCCTACTTTATAAGCAGTCATCACATTCCACTAGACCACTTCCTAGATAGTTAAGCCACCTGCAACTTTGCTAACATCTACCCTGTATACTGGAAAATTGATCAATCAAAACAAGGCATTCAATTTTGATTGCTTATTTGGTTTCTATTTGAAGCATTAGCTTTTATGAATTAGATAAGCAGAGCACAGTGTGTCCAGTTTCAGAATACTATCTAACTCCAAATACTAGAAAGAATTTGGGGAAAAGCTTGTTAATGTTAATACTTTACATACTGGGCTGGTAAATATTAATCAATTGGCAGATGGTGCTATTCTTGGGTAAAGAGAAACCATTCTTTCTGGATGAAAGAGACGCATTTATTCAGCAAACAACATATATCTTTATAATATTCTTTATTCACATAGTTTTCTGAAATAATACCATATGCTATCATAAATAAATATGGGAATATTAGAGCTTACCCTGCAGACTGTTTGAAATATATATTTCTCCTTTCAGAAGAAAAATTTATGCTTATTTCATAGTTTAATTCTTTTCCAAATATGCTTAAGACAATTTGAGAACCTTTTTGAAACTGAGGGCTAATCGCTTTATTGAGATCAGATGAATAAATTACTTTCACATAATCAAGGCAAATGATTCTCCAGACTAGAGCTAGTTTGTTGTTTCTCTAAATTTTGGTGGTTTAAGAACTCATATTTTGTTTTGTTTTAAATATATAATCTCCACTGTTTTAAGAAGCTAGATAGAAAAGATGAAGACAAATACATAATTGTAAAATATACATATGTAAATACATTCCTCTTACAGAAAGATGACCATAGATCAAACAAAATATCTCAGGTAAAATAAAACACTGTTTTCTATGAATATAATATCTTTTCCATTTATTAATATCTGTTTCTTTCAGAATAGAATGTTAAATTGTATAATTTCTATGTTTCATTCAGAATAGGAGCTAAATGAGATAGAATTCATCTCATATCTTTTTATATTACAGAAACAAATGTATGCTGCATTAAAACTTATGAGCCAATAGTCTCCATGGCCCCTAACACAGTATTAAAAACTCAGATGAGTTTATTAATAATTATTGAATTGAATATTGTTTCTATAAATCTGAGCTTGGGCCTATCTAATAAAATGTACAAACAGAACGACAGGGACTGTCTCACAGCTGAGAGGTAATGGTCATCTAGTATCCCGTTTCCTGGGAATGGTTTAGCAGTTCTCTGCATGTGTCATGAAGAAGTTGCTTGCACTCAAAATCACAACAATGTAAAACATGGCTTTGTCTCTCTCAAACACTTCCTTTCGGGTTAGGAAGTATCCTGTAGTAAGATACCGTGATGGACTAGTTGACTTCCCAAGGTCTTTTAATCTATGAAGTGAAAATAAATATCCTTTCATCAGACAAGGCTGGTATCCAATTATCAGTGGAGCAGGTGTTGTGCTTTTCTGCTGGGTATAAAGAAAAGGGATGCATACATCACGCGTCAAGAGGTGTACCAATATAAGTAGGATATTGACACTCTGCTGTGCTGCTATCCTGAAGGTAAACTGCTCGAGTGTGCAGCAGCCTCCTGCAGTCCCTCCAAATATCAAAAATGAAAAGCACAGCTATGAAAGGTCCAGGTTTGGCTCTCTTCATCAGTATA
Organism: Bison bison bison; assembly: GCF_000754665.1. NCBI lineage: Eukaryota > Metazoa > Chordata > Mammalia > Artiodactyla > Bovidae > Bison > Bison bison. Next base: position 1,361,993 of record NW_011494843.1, on the reverse strand, counting down.
TTATGGGAATGTAACTTATACAGCTGCTATGGGTACCTGCTGTCTGCCAGATCCCCTTGCTTCCATTTCTTCTGCCCACTGGGTATAGCCAGTCATTTCCAAAAGGTAATTTTCAGTCGATTATGCAATCTGCCAAACCCAATCAATGTGCATACTCATGACCACTCATAAGATTATTTGCCTTAATCATGGGAGACCTCGAGGTGATTACTCCACCATAGGGAGTATATTCAGTGGAGATAGTCATGGGGGGTGCCCACTATCCAGCTGCCTGCCAGGTCTCTTGACTTCCATTATTTTAAAATTTTGGATGCAGCCAGTTCTAGCCAAAGTTACTTCAAATGCAAATCCATTCGCTATCACTGAGAAACCCTCCAGACTACTGACTTCTGAGGCAGTAGGATTTGAAGACACTTCAGGATTTAGGCTTTTTTGTTTTCTCTCTCTCTTTCTCTTTTTTAAAATTAATGTTAGTTTTCAGCAAGAGTTTATTCTATGTAGCAAAATAAACTTTCCTTAACAGAATAGTCTTCTAAAAATCAAGGCTTTTGTTGGAATTTATTGGGTTTGTGATACCTTTCCATATGTTTACGTCAGTTTGTCTTATTTTTTGTACTCATAAAATTATTTTTAAAAAGTAAACTGGATCATCAGATTTCAACACATACAAAGGGGTTCTGACTTATAGACCTTGGAAGTATATAATCACTTAGTACAGAGAAGGCAAAGACTTATCATGTGTGTTGCTATTCTCCTTTCTCACTTCACACAGTATTATACACATGTAATATAATGCGTATATAATGTAATATAATGTATATATTCACACACACTTATGGCACTATCATAGGCACTCAGAATGCAAGAGAAAACAAACAAGATAATGTTCCTGCCTTCATGATGCATGCTTATATTCTAGTGGGGACAGAAACATTGGTTCCCTTATCCAGCATTATTTCTCCTTGAGCCTGACAGAACCATGGCATCCTTCCCAACATTTGCTCCAGATGGTTACTACCAATCAGTAAGAATATCCAGGCAGAAAGAGACCTAGTAGTCATCTCTATCTAGTGCAGTGATAGAGAAAAAGCTCAACCACAAAACAAAGTTTACAATTCTTTCCACTGAAACACCTGAACCAAAATACTTAAGCCATAATGAATGCTAGATCAACATATGGGCCTCTGATTATTTAACCAAAACTTCTTCTCAACACTAAATTTTACTAAACTACCAAATAATGTGATTCTGTTTATTGACTTAAACTTCAATTTTACAAATATAAAGTGCTTATTTGTTAACAGATTGTAACAAATAACAGAGAAATGTTCATGAACCAAAAAAATCAAATATAATGCCAAAACAGTCAATTGTACAAAAAGAATCATGTACAAATTGTACAAAAAAGAAATTGCACAATTTCTTCTGTACATATAAATAAATTTCAGAAAAATGATCTGTGATTAACTTTTAACTCACCATATCATAGATTAATATGGCTACAGCTGTATTATATATATTGTTGTCAATGACATATTAGTGTTTTTTTAATTGTTATTCAAGTATAGTTGGTTTATAATGTTGTGTTAGTTTCAGGTAGACAGCAAAGTGGTCCAGTTATACATATACATATATTCATTCTTTTTAAGATTCTTTTCCCATATTAGTTATTACAAAATATTGAATAGAGTTCCCTGTGCTATACAAGAGGTCCTTGTTGATTATCTATTTCATATATTCATATATAGGAATGAAAGTGAAAGTGATAGTCACTAAGTCATGTCTCACTCTTTGTGACCCCATGGACTGTAGCCTGCCAGGTTCCCCTATCCATGTATGTTAATCTCAAATTCATAATTTATCCCTGATAATTCAATGAATAAAATAAACTTTAACCTTATGATGAAGTAAATATTTTCAACAAGATAATGTACTTTGAGGTCTAAATGATACCACTGTCTGGAATATTGCTGCAGATCTCAACTGCCAGTTTTCGGGGTTGTCAAATAGATTTGCCCTGAAATGAGAAATACTAAACCTAGGTTTTATCACTCAACTCTGTTTCTAATATCTGCATGACACCAGACAAGTCATTCAGTCTTGAGAAATCTTACCTTATCTATCTATAAAATGAAAATTAGGTGATCTCTATGGGCCCTTTACAACTGAAAAAACAATGCTTCTGTGTTAATATGTCTACTTCTCAGTAATATATCAAAGAACGCCAGACTATACAACATGAGATTGAAAAGACAACATTCACAAAATTATAAATAGTAAAAAACATCATGAAACATAAGTAGAGAAGAGAAGGAAGAAAAAATATATAGGGACAATTTACATATCTGCCCTCTATAGATTTAATAACAGTTATTGTAAATCACACAAAACCCTTTGTTAGAATAAAACATATTAATTACTTATTTATATGTTAAAGTTAAATATAAATCAGCATCTATCAGTTCTATCAACTTGTTTTTCCCACTTTCAGAGGGCAAAATACATTGAAATAATCAACAAAAAAGTAAAAGTGATTCTATTTAAACTTCAGGGTTTTTTTGTTTGTAAATTTGAAAATATAATTAGATATGACCTATGGTTACTCAGTCAGAAGCCAAATCTTTTGGAAAAGAAAGATACACTTGGACCTGAAGTTTGTAAGGTTGCGTGTACCCATAATTCTCTCAAGCCTTGACTTGTCTCCTTAGGCACAGTTTTAGTCAGTAAAACTCTCTTGGCCTGAAACAATGTTACAATGCTCTCCAAATCTAGGGCTGACTTCTGGGATTAGTTTGATGACTTTGCCTATCCATGCTACAAAGAACTTTTGGAGTGTGACTTGGGAAGAGGCAAAAGGCAATGGCACCCCACTGCAGTACCCTTGCCTGGAAAATCCCAAGGAGCCTGGTGGGCTGCAGTCCATGGGGTCACTAGAGTCAGACACGACTGAGCGACTTCACTTTCACTTTTCACTTTCATGCATTGGAGAAGGAAATGGCAACCCACTCCAGTGTTCTTGCCTGGAGAATCCCAGGGACAGGGGAGCCTGGTGGGCTGCCGTCTATGGGGTCGCACAGAGTCGGACACGACTGAAGTGACTTAGCAGCAGTAAAATGAAGACAAGGCATTTTGATTGCTTTTCAGACACCTTAACTGCAATCTGTAGCACATTCAGCCTAATGAACTATGCAAAGCTAGGTGACTGGTTAATACAAAAGGAAGAGTAACATTCTATGCTTAAGTGAGGTTAGGAAATCCTGAATTAAAAAATTTATCAGGTTTGTTTATTGCAGGTTGTTCCCCTCCCCACTCTGCCCCCCAGCATCTTTAGTGTGTTTAATGTATAACCCAAATCTTCAAAACAATGACCTAGTAGTACCCAAGAGTCTCCAAATCTATTTGGCCAATAGAAACATTTTGTCTCAAAATATGCTGGAAGACTAGTATTTGTGTCCAAGCACACAAATTTCCCTCTATCTTCAAAAGCCTTTGTTTCACTGTTACACATCACATGTATTGCATTTAATTGTTCATCAGAGGCTCAACTAAACAAAGAGGAAAGAATTTAGTTTTCAAGAGCCCTGAGACTTCCACAGAAGTTCCACAGAGTTGAAGCATTATTTTTACTTACTGATTCTATGTAGATCCCTGTCAGGATGTTGTAAAATAAATTATCTGATAGGGAATGCTTCTCTGGTTGTGTTGAGATAAGCTGAATCAAAGAAAGAGATATCCTTTCGCTAGTGTTTTCATGGTCACAAAATATCAGCACGTGTTTTCACCAAGATGATTAGTGAAAAACACACAGAGCCAATATTAAATATAACTGATATGAACAGACTTGTAGTGCAAATAAACACATAATAAGGCATATCTTTCTTCTTTTTCAATGCAAACTTAAGTTGAACAAGTTCTATATGAGCACATTAGAAAAAAGAAACCTTAAAGACTACATCCATTTTAGAGTTTCATATTTTAGTATACATAGTATAATTACATGTTGTAGACATGATAGTTTTCTTAACTGAAGTGCCATTATTGTTTATTCTCAAACTAAAACCAGATTTTCTCTCAAAATAGAAATATTTCTTCCATTTTGTAGAATCAAATATTACATCTTAAAAATAACTGTAAATTATATGAAAATAAATATTTTCTGATGTGAAATGTGTTCTGTTAGGAGTATTAAATGTAAAAATAGTTCTTACTGCCCCCCTCATATTTTTTAAGTAAAGCAATATAAAAGTATTTAACATGATGCTTTACTAAAAAATCCGCCTGAAATGCAGGAGACCTGGTTTGATTCCTGGGTCAGGAAGATCTGCTGGAGAAGGGATAGGCTACCCACTCTAGTATTCTTGGGCTTCCTGTCGGGAGCCAGCAAGGGAGATCCCACCCATGACAAGGTCATGCGGAGGAGACCTGACAGGCAAGGCGGATCAGGACTCGAGGGACTCCCTGGACCTGCTCGAGCATCTACCCCGAAACCAAAATCTGTCTACTGTTTACTATATTATGCTTTTCACCAACTCTTCTGACATTAACAGGAGGCTAGACTATAGACTATAGACTATAGAACAGTCTTATGGACTCTGTGGGAGAGGGAGAGGGTGGGAAGATTTGGGAGAATGGCATTGAAACATGTAAAATATCATGTATGAAACGAGATGCCAGTCCAGGTTCAATGCACGATACTGGATGCTTGGGGCTGGTGCACTGGGACGACTCAGAGGGATGGTATGGGGAGGGAGGAGGGAGGAGGGTTCAGGATGGGGAACACATGTATATCTGTGGTGGATTCATTTTGATATTAAAAATTAAAAAAAAAAAAAAAAAACAGGAGGCTATCCCCAACCACCTTTCTCTGAAGAAGATCAACTTAGGGCTCTAGTTCATAAGTCTCCTGGGCATGAAAGGAGTATTTAAATTCAAACTTCTCTTGGCATTCTAGCTTGCTTGGCAGGTTTATCCATACTCTTGCAACTAACACACATGATTGTTCACAACTTCCCAACCGTGAAAAGCACGGGAAGCCTAAGCATTTTAAAAGTCCTAATGGGAATAGAGCCTTTGAGGGGTGAAAAATTATTAGATAGTACTGGTGAAGGGTTTTGTTGTTGAGCCAATGCTTGCTGCCAAGTCTCTATATCCCTTACTCATTGTGCCTAGGAGTGCATGAGTTAATATAGTTGGAATGTAGGAAAAACAAGTAATAGCCTTAGCATTAGCAACATAAGACCTTTGAGTCAGTAAGTTCTTTCTCTGTTGTAACCCACTACTCCTTTGGTCCATAAGAATGTAACTTTATTTAGTACTTTCTGAGGGTGACACAGATTGGAAAAATAAAGAAAAAACAGCTTAAGGGAAAAACAAGTTTTCTGGTTGACCAGCCTTTATCAGAAAAGGGTCATAAAATGTCAACAGGCCTCTGGGCCAGAAGATAATGTGCATAAGACAAGACCCTTGTAAATGGAAAGATATGCAGAAAACATCCTGGTTTCAGTTAAGGTTTAAGCTGATGTAACGTTGAGCTGACTCTGCATGACTCTGCATCTTTCACTTCTGGAAATGTGTAACTCAGGGTATAAAAGCTCCTTTTGAGAATAAAGCTACAGACCCTGCTTCACCTAAGCTTGGTCTCCCCGTGTCATCTCTCTCGCTGACGCCGTTCATCCTGAGGGTATCCCTGGATCCTGCTGAGGCTGGACCCCGACAGCTTCCCTTGTGGCTCAACTGGTAAAGAATCCACCCACAATGTGGGAGACCTGGGTTTGATCCCTGGGTTGAAAAGATGCCCTGGAGAAGGGAAAGGCTATCCACTCCAGTATTCTGGAATGGAGAATTACATGAACTGTTTAGTCCATGAGGTCCCAAGGAGTTGGATACAATGGTGTGACTTTCATTCACTGTCTTTCTTTTATTAAAAAAAGTAAAAATAAAAACATATTATTTGTAATAACTGAACTGTATTTAAGGAAAAATAATCTCTACTTTGTAGTGTCTATTTTTGCATTGTTTTGAATGGTATTCAGCTGAATGTAGTATATACAAGGACTGAACATCAGTGACACGAAATTTGTATTTTGTTTGCTCAGAGAAAAACTATTAAGCCAAGTAATACTTAGAAACAAATACTAACAGAAATTTTTAAATTGTGTACATAAAATATGTTACAGGGATAAAACACAAAAGGAACTATGGTTATAAAAAAAACTAACAGTTTTGTTGTATATATAACATGGATAAGAAATATCAAACTAATAAATATGGCATTAATTTCCTGTCAGGAAAAATTAATGTAATATTTATTAGTTGTATTATAAGTAGAGTTCATATAATAACTTAAAATATTAAAGTCTGGGATTTGTGTGTGTGTGTGTGTGTAAACTGAGCATGTTTAGTTTACTAGTTTGTTAACTATATTTTCATACCTATTTTCTGTCTGACTGATACAGAAATCTGTTCCCATCTCTACCTCTCAAAAAGTGAGCTTATAAGGAGAAGTACCCAGAGTGCTTTTTATTTTGGTCAATCAGCCATTACTTAGAGTCTGGTTCTTAGTTTTTAAGACCAGAGACCTATTTTTTCTATGTTCTCTGTTAGAATTGGGTGAAGGAAGCTTGCTGGCTGCATAAATTTAGAAGAAGCTGAAGAATATATGCCATCTAAATGTATATTAAAAACTATGTTTGATCAGATCTTTCTCCTGAAAGCAAACCAACATTACCACTGATATTTACTTTTATTAAGAATATTAGAGTTTATATATTTTTTATAAAAATATCTCAAAGCCCTAATAGGGATATATTTTAACCTTAATTTTATAGAAGAAACTGAGGCTCAGAGAAAGTATGATCACACAGGTAGTAAATCACAAAGTCAAATTCAAACTGAGGTCTTAGCTTATTTTGATACAGTGTTTCCTGAGATATGTATGAATTCCTTTTAAAGCAGTAATATGATCTTGTGGACATGAGACTATGTGCATAGATCTGGAATTCTTAAAGCTTGTTCATTATTCACTGTAAACAGAATGTATTTTTTTTTTTTTTTTGATGATTATCATTAGGAAAAGGAAAGGATAATCATTAAAAAAAAAAGAAAGATAAAATTTCAGAATTCTCATAGAATTTGTGAGCCCTTAACAGCATGGGTGGGAGAAGGCAATGGCACCCCGCTCCAGTACTCTTGCCTGGAAAATCTCATGGATGGAGGAGCCTGGTGGGCTGCAGTCCATGGGGTCACTAAGAGTTGGACAGGACTGAGTGACTTCACTTTCACTTTTCACTTTCATGCATTGGAGAAGGAAATGGCAACCCACTCCCGTGTTCTTGCCTGGAGAATCCCAGGGGCGGGGGAGCCTGGTGGGCTGCCATATATGGGGTCGCACAGAGTCGGACACGACTGAAGCGACTTAGCAGCAGTAGCAGCAACAGCATGGGTGAGAATCTCAGCTGAGAAACTGGTGTATTTTTAAGATCACAGGATTTTGAGTCAGATAAAGCCTGACAACAAATGGCTTGCTCACTTATTAACTCTTCCAACTTCAGTTTCTTCTGTAACTTGGGATGAAAACATACACTCTTAGGGTTGTCATGAAGGTTATCTGAGATAATATATTTAAAATTATTTAATACAGTGTCCACCACAGTGTAAATGCTTAATAAATGATAGTGACTGTGGTTTGGATTTTCACCTCGCTGCTTTCCCCACTAAGTCATGCTAGCCTTCTTCCTAGTTATCATAATGTTCCTCATCAAGCCTAGAATCAGATTCAGCCCCAGGAGTCCATTGTTCTCTATGAGGTAAAGCCAGGTGCATTTGTCCGCCAAAAACAAAAACGAACTCTCCTGTACAGGACTTAGATGGACAATAAATGGTTTTGTTTCAATAATTCCCTTGGCAGCCTACTAATCCCCGCCCTACATTCTTTAATTAGACAGGTTAGGATCTACAAACTGTTTATAAGACAGTCAAAGGCCTATAGCCCTTCTTTGTTGTATGTAATGTTTAAGCCTTTGCTCTTTACTCTTGGAAGGCAGACATAATTCTAAATTCTTGAAGTAGCACTTAATTTTGGTTTATGTTTACTACTTACTATGAAAAATATCTGGATGAAAAATATGTAAAGTTCACTAACCCACAGCTCCTATCTGGTGTTACAGGTATGGCTGAGACAGGGAAAGGCAATAGGAAAGTGCAAAGGGAGAAAATGGGAAAGTGATGTGAAATCTACCTTAAGAAGGTAAAAGGTATCCTACTTTTATCTACTCCAAGGAGCTTTCTGTCACGCCATCCCAATCTAGCAGGCTTTGAAAGGGTCATTTCTCTCTGGTTAAATGAGCCCAGTGGAAATGTTTACATTTGCATGCACAAGACCCATGGTTTATGCACTTTGCCAGAGTGACGGACAAGTTAGATGGACTTGCCAGTCTTGGGAATTTTAATTAGTAGCCTGATTGTATGGGAATTTGTAGAACTGCTTTCTTTCACTTGAGCTTAGTTTCAGGGCTTCTGACTTGGGCCAAGACTTAGGTCTGAGCTGAATATTCCTCATTCTAAATTCCTGGATTCAGTGCAGATATTTCAGAATAAACTATATTCACAAAAGTGCTATGCATGCACATGACTGGGAAATAGTCAATTTAACTAGGCTCATAAAGAACACTAAGGCAATTTCACAGCTGATTTAGATCTATAAACCTTTTATACACTTTTTACAGGAAAGTCATCGAATTTAAGAGTTAGTAGCAAACTTTAAAATCATCTGGCTAATCACTCCATTTTACAGTCTATATTCCCAGGAGAATGGAAGTTCCTTGAGGACAAGAGCCACAACTTATTAATCAATATTTTGAATGAGTTGCTGCTGCTGCTAAGTCAGTTTAGTCCTGTCTGACTCTGTGCGACCCCATAGATGGCAGCCCACCAGGCTCCCCTGTCCCTGGGATTCTCCAGACAAGAACACTGGAGTGGGTTGCCATTCCTTCTCCAATGCGTGAAAGTGAAAAGTGAAAAATGAAAGTGAAGTCGCTCAGTCATGTCTGACTCTTCGAGACCCCACGGACTGTAGCCTACCAGGCTCCTCTGTCTATGGGATTTTCCAGGCAAGAGTACTGGAGTGGGTTGCCATTGCCTTCTCCTGAATGAGTTGAGATACACTTAAAATCCTAAACTAGCAAAGAACTTGATTTCAGGTGGTTTTTTTTTTTTTTTTTGATAACTAACAATGTCCTAATCACTGTGTCATTTTGCCTATTTCTTAGTCTCAAACAAATGAAATATTAAATGCAAATATAGTGTGATATAGTGTGCTTCAGTAATCAAGCTATATTTTTCATTTTTCAATTGGCAGTGGGTATGGGCAACAATTTCGTATGTTGCTATTAAGTCTATAGAAGCGACCTTTGTTTAAGCACAAATCACACTCTGGTAAATATTACTATAGGAGGCAAGAAGATGATAAAAAATGTCAACGAAAATCAGTAGTACATGGAAAGGACACCTGTGAGTCTTCAGTAGCGACTATAGCACAGAGATGCCACCTAGTGACTGCATTCTTCTGGCTCTAAAAAACACACATTCTTTAGCATGAAGAATGAGATTTGTGTATATTTCAGGGCACCTTTAAATACATTATAGTACAAAATACCTATTCATAATTATCTCTGCTCTGTCAAATGCAGAAGATACATACAGTAATGCTCTTCAAGCCTTTAAAAGCCACAAAACAAAAAAAAAATGTGTAAGATGTTTATACAAGTTTTTTCCTCCTCATGCATGCATATATCCTCATAAATAAATAAACCCCATACACAGAATTATTAACACATAACATGATATAAAGGATAGTTGACATTCCTGTCTTCACTATTATATTTTAGTATTATTGCCTAAGATTATTATTGTTTTTAATTTATCACACTGTGTGAAAGTTGCTCAGTTGTGTCCAACTCTTTGTGACTCCATGAACTGTAGTCCATGGAATTCTCTAGGCCAGAATACTGGAGTGGATGGCATTTCCCTTCTCCAGGAGATCTTCCCAACCCAGGTATCAAACCCAAGTCTCCCATGTTGCAGGAGGATTCTTTACCAGCTGAGCCACAGGGGAAACCCATCACATTGTGCAGCTCGTGACAGATACTTGATAAAAGGCTCTGAATCAGTGAATGAATTAATGAATGGATAACTACCTGAGTCTTAAATAAGGAATTTCAAGAGACACATTACCTTGGAAAATTGTCCAGGAAAGATTATCCTATCTAGATGACCAGGAGTAAGACATATACCTATCTGGATAGGGTATAGTCTCATTTTGAAATATGATAAAAATCAGCAAACCAAAGATCTCTGGTGATTCAAGTTGAGGAGAGTGGCAGAAGAAGTAAAACCAGAAACAGGACATAAAAAGGGCAATAAATGAAATATGAGGATGGCTAAGATGTACCCTGATTTCTTTCTACTTGGCAGCAGAAATAATTTCTAATAAAATATTCTTATTCAAGATTTGGATCTAGTTGAATAAGAATTAGTAGAGACTGTTATGAATTGTAAAGTGGCTATGTAAGATGCTCCTGTCTCCCTTCCTCTCTCTACCTCTTCTCTCTCCCTCTCTTTCACACACACACACACACACACACACACACACAGATGCTTTTTTAAAGTCATGCCATTAGTAAAAGCACAGGCTCTTATGTTCACATGTATGGTTGCCTAACAATTGTAATGTCCTGCTGAACTGATTGGTGCTACTCTGGTAAAACTCTGAGATCTGGACCATAAAGAAGGCAGAGTGCTGAAGAATTGATGCCTTTGAACTGTGGTGCTGGAGAAGGCTCCTGAGAGTCCCTTGCACAGGAAGGAGATCAAACCAGTCAATCTTAAGGGAAATCAACCCTGAATACTTGTTGGAAGGACTGATGCTGAAGCTGAAACTCTTGTATTTTGGTCATCTGATGAGAACAGCTGACTCATTGGAAAAGTTCCTGATTCTGGGAAAGATTGAGGGAAGAAGGAGAAGAGGGCATCAGAGGATGAGATGGATGGATGACATCACTGATGCAATGAACATGAACTTGGGCAAACTTCGGGAGATGGGAAGGACAAAGAGGCCTGGCATGCTTCAGTCCATGGGGTTGCAAAAAGTTAGACACGACTGGGCAACTGAACAATGCAACAACAACACTCTGATAAAATTAAAAGCAATAAGTAAATGCAATGAAATTTCAGAATTGGAAAGATTTTGATTGCCCAATTACATGATCAGAGGTAGAGAGTCCTATTACATCCATGAACCAGTTAATAGTATTTTGAAAAACACTAACATTATCTCTCTTCCAAATCTGTAAGACATAAGATGTAATATTAAAGAATGGCATTTATTTTGTTTGTCTGTTTGCTTAGATGAGCAAAAGACAGAATATTTCATGAAGAAAACTAATTGATGTATTACTTAAAAAAAAGGCCCAAACAGGGGCTTCACAATCTATAATGGCTCAGATTTGTGATCGTTATCAAGGAGCCAATCAGCAGATAATCGGGGTTGTTAGATGGTTGTGACAATGGGATGGAGATATAAGTAAAAATCTGAATATTATGTAGGAAAATGCCTTACAAAAATATTTACTGAATTTTTGTGTCTTTGGGTAAATTATTTAACTTCCCTAAATTTCAAACTCCTTACCTGTAAAATGTTAATACAAACAATCCTTATATCACAAGATTATTCTGAGAAGTAGATGCTTGTTGAAAATACATTTTAAAGTTGTAATTAACTTTGAAATATGAGTTATGTTTATCACCATCTTCAAACAAGCACAAGACAGTGTTGTCTATTTGCAAAGTCTTTTTTTAGGTTAATTAAGGTAAATAATGGAGAAAAGATCCAAAATCAAATACTATAGCTGATTTGGTGATTAGGCAGAGGCCTGGCATCTGGATCCCTAGATTACTGACTTAAGTGCCAATAGAAACACTCTTTTGCCTAATCATATTTGTTCAATGTGCATAGCTAATTTTGAAATTTGCACCATTACACATAAATTATTTAGGATTAAATAGGCAGCTCCTTTTAAAACACAAATAGGAAGGTGCATATTAAGATTGTCATTAAGACTGTCATACCAGCATGCACTGGTTTAACAGACATACTACATTTGTTCATTGCAGGCCACAGGCATTGTCCTGGATTCTTAGTAGGGTGAGATGCTCTGGGCTAGGAGGCCCAGTTGAGGATACAGGTGTTCTACAGGAGCTAAGGGCTTCCCTGGTGGCTCAGTAGTAAAGAACCCTCCTGTCAATGTAGGGGATGTGATTTCGAACCCTGGGTCATGAAGATCCCCTGGAGAAGGGAATCGCTACCCACTCCAGTGTTCTTGCCTTAGAGAATCCCATGGTCAGAGGAGCCTGGTAGGCTACAGTCCATGGGGTCACAAATGAGTTGGGCACAATTTAGTGGCAAACAACAACAGGAGTCAAACAGGCAGTAAAGTAAGTGTTGTTTCTCCAAAGGTGATAGAGAAAATCAGAAATTAGAGAGTTTACCTTCCAAACAATTTTACCCTATTCTGCTAAATGCAAAATCTCCGTTAAAACAGTTTTTTATTTTCCTTTTCAGTTTCCTTTTAGTATTTCAGAATTAAAGTCATCTTAAAATATATTCATTCATACTTTGGAAGACCTACAGACAAACATTTGTTTGTTGGCGTTTATAGAATTTTGCATCCAAGAACAAAGGAATTGTTTCCTCCATGTATTATTGAGAGACTAATCACTTATTGCACCAAAAGTCATTAACTCCAATTGTTTCAAGATTTACTAGTATTTTCAATTCTTTCCTGTATAGATTCTTTCTCTAATTGACCAGAGAGTCAGTTGGGATTTATCTCTGACGTTAAAATCTTTCAGTCTTCTTTTTATGAGTGTGTATGTATAGGTACAATATCAGTTCATTAGTTTTATAAAATAATTGCAATGATGCTGACAATAATGTGGTCTGACAAATATAATCTTAATAGATACTTTTATCTCTTCTATGAAGAAACAGTTTATTATAAACTTTTAATATAAAAATAAATGTTCAAATAATTTTCAAAAATTCAATATTCAAAAAAAATTTCAAAAACTCATTACCTGAATATTGGAAAAATCCAAGGAGGTTGGCAGTTTCAGAGGGAAAATATTACATGCAGAAAAAAGGAGTTATTTGATCACCTGATGTGGTAGGTAGAATAATGACCTCCCACTGATGACTACGGACTTCTCTAGTGGCTCAGCAGTAAAGAATGGTAAAGAATCCATCTGCCAATGCAGGAGACATGAGTTTGATCCCTGGGTCAGGAACATCCCTTGGAGAAGGAAATGGCAACCCACTCCAGTATTCTTGTCTGGGAAATCCTATGGACAGAGGAGCCTGGCCAGGTTATAGTCCATGAGGTCATAAAGAGTTGGACACAGTTAGGGACTAAACGACAACAGCAACAATGATGACTACATTCTAATTTCTAGAACCTATGAAGTTATTACACTACATGGAAAAGGAGAATTAAGATGGCAGATGGGATTATGGTTGCTAATCAACTGACTTTAAAATAGGGAGATTATTCTGGACTTTCTGAGCAGGTTCAACGTAATTGCAGGAGTTCTTATATGTGAAAGAGTGAGGCAGAAGAGTAAATGTTACAGTGATGTAATATGAGAAACGTGAATGGCCATTGCTGTCTTTGAAGATGGAAGAGGAACATAAGTAATGGTCTCTAGAAGCTGGAAAAGGCAAGAAAACAATTCTCCCATAAAGTGTCCAGACTACAGTCCTGCTGATATTTTGATTTTAGCTGTGTGTCTGCTCAGTCATGTCTGACTCTTTGCAACTCCATGGATTGTATCCCTCCGTGCTCCTCTGTCCATGGTATTCTCCAGGCAAGAATACTGGAGTGGGTTTTCATTTCCTTCTCCAGGAGATCTTACCAACCCAGGGACTGAACCTTCATCTCGAGTCTCCTGTGTCTCCTGCATTGGCAAATGGGTTATTAACCACCTTGCCATCTGCGAAGCTTCATTTCAAAGTTCTGACCTCCAGAACTATAATATATTTGTGTTGTTTTAAGCTCTTATGTTTGTGATTCTTTGTTAAAGCACCAGCAGGAAACTATTATGCTTTGGAAATTATTCATTTATTCATCCAACAATCACAAGGCTCCTAATTGTAAGACACTGCCATATTCATGTAACCAGGGTTTGGCCAGTAGTGTTGCATTTGCGGGCTTCTGTTTTCTTTCTTTCCACTGGTAAACAGGAAAGACTAAATGAAGAATAGATTTTTCCCTTCTTACAGGAATATTGTGAGGAAATTCTACTTTCCATCAGTGTTTGGTTTTCTCCATTTTTTAGTATATATTATGGGAACTCTCCTAATATAAATCTGGGCTCTACACTAGACTGGGAATAATTCATGCTTATTCCTTCTGAGATTTAAAATATAAATATGACTTTCAATTCTTCTAAGCATCCATCTTGCTATAATCTTTCTTGCATAAACTCACCAATTCATGTACACATTCATGCAATAAATTTTACTGCTCCAGTTACTCAGATACTGTAGATAAAAAGATTAAACAAACAAACAAAAGCTGGTCTCCTTCTGTAAAGGTTCTTATGACCCATAAGTATGAGAGACACGTATCTCCAAATATAATGCATAGCATTAAGTGCTTTTATGATTATGATAAAACCCCATAAGTTTTTATAAGTACAATGTACTAATACGTACTTTGTAAATACTAAACAGGAACTCATATTCATAAGTCTACATTCTTTTATGTATATAAAGTAGAAGTGGTTATTATCAGTAATCTTAATACTTTGGCTATGTATCCATTATTTGATTTAAAGACTTGTTATTAGTACATGAGGTGTTTGACTTTGTGGTATTGATTTGTATGCTTAGCGGTGCTTTAATTTGAACTCAGAGTAAGTCAAAGGACCAATAACCTAAAATGACATTTTGAGACAGAACTGAATATATATCAAGGAAGAAAAGGTTGAATAAATAGAGCAGAGAGTAGAGAACACCCTAGGCTCTTCATCTTTAAAAAGAAGAGCATCATATTCTAAATTGCATCATAGATTTTCTGCTATAGCTTTATCTGGAAATTAATCAACTAATTATGTATAATTATAATTAATATCTGAATTCATTACATTCAGGCATATTAATTAGAATTTGAAATTTATTCTGAGCTATCTTAAATTCCTTACACGCTAACAATCAGAGAATAATGAAAGCTTGATTGTTTCAAATTAGGAAAAAAAACTCATAAACCTTAAAATAAATTTTCAAATAATAGCACAAGTTTGAGAGTTATCTTGCAGGAACTCATCCTCTGCTTGTAGAGAGGTGTTTGTGCCCAGCAATTTTCCTAAGAGATGGCCCCAAATTTGTAACTGGGGACTGTGCTTTCATGCACTTTGCTTGATGCGTCCGCACCTCCATTCTTACTTTCCTACTTTCACAGAATTATATTTGCAAAATACCCAGTGACATCGTTCCCACTTAAAACACTGAATCCTTTCCCAAACAAGATAGAGTCCAAACCATTCGGTATGATATTTGGGTTATTTTCACTATCTTGGCTGATGTCCCCACCATCTGTATAAGATATCTGTGTATCTTTGCTTGACCATCTCCTTGCCCTCCAAGTCTAAGCAGTAACCAAACCTTGATAAATTTTCCTTCTAAGCAACTTTTGACTAGATTGCATTCTTTCCTTGTTATCACAGTTGTCCTCTACCAGGCTCTCATCATCTCTCCCCTGATGCTATACAATAACATTTCCTGATGCTAGTTTTGCTCATACCAATTCATCCTTCCCCCATCCCTCGGAGTTACTAGAGTCTAGCTAACTGCCCCACGTCTTAGGTCAAATAGACCATACTTCCTGTCTACATCCCAAGTCCCATTATACTCTCTGCTGCTCAATTTGCACACTAGAAATTACCGGGAATCTCTCTCGATGACACTGTGCTATTTTATGCATGCCTCTGTTTCTTTGCCCAAGCTGAGCTCTCTGTCTAGAATAGCTTTCAACTTTACCTCTATGTTAAAACTACCAGAAAGCCTTTTCTTCTTCAGGCGGGAGCAGAGTTTCTATAGTCCTTTGCACATATATCTGTTACAGTACATACTGTAATGTTAATTTCTTCTTCCATGTCTTTCTCATTATTTTGAATGTGAGATTCTTGACAGACAAGCAGTGGGACCATCCATTTTGTATCTCTAATACATAGTAAGGTATCTGACACATTCAGGTGCTCTATAAGCATTTTGTTGTTTGGGGGAATTGGCAGAAACTTCACAAGCTGGTTTACTTTTCCAATTTCTGCCAGTATCCTCTCTTATCTTAGCCCTATGGATCACGTGTAATTTTGTTATCCATCCATCCATGCATGGGTAGTCAGATATATGCTATTTTTTAGGTATTGACATTTTTAAAGTTTTATACTTAGTAAATAAATGGATAAATTACCCACCCTTTTATATCATATAATTACTTGATTTTTGAGTATTTTCACCCGTCTCTATTCCTGAATGTATTTTACTGAAGCACATTACTATTATTATACTTATGATACTCTATAACCAGTTGGGATACATATAGATTTCTAAACATTCACTCTTTCATCCATTTCATGAGGGAAGATAAGCCCAGAGAAGTGGACATTTTTATTTTCTATCATATAACTGGATGATGCAATTTAAAACTGGTTTAATATCATTTCTCAATTACCATAGGAAGCACTACCATAAAAAGTATTTTTAGGAACCTTTAATATCTGTAGACTGATACAAGAGAGTGAGTTTGGGTAGTAAATTACAGATGACATTAAAATTTTAGTTTTAATTTTACTATCTACTCTTTAGATAAGTTAAAAAATGTAAAAGTTACTTATGACCTAATGTAAACGAAAAGGTGTTATGAAGTTAGCGATGAAAAAAATCTCCTAACTTTTGTATGTAATTTTTGGTTCAAATGTTTTGTTGAGTGTTTTGGTTCAATGTTTTCATTGAAACAATTTGGCATACATGAAAACCTGCTAAGTACCAGGCACAGTAGGAGATTATAAAGATACAGAAATCAAATGAGATTTTACCCTCACTATTCTACTTTTTCTTTTCTACACTTTTCTACCCCCATTCTTTACCAGCCATGCCTAATCTATGAAGATTCTGTTCATATACATAATGATTTCCTCCAGGTAAAATTGTCTGCTTGCTTTTATAGGCAGAGATTATGGAATATATTATCTTAGATAATGATTAGTTACACCTGTGCCTGTCTCCTTAATAGATTCAGTTCAGTTGCTCAGTAGTGTCCGACTCTTTGAGACCCCATGAATCGCAGCACGCCAGGCCTCCCTGTCCATTACCAACTCCCGGAGTTTACTCAAACTCTTGTCCATGGAGTCGGTGATGCCATCCAGCCATCTCATCCTCTGTCATCCCCTTCTCCTCCTGCCTCCAATTCCTCCCAGCTTCAGAGTCTTTTCCAATGAGTCAACTCTTCACATGAGGTGGCCAAAGTATTGGAGTTTCAGCTTTAGCATCTGGAGTTTCAGCTTTAGCATCAGTCCTTCCAATGAACACCCAGGACTGATCTTCTTCAGAATGGACTGGTTGGATCTCTTTGCAGTCCAAGGGACTCTCAAGAGTCTTCTCCACCACCACAGTTCAAAAGCATCAATTCTTCGGCGCTCAGCTTTCTTCACAGTCCAACTCTCACATCCATACATGACCACTGAAAAAACCATAGCCTTGACTAGACGGACCTTTGCTGACAAAATAATGTCTCTGCTTTTGAATATGCTATCTAGGTTGGTCATAACTTTCCTTCCAAGGAGTAAGCGTCTTTTAATTTCATGGCTACAATCACCATCTGCAGTGATTTTGGAGCCCAAACAAATAAAGTCTGATACAGTTTCCACTGTTTCCCCATCTATTTCTCATGAAGTGATGGGACCAGATGCCATGATCTTCGTTTTCTGAATGTTGAGCTTTAAGCCAACTTTTTCACTCTCCACTTTCACTTTCATCAAGAGGCTTTTTAGTTCCTCTTCACTTTCTGCCATAAGGGTGGTGTCATCTGCATATCTGAGGTTATTGATATTTCTCCCTACAATCTTGATTCCAGCTTGTGTTTTTTCCAGCCCAGCGTTTCTCATGATGTACTCTGCATATAAGTTAAATAAGCAGGGTGACAATATACAGCCTTGATGTACTCCTTTTCCTATTTGGAACCAGTCTGTTGTTCCATGTCCAGTTCTAACTGTTGCTTCCTGACCTTGCATACAGGTTTCTCAAGAGGCAGGTCAGGTGCTCTGGCATTCCCATCTCTTTCAGAATTTTCCACAGTTTATTGTGATCCACACAGTCAAAGGCTTTGGCATAGTCAACAAAGCAGAAATAGATGTTTACAAGCCCCTTTAAGAGAATAACCTTATGCTCCCAGCACTCAGTGTATGATACAGTTGTTGCTCAACAAATATTTGTTCAATGATCAATAATTTCCTTTGGAGGAAGACAGGAAATAGGCTTCCTGGAATAAACTAAATAAAAAGCATTTTTATTTTATAACACCCAGGATGTCAACAAAGTGAAAAATTATTTGCAAAGTAGATGAATTAGGAATTATTCAACTTAAAGTAGAATTTCTTTAGATAATGCGGTATCTTCTGGTGAATTTAATTGATTCTATTTACAAAGTCTACATTCTGTTTTTCAAAAAAAAAATTCTGTTGTTTAAAGTGAGACACACACAGTTGATCATCAAATATTCGGTATTTTAATTTTCATTTTGTCATGTACTTGCTGAGCGATCTTGAGTAAAACAATCATCTTGTTTCAGAAATGGAACTAGACTTGCATGGACTTAAAAATGATCTTAAAATGCTGACAAATACAATAGCCAATTTTAAACAGTGAAGTTTTAATCAAGTGGAACTGAAGGGTCAGAATTGGCTCTTTGCTGGTTTCTAGATATGGAAAAATCATGTTTTTAAAAGACACTTTCATTTGTCTAAAGATTTATAAATAAAGCCATTTACTATGAATAACAATGGCATGGACTTAAAATTAATTTACAAAACAATTTTAATTGATAACTTCTAAAGAGTATTTGCCTAGAAAATCCCATGGACAGAGGAGCCTGGTAGGCAGCAGTCCATGGGGTCGCTAGAGTCGGACACAACTGAGTGACTTCACTTTCACTTTTCACTTTCATGCATTGGAGAAGGAAATGGCAACCCACTCCAGTGTTCTAGCCTGGAGAATCCCAGGGACGGGAAGCCTGGTGGGCTGCTGTCTATGGGGTCGCACAGAGTTGGACACGAGTAAAGCGATGTAGCAGCAGCAGTAGCACCAAAGAGTATTTCTAGGGACAAAGGATAAATGTTAGTTGGGACATCGTGAAATGCATTAACAAACCTCAAATTCTGTCTATAGACTAAAACATGTTGGCAGAATTAACTTTGTGTGTGTGTCTAAGTGAAGCCAAATAAATGTTGGTTTTTGTTGGACTTTTCACTTTGGAATAATCACTTTGATGTTATGTGCTTGTATACTAAGTCACTTCAGTCATGTCCAACTCTCTATGACCCTGTGGACTACAGCCCACCAGGCTCTCCTGTCCATGGGATTCTGCAAGCAAGATTACTGGAGTGGTTGCCATGCTGACCTCCAGGGGATCTTCCCTATGTTATATAGGCAGTTAAAACCTAGGAGTTTAAAACCTAGATTTTGTGAATTGGATTCTAGGAAAGGAATTTCAGCCTTGATTTGTTGGGCTCAAGGTTACAATAGAGCTCACTTGTGTAATGTTCTCAGACAGACTTAACTAGCAAACAAATAGAAAATTTTAAGTATATTATTTGTCTTATTCAAGGTAGACAGACTTCAGCCTTAATCCCATTTCCATTCTTTAAGAAAAAAAAGTCAAATAGCAATATTAAAATACACTTCAAAAGTGATCACAAAATGTAACTTAGGAAAAAAAAAAAACTGCATAGAAATGGTTAAATTGCTTTGATAGGGCACAGTAGTTATTGGCCTAATGCTTGTTGTTCAGTTGCTAAGTCGTGTCGGACTCTTTGCAAACCCATGGACTGCAGCACATCAGACCTCCCTGTCCCTCACTATCTCTTAGAGTTTGCCCAAAGGTAGGCATTTTTAAACTTGATAGACATTACTTAGAATAATATAGGATCCAGCACAATTTCAATAAAAATAGTATAAGTTTTCAAATTCACTGCTTATTTCATTCATCACAAAACGTCCCTTACCTTTCAAACTTAGAGACCCTGAGAGTGATCAAAGAAGAGTTTTCTTTTGTTCTTATTACTTACTATATTTCATGGCCTTTTCTTGAATAATGATGTTAATAATTCAATTTTCATTCCTTTCAATTGAAACAGATTCTGACTTGTCAAGAATATATAAAAATATAAATTATGATTTCAAGACCTTCATTTCTTTAGAACTTATGGGTATAAATGATATAAATACACTTTCTCCAATAATTTTCAATGTGTCTAGTATTTTCATAACTATATCTACTTTATCTTTCCTTTAACTCTGTCAGTAATATTACAAAATATGAAATCTGTCTGGGCTTATTTAACATTCTCTTTTTCCATTTATGTAGAAGCAATAAATGGACTAGTTTGAAAAAAATCTACTATTTCTTATCCCTGGAATAATTTTGTGAGATTTCACTTACTATTTTTATTTGGATAATGTGTTTTTAAAGCTTTGTTTTAAATGACTGGGACTTTTAACAGTTTGGTGATATTCACAGGGTAAATTATTTTCCCATCTACATTTAATGATCTTTTGCTTAGAGTTATATATTGTCAAATTCTTCTTTTTTTTTTTGTATCTTTCAGAACAGACTGCACATACTTTTAAAAGGTTTTGTTTATCATGTATACCACTCTTTAAATCTTGCTATAACCACATGTTCAAATCCCTGACTAATTAAACTATTCTCTGGAGGTCTTTAACAAATTCACAATTAATGAAGGATGAGTTTCTTTGAAAGTTGTGCTTACTTTTCTATCCTTCAATTCAATTCAATGTGTATTTAATATTCTTACTACAATAATATTCATAATATTCTTTTAAAAAGCTTATGTTATCTTCTTCAAAGGTTGCAGTGCTAAGGAATTCAATTTTAAACTATTTTTCATGTATTAAAGATTTTGGAACATTGAATCCTAGCAATGAATAGACCAATTTGGGGTCAATGGCCATTTAACCATTTAACTGTTGCCTCAGGCATTATATAAGCAGTGGAAATAAGTATAAGGTCTCAGAGTATTTGAGACTATACAATCTATCAATGTGTATTTATGTTATAATATGTATATTTTATACACATATATGCTATATATATATATATAAACATTTTTCCTCAAAATTTACTCAATTTTCATAATAGCTCTATGCGGTGGGTGATGTTATTATCCTAACCCATCCATTTACAAATGAAAAATCTGAGGCAGAGGGAGGTTAAGTAACCTGATTACATTTATATAGCTAAAAGGTAGCAGAGCTAGGATTCAAACCTAGGCAGTTGGTTCTAAAGTCTTGTTCTTAACTGTTATGCTACTCATTGTTTGAAGAAATATGAATCTTCATAGAGGTAAGAGTAATTTTTTTGTTTGCTTTAGGATGTGAAGTTTTTGTAAGATTTCCTACTATTTAAAGGTACTTTCTTTCAATGATTTCTTGATACAGATGG
This sequence comes from Bison bison bison, assembly GCF_000754665.1. Taxonomy (NCBI): domain Eukaryota; kingdom Metazoa; phylum Chordata; class Mammalia; order Artiodactyla; family Bovidae; genus Bison; species Bison bison. The sequence continues at coordinate 1,340,202 of NW_011494843.1, read as the reverse complement.
CCCACTGAAAAGAGTATTTTTATACTTATCTTCAATAAAACTTTCTCTAAAACCACAAAGTTAGTGAATACTATGAAATGAATGCCACTAGATACCACTTCTTAAACTACTTTGCATTCTACTCTTTTTTATTTGAATAGATAAGAAAGGTAATATATCCTTTTACTGTATGAAGACTTTATTCAATAATTCAGGCAATGCCTAGGAAGGAAAATAAGTACTTATCTAATCTCCACTTCAGTCATCTAGGTGATACAGCAATACAGAAATAATTTAATATCCTCTTTAAAACTTATTGAGAAAAAGAGATCAAAAGTTTACTAACAAGATTAATAACTCTAAGTTCTCATATGAACCTGAGATTAGGTAACTCTGTGAAGGCCGTAAGTATTGATAGCAATCAGACTTAGTGAGTTTTTTATGTTAAGAGAAAAATCATATTCAAATGACTGAGAGTTCTAATTATATTATCATGACCCTCAAACTTAGGAGGAGGCTATTAACTCTATCTGTAAAATGAAAAAATGTTATCAATCACATAATTTAAACCTTGTATGGATCAACTATAAAATAATTTAAAGCAGACTACTCAAATGAGGTTCAGTTTGAGAGGTATTAAAAATCTATTTTATAATTTGACCAGAGAGTGTTATATTATGAGATTCTTTAAATACATAATCATAGACTTGCTCGAAATTGTTTCATTTGGGGGGTGGGGGTAATTCATAATCATCTAAAGTAATTTTAAGCATTTTTTGATTGATTACAATTTGAGAAAGAATTTTTTTTTTTTTTAATTTCTAAAACACTCAGTTTCTCAGATCAGCAAATCCTGTTTTAGACTAAAATTTAGAGCCATTTCTGGAATGAGAGGAGAAACAACTATTTAACCAACTTATACCTCTTTATGGATCAGCAGCATCAACAAATCCTTTAACTCAGCAGTTACAAGAAATCCCTATGAACTTTTCAAAGTTAAATAACTTTAGCAACTCCACTTTTTCTTTAAATAGCCAGCAACCAGCATTCAAAATGAACTGCTAAATTCCTATATAACAAGATAAAGTTTGTTTCTCATATCAATAGATTTTATCTTGATTTCATGTTACCCAGAAATGCTCTCAGCTGAAAACAATGCTTAAAAACACATTTATAACAATGGTCTGTCTTTTCAGACTGAGTATTTGTGGTTGAATTGGGAACTATTTGAAAATTAAAGACAACAACTGAAATAAGTCCTTGGTCTTGACAGTTTCAAGAGACCAAATCTTCCAAGAGTGAAAGTATAACTTTTCCCCAGCTATCGTTTCCTTCAGAGGCACTAAACATTGTTCTGTTTAATAATGATTTTATAATAATGAAATTCCAGACCAAAGTAAATAGTTTTTTAATAGCTATTTCTTACTTGGAAAGCCTTGTAAACTCTCTACAGCTCTGTTTGCAAAGATATCACAGAAGCTAATCACCTTGTAACTATTCCACAATGTGACACAGATTTACTGCACAAGCCCTAAAGAATAAAGTAAAAGATGTTAGCCTCAAATCAGGGTCAGATCACAAATCCAAAGGGAGGACAAACCACATATAGACGAGGACAAGTAACAGACATTAGAGCAGCGCTGCAAGCGTGCGGCCCATATTCAACTCAGTTTATTTCTATGACAATGCAGAGGTCTTGTTTAATGGAGAAAGTACCCAGACATACTTTGTGAATGTATGTGGATACTGACCTGGACTTGTGACAGGACTAGAGGTAGTAGGCTCAATAATTTCTACAAAAAGGGAAAAGGAAAGAAAAGAAAAACATTTTGTGTGTTATTTACAAAGAAGACAAACACTCATGAGACAATCAACAGTCATGCAACATATACACAGGTGGTCTTTTATTTGAAGACTTCCCTGACCATGGAAACCATTAAACAAAATCCAGTCTCTGAGGGATACACAGCACCTCATCACTGTCTTTAATCTTTCATTCTGAGCCAACATTTAGGAGTCATTTTCACATTCTAATCTATAGCATCTAGTTTTACTGTTATAAGCTTAAGAGCCTGTGCTCAGAGTTCTCAAGCAACAGTTTTCAAGGCTTCCTTCTGGAAAAATAGCAAAACTTACATGGAGAATGCCTTCTTCGGAGAGAGCTGATGCCAGCTCCTATAATCATTCAATCATGTGTTTCTTCTTAATATGTACTAAAATTAAATCATAGGTAAATCTCAGATATTCTCAAAATGCCTTTTTGAAGTAAAGCTCATATTTTACAAGCATATCTATAGAATTTGGCTACTTGGAGAACTCGCTATGTCTGTCTGTGTTAAAAAAAAAAAAAACAACACATACACACATACCACATACATATACACAAACATGTACATGTTTTGAATGACCTAAAATATATTCTCATGTCTAAAAGACATTGCTGGCTGTAGTTTATGCATAATTAAAGAGCAACTTTGTCTTTGGTGTATAAATATAATTTTCCAGTAACTATCTAACAAATAATAAACACCATGTCATATATATTTATGACATATATTTAAATCATGTTTTTTTTTTTTTTTTTGGCTATTCCATGCTGCTAGTAGGGTCTTAGTTCCCTGACCAGGGATTGAATCCAGCCCCTTGGCAGTGAGAATGCAGAGTCCTAACCACTGGACATCTAGGGAATTTCCTAAATCAGGTATGTAATTTTATTTAAGATTTACATTTTAACTTATCTTTTAATAGGATTCCTTATTTTTCAAGTGTTAAATGATAGTCCCTGAAAAATTCCATGGACAGAGGAACCTGGTGGGCTACAGTCCATAGAGTTGAAAAAATTCATACACGACTGAGTGACTGAGTCTATATAAAAATAACAGTAGTCATTCAAATAGCATCACTGACCATCCTAAAGAATATGAACAATTTTTCATGAGAGAGAATGAAAATATTAGGAAAACATTTTTGAGGAACTCTAATAATGCAACATCCTGAGAGAATTATTTCAGTATTAATTTCACTTAAGTAATCTATTCCTCTTTAACCTAGTTAATTGGCAAGCCCTATGATAGGGAAAAACTAACCTGGAGTCTTAGAAACAAATATAGTACGACTATAAGAGGTAAAGGCAGACACCTTAAAGGCAGACAGTGCAAAACCTTGTCTCTGAGTATAGGAAATGCTGTGGAGTAAAAGAAAAAAAATATATATATATATTTTTTTTGTCAACCTCTTTGGAGCTCTTTGCTGTCTTTCACTAATTCTTCTACTGATAATTCTATGGCAACAACAAATTTCATTAAGTTGTGAACTCACACTGTTATCTGTTAGTATAGTTCAGCTACTGGTTTGAGTAATAGAACTTCAGTTTAGCAAACATTATGAAATGAAGCTTCTAAAAAACATTTCTGAGTGTCAATTATTTTGGAGGCAAAGTCCGTGTCCTAGTCTACAAAGTTGATTCTCTGAAAAGAGACATTCTCAAGCAGCCAAGTAATTAGCCAGATGTTGTTGTTATTGTTATGTGCCTAAGTCACGTCCTACTCTTTGCAACCCCGTGGATGGCAGTACTCCAGGCCACCCTGTCCCGCACTATCTCTCAGAGTTTGCCCAAGTTCATGTCTGTTGAGTCAGTGATGCTACCCAACCATCTCATCCTCTGATGCCCTTTTCTCTTTTTGCCTTCAATCTTTCTCAGTATCAGGGTCTTTTCCAATAAGTTGGATCTTTGGTTCACATCAGGTGGCCAAAGTATTGGAGCTTCAGCTTCAGCATCAGTCCTTCCAATGAGTATTCAGAGTTAATTTCTGTTAGGATTGACTGGGTTGATCACCTTGCTATCCAAGGGACTCTCGAGTCTTCTCCAGTGCCATAATTAGCCAGATAACAAGTTACAATTAAAAATTCAATAATCTAGCCATCCATTTGGCCATGTGATTTGGTACTGCTGAGAAGCGGAAACTTACTAAGGTAGTTCTGCATAACCGTACTTAAAAATGTAGAAGTTTTTCTATTTTCCTTTTTCAAGGACAGCAATTAATATTTCAATTCTTTCCATGTGTTAAGCAATATTCTAGGAGCTGGGATTACAGTGGCTAATTAAACAGTTAAAAGTGCCTGATCTCATAGAGCCTATGGGTTGTATAATGTAGGGCTTTGAAATATTAAAGTATTCAATCCTTATGTCAAAATTCAATTCATTACAGAAAATTAAAATCTGAAATACAAAATCATAGAGAAATACTGCTGTCTTTTAGAAACTATTCTTTTGTTAGGCTGGCATAAACCCTCAAATATTTTTATGCTCTTTTACTTTTAAATTTGGAAAAAGTTCTTTCAAAAGTAATGAAAACTTATGTTAAACTTGGTTTAATGACATATATTAAATCTCATTAATATATGCTAGGACCGTGTATGAAAATAAAAGGATTTTATAATCAGAAGAAATGAAAGCAAAAAATGACTTGAAAGGTAAAAGCTTAATCAGAATATTTATTCATGGGAAAACTAAATGCAGTAGGACAGCGGACAGAGTTTTCTACATTCAGTAATTTGGACATTTGAACTTCAATTTCTTCAACTGTTTGGCTTCTGTTGTTTTGAATTTCTAATGCTGATTTGAGAGTTCATTGAAAAAGATGGCGTGGCATGCAACTACAACTTCATCTCAGTGAAAGAATGGTAGAAACAAATAGCTACTCCACTGAACCAAGCTCTTTATTGTACTTGCTTATGTAAAGCAAAATTGCTTATGTAAAGCCACATTGTCTCATAGAAAGGGCTTTTAAAAGAATACAGGAATTTAGCGCATGAAAAATTATGTTGCACACAGGGTCCACTTCATAATTTTAGTTTCATAGTCAAAACAAGCTATTTTTTCCCACATAGGCAAGGATGTAGTAAAATCCATCCTGAGGTAATTTTATGTAAAACAAGAATTGGGACTAGAGGAGTTGGTTAGTTGGAGATTCAGATTTTAAAAACCAAAGGTCATACAAGGGCATGAAGGGAGAAACCATGGTGAGTAAAGTCAAATCACCCAGACAGGGAAAAGCTGTTGCTGAGGGTTGTGGGCAATGAATGAATCTCAGCTAGAATCCTTGACCTTGATACAGTTGGGTGAGTTAAAAAGGATCAGGTAAAACTGGGATCGGATCTCAAACCTGTTATTATTCAGCTGCATGATGGTGAGCAAGTTAATGAACCTCTCCAATCCCCCAGTGTACTCATTTATTGAATTTATATAATAGCTCCTACTTTGTAGGTATATTGGTAGGATTAAAGATATTTTATACAAACAACCAAGTGAGAGTGAGTAGCAGCAGTAGTTTTTGTTATTAATTATAGAAGTGAAAGGAAAAATTAGTATTTAAATCAATGAAGAAAAAATTAAAGAGTGTTGGGATTTGGGGAGAATTTAACTTTACCAAGTAGAAGCAAAGATGGCAGAACATCATGAATAACTGAAACTGTGTAGATAACAAAATTCCACCAAAACATGGGCATAAATTTTTTCCAATTTAAAGGTTAATATACTATGCTGCAGGGTAATTATTTAGGAGTCACACTCATTTCTGGAACATAATTACAGAATATAAAGCATTTTTAACAGTTCTCACTTAGGTAAGAATAGAAATTTACAGATCAAGATCTTATAATTTTTGTGCAAATACACTTTAATTTTTAAATGGGACTTTTGTCCCAAATTGTAGGCATATATTATTAACAAAAAATTTAAAATTCCCCCCTTATAACTCCAAACAAATTAGAATCATATTTTATTACCAGACCCAGGGATTGAACCTGAGTCTCCTATGTTGCAGGCCAGTTCTTTACCATCTGAGCCAGCAGGGAAGTTCTCTTAGAAAATATAGTCTGGGTAATAGTTGAAGCTGACTAGTTCCAAATCTGCTATAAATTTTCTTATATTCTTTAAATATCAATCCAATTTATTTTTAAATTTATTTAATTGGAGGCTAATTACAATATTGTGGGTTTTGCCATACATTCACATGAATCAGCCATTAAATATCAATTCAATTTTTTATAACCTACTTTTTTAACAGCTTGTATAACAATGTAATTATTATTAATAATTATTATATAAGAATAGTTATATTATTATAATTATAATAATATAATAGTTATATTATTAACATTATTGCAATACTTTGGCTACCTGATATGAAGAGCTGACTCATTAGAAAAGACCCTGGTGCTGGGAAAGATTGAGGAAAAGGAGAAGAGGGTGCCAGAAGATAAGATGATTAGATAACATCACTGTCTCAATGGATGTGAATTTGAGCTAACTGAAGGAGATAGTGGAGGACAGAGGAGTCTGGTGTGCTGCAGTCCATGGGGTCACAAAGAGTCAGACATGACTTAGTGACTGAGCAACAACAAAAATTATTATGTTAGTTATACTTGATGACATATGAGTCACCTATATGAACTCATTTCCTTCTCATAACAATGCTGTGAGTTACATACTATTATTAATTCCCTTTCTGTAAATAAGATAACAGAGCACAGAGAAGTTAACTATCTTGCTGGTAGTCACAGTCAATAAGGAGTAGTGATGGAAGAGATGCAATGCTAAAATATCTTAGCATTTCTTACCTTCCAGAATAAATAAACTTCTCAGTTTTATTATATCTATAATTACATAAATGGAATATTCTATGCAACTGGGTAGTCTTACAACTCTTCACTAATACTAGCTTTCCAACAATATAGTCTTTCTATTTTAGATACCCAATAAATGAGTGATTTCTGCAACCAAAAATGAAAGACAGACAAATTTAATGTTAATTTCTGGAGGCTTCTATAATAGAGGACTTTGCATAGAGAAAAGGGTTTATAACGCATGATTTTCCAATCTTGTTCTCATATTCCAAGCCCACACCAAATATAGTTGTTTGCTTCTGTATAAACCTTGATGCCATAGAAGGACAATTCTCCAAATAGCTTAGAGGAGGTTATCATAACTAGATTACACAATCAAATAAGAATCTTGAACTTGTAAACTCCCACTCTGCCAGCATAGTAGTTTGGCCAGAGACTGCTTAGCTTTCAAGAACTTTGGTTATTTTTATAAGGATCAAATTTGAGCTGCTGTTCTGTCGTCTTAGTAATCAACTTGTAAGCCATGAAATATTCTTCAGGAGGCGCCGAGTGGGCTCTCCTGATGAACAACAGTAAGGTTTTCAGTGCGACTTTCTTATGTGTCTCATTATGTGGAGAATCAGAGTGAGCGCTCCAGGGTTAATGACAGAATATATCATCCTGGGCAATTGCATTTCCTGTAGGGAATGGTCTCAGCAAAGAGATGATTTTAATTGTACATAAAACAGAGGTGAAGAGAAGTTCACAAGACAGACATTTTCAACAGTTATGTGGAAAAATGAGGTGTCATGTAAAACAAGATTTTACTTCATTAGTAAATGTGATTTTGGCCATGACAGGAGAAAATGCTGTTATATTAAACAAAGTACTGAGGACATAGAGTAGTGTTATAAGAAGGGGCCATTTGTAATGACCCTTTCTACAGATCCCATTAATTACTGTTTTACAACTCTGCATGTACAATATAATAGAATTATCCAATATCAAACCCCTTCATTCATATGTATTTTAGAAGGTCATATTTGGTTTTTGGGTTGTTATTTTATCTTTTTGTTATTATACAGCCCTGATGTGTATGAGTTATGTTTCAGACTGTTGAGTGATAACATGCTTGTGTGTTGAGACAAGGCAGAAATTAATCCTTTTGGTTGTCATGGTTTCATTTGAAAGCTCTGACTCCCAATCATTGTGGAGTGGAAGTAATGTCATTTCCACAGTAGAAATGAAGAAGATGTTGCCCTGAACCAGAGTTAATGCTGATGGGAGCCACAGAAAACAGACTGTGAGCTAGTTGGACATTGAAGACAGGAAAGGCAACCCTTCTCTTTTACCTTTATGGAAAGGCCCATAAAAAGTATGTCAGGCCTCTTAAGCACTGGAATACCAGAGACTGTGAAAAGAGGTCAATTTAGATATTACACTTTTGCCTCAGGGAAAGAATGCATGACAACAACTGTTCTGGTTGTCCGAAGACTTAGGTTCCATCCCATCTGCCAACCTTAGGTGTGTGATTCTAACCCAAGATCTGGCTTTTTACTTTTTTGATATATAATTAACAAGTTATAATGTTGGTTCATATACTTTCCTGAGTTATTTTGGTTCCCATTATATGGTGGTTGTTTAAAAGGTGTTTTAGTACAGTGGCTGATAACAGAGGTTCTGGAGGAAGCCTACCTAGGACCAAATCTTCAATCCAATACTTAAAATGTTACTCCCCCTCAGTACGTTTGCATATTTAATAAAATGGAGATAACAATAGTGTCTACCATTTAATACTGTAATGAGGGTAAATTTTAGAGATAATGCATACAAATCACTTAACATAGTGACTGCTGGGAAAACAAGTAATTGTGGATCTCTAACAGTTAATCTATTTTTTAAATGAAACTGAGGAACTGAAAAGCCTCTGGATGAAAGTGAAAGTGGAGAGTAAAAAAGTTGGCTTAAAGCTCAACATTCAGAAAACGAAGATCATGGCATCC
>NW_011494843.1:1328853-1331514 GCF_000754665.1 Bison bison bison | reverse complement strand
TTGGCTTAAAGCTCAACATTCAGAAAACGAAGATCATGGCATCCGGTCCCATCACTTCATGGGAAATAGATGGGGAAACAGTGGAAACAGTGTCAGACATTGTTTTTCTGGGCTCCAAAATCACTGCAGATGGTGACTGCAGCCATGAAATTAAAAGACGCTTACTCCTTGGAAGGAAAGTTATGACCCACCTAGATAGCATATTCAAAAGCAGAGACATTACTTTGTCAGCAAAGGTTTGTCTAGTCAAGGCTATGGTTTTTCCTGTGGTCACGTATGGATGTGAGAGTTGGACTGTGAAGAAGGCTGAGTGCCAAAGAATTGATGCTTTAGAACTGTGGTGTCGGAGAAGACTCTTGAGAGTCCCTTGGACTGCAAGGAGATCCAACCAGTCCATTCTGAAGGAGATCAGCCCTGGGATTTCTTTGGAAGGACTGATGCTAAAGCTGAAACTCCAGTACTTTGGCCACCTCATGCAAAGAGTTGACTCATTGGAAAAGACTCTGATGCTGGGAGGGATTAGGGGCAAGAGGAGAAGGGGACGACAGAGGATGAGATGGCTGGATGGCATCACTGACTAAATGGACGTGAGTCTCAGTGAACTCCGGGAGTTGATGAGGGCCAGGGAGGCCTGGCATGCTGTGATTCATGGGGTCGCAAAGAGTCAGACACGACTGAGCGACTGATCTGATCTGATGGTAAATGACCTTTAAAACCATTAGTGCACTGTCAACACTTCATATTATTATAAGTGACTATCATATAATTTAACCTTAAAAGTAAATATTTTTTCCCTCAAGAAAATCACATCTTTTAATTAAAAAAAAATTAAAGTATTTTCAAATGCTTACAAGGGAAAGCCTACGTGTTAACACTAGCTGCACTCAACTACCAAGAATTCTTTGTAACTTTACAAAGGCACAAGATTATTCAGCATTTTTTTTCTGAGAGGAAGCTTGTGCCTAGTGGAAGGAATTTGCTACATGCAGCTATTGTTTGCAGACATTTGAGTGTGTATGTGTGTGTGGCGAAGGAAAGGAATTTACAGAGGTGTAAAAATTAGACGGTTGCATTAAGTATCTCTGCATGTGTGTATACCTCTGCAATCCATTTGAAAACAAAGTCCTATGTTCAAAATGAAAGCAAACAAACAAAAACAAACCCATGTCTGTTAATCATTCTGGCAAATGTCCTGAGGCAGTAGAAATGTTGCTATACTTAACTTTGGTTAAAACTACCTCTTTGAATATAACAATATCCTCTCAGTCGACCTAAAGCCAGTTCTGATATGAGTGGGGAAAATGTTTTCTGTAGTAACAAAGGGGCATTAGCAACAAATGGTGCATTCCCGTGCTTAAAAATATTAATACAATCACTTTCTAGAAATACAGTTGCTCCAACATATTTCTCTAGTGGATGAAGTTGTGAAAGGAGAATTTTGGAAAAATTTTGGCCCAAGCTTTGGATGACTATGGATCGACATGGTTGTTCCAGAATTCTTCGAATAAACCACCAGATTTTAGTAATTGTAACGTTGACTCCAAAGGCCATTGAAAAACTTAGTGAATATTTCATACGGTACTCTGATGCTGAAGACTGCGTAACTTTCATTATTATGTAGATAATCTTTACAAAGAATCTGATGAGAGCATGGTGTTATTCCTGAAGCATACCTCTCAATATCACAGAAGAATAAATGTCTGATCTTTCAGCAAACACACTTGGTTTTCTCTCTCATTCAAATCAGAATAAAAATCAGAATGAAAAGGAAATGTAGTGAAGGATGCAACAAGGATCCAAAAGAGGAGTATTAACCACTGATATATTTATAAAAATCCACTATATTAATATTACACAAGGAAAAGCAGGGCCTAGACACCTGGTAATTAATACTTAGACTATTCATTGTCTTAAACCTGATGCTGCTGCTAAGTCGCTTCAGTCGTGTCTGACTCTGTTCAACCCCATAGATGGCAGCCCACCAGGCTCCCCTGTCCCTGGGATTCTCCAGGCAAGAACACTAGAGTGGGTTGCCATTTCCTTCTCCAATGCATGAAAGTGAAAGTGAAGTTGCTCAGTCATATCCAACTCTTAGCGACCCCATGGACTGCAGCCTACCAGGCTCCTCCATCCTATAAAATCCTAATTACTTTCAAGAACTGAATTGCAAACTGTGTGCTTTTCCCTATTCTCCCTCATATATGACTGGGCAGAGGAATGGCTTTTGGTGACTGCCTTTAGATTTTTGTTGGCACAGGGCTCCCCAAGGAGTTGGTGAATTCCCAGATGCTTTGTCATACCCATCTCATTGCATTAGCACATCACTCACCAGTGTGACACATTGTATCTAAATGGTAGCTTGAAGAATTGAAATCAGCACTATTACTCAAATAGCCATGTAAAGCATGCCTTTCATATGATTGGAGTCATAGAGAAATGAACTCAAATCTCTGCCACATACTAGCTACAAGATCTTTTACAAGTTAACGATCACAGGTAAGATGGGTTTTTCATGTTGAATAACTAAGATAAGACACTTAACAAAGTATAGTAGGCAATTCAGTTCAGTTCAGTCACTCAGTCATGTCCGACTCTTTGCAACCCCATGAATTGCAGCATGCCAGGCCTCCCTGTCCATCACCAACTCCCAGAGTTCACTCA
>NW_011494843.1:1327382-1328753 GCF_000754665.1 Bison bison bison | reverse complement strand
CTGCCCCCAATCCCTCCCAATATCAGAGTCTTTTCCAATGAGTCAACTCTTCGCATGAGGTGGCCAAAGTACTGGAGTTTCAGCTTTAGCATCATTCCTTCCAAAGAAATCCCAGGGCTGATCTCCTTCAGAATGGACTGGTTGGATCTCCTTGCAGTCCAAGGGACTCTCAAGAGTCTTCTCCAACACCACAGTTTAAAAGCATCAATTCTTCAGCGCTCAGCTTTCTTCACAGTCCAACTCTCACATCCATACATGACCACAGGAAAAACCATAGTCTTGACTAGACGGACCTTTGTTGGCAAAGTAATGTCTCTGCTTTTGAATATGCTATCTAGGTTGGTCATAACTTTCCTTCCAAGGAGTAAGCATCTTTTAATTTCATGGCAATACTGAGCTTTGTATCCTTCCTTTCTGATTGAGGGCAAAAATTTCTGATATCATAGAAATAAGATCTTAATCTCTAGTTATTCTTAGATTCTATTTAAACAATATACTGATGAACAACCAAGTCATAAAGAAAAATTGAAAAGTAGTAATTAAAAGGCAGCTTGAGAATGCTGGTAAATGTCCTTCAAGTGTTGGCTCCACTGAAGACATGTTAAATGAGTCCACCTGTTGGCCAGTGTGAAATGGCCTACAATTGCAAACTCCTTGACAAAGAAGGATGCGATGGGATATCTCTCACAGGCGGTAAAGTGAGTTACACTTGCATCCAGCTTCTATGAGCCAGGTGAGTTGAAGGACAGGTTCAACATGAAACAGGAGGAACAGAATAGGTTGGCGGAATATAAGTTACTATGGCCCTCCCAACACTCTGTTTTTATCATGTGGCAACAATACAGCTTTTGGGGATACCAATGCTAGCAGAAAGCCATGCCTGCCAAGGAGCAGTTAAGCTACTGGCTCAGCTTCAGAAAACTACAAAAGGCCAAGGGTAGAGCTTCAAGAGGTGACAAAAGAGGCTTTTTAGAGAAGAGCTACCTGATATTGCTACACTGACAAGTCAGGTTATTATGCAGTTATTCGTATCTTTTCAACACAAATTTTGAGTATATTCTATTTTCCAGACATTTTGCTATGTTTGTTGATACAGTGGTGAATAAGACAAAGTCCCTTCTCTGGAAACTATATTGCAAGCAAGACTGGCAATAAATAAAAACAATAAAATAATTACATAATTTATAGTGTGCTAAAAGCCCTGGAAAATAAATACAGGGTACTTCAGGAGCATGTAGTAGGAGAATCTATCTTGTAATTATGATATCCGTTTAGGGAAAACCTCCCTGAGATCCAATACACTAAACTTTAGTGTCCGTATTTAAATGACGTACTTGTTCAGGTGGGTGACAGACAACAGAAGGAGATGTC
>NW_011494843.1:1282009-1327282 GCF_000754665.1 Bison bison bison | reverse complement strand
GAAGGAGATGTCACATGGGTTCATTGCTGGTGTGAGTCTGCTACCATCAATTTTAGCTACAGCACAGTCTGCGTTGGGCAGTGCTATTGAGAATATGCGATGCTGAGAGGACATGACATGCTGTGCCTTTGAGTAGCAAGGTACCAAGTAAATGATCCCACTTAGAAGCAAAGGACGTTACAGCCTGAAGACACCTTAGAGGCTGTTCTGATCCCTCCTGTTCATCTAACAGAGGTGGGAAACAAGACCCAGAGAGAAACAGCAAATACATAACAGTGATGGAATTAGAGGCTCAGTCTTTTACTCCTAATCCAGTGATAATGAGGAACCCAGAAACCTTCACAGGGTTCTACTCAGCAACATTAGTCTAAAAATGAAAAATCTAAAGGAGTCAAGTCTCTTCAGTAATGTGCTAGGGTACGTGGTATCATAATTTCACTTCTGTCATTAAAATTTGGTCCTGATCATTCCATGTGGCAAGGAGAACGAGCAACTGAAGATCAAGGACCCCATAACAATTTTACTTTTTGTTAAAGTCTGACCCAACAAATTCTGGAGCACATTTAACTTCGGAAAAATTTTCCTTTCTGTCTTAAATTGACTTGAAAAAGTGCAAATGCATACAGCAGATTTCCTCTGATTCACAATGAGGTTTGTCCCAATAAACCATCATAAATAAAATGATGAAAAATATCATAAATAAGACAACGTATTTTTAACTACACTTCATCTATTGAAAACATCAAAGCTTAGCATTGCCTACCTTAAATACGCTCAGAACACTTAAAATAGCTTACAGTTGAGGAAAATCATATAACACAGAGCATATTTTATAATAAAGTGTTGAATATCTTATGTAATTTAGTAAATACTGTACTGAAGTGAAAAGCAGAATGGTCATCTAAGCACGGAATTTGCTTTGATTTGTTGTCACTGCCCAACATCACACTACACTATATACCACAAATTGCTAGTCCTGGAAAAGATCAAAATTTAAAATTTAAAGTACAGTTTTTACTCAGAGAAGGCAATGGCATCCCACTCAAGTACTCTTGCCTGGAAAATCCAATGGACGGAGGGGCCTGGTGGGCCTCAGTCCATGGGGTCGCGAAGAGTCAGACATGACTGAGCGACTTCACTTTCACTTTTCACTTTCATGCATTGGAGAAGGAAATGGCAACCCACTCCAGTGTTCTTGCCTGGAGAATCCCAGGGACGGGGGAGCCTGGTGGGCTGCCGTCTACGGGGTCGCACAGAGTCGGACACGACTGAAGTGACTTAGCAGCAGCAGCAGCACAGTTTCTACTGAACATGTTTTAATTTTGCACCTTTGTAAAATCAAAAAATTAGGACAAATCATTAGAAGTTTGGGACTGTCTGTATGTGTATATACAATAGAATATATGGTGAGTATATACACGTGCATGTGTATATATATATATATACACACACACACACATATAAAGTACATACATATGTATCCACACACGTTAAGTTGGACAGAATGTTTAGCTATTAAAATTTTATTAGGCTTTTGGCCTTATATGGAGTCAAAGCAGTTGTTTCAGCATTATTTTTGCTCACCATAGCTGTACGTGAGAAAGAGAGTTATAAAGGGAATTGCCAGAAAACAACATTTTCTATATGTTGCCTGGTCAAATTAAATAACCTCTCATCTTTCCTCAAACTTGTAGGCTCTCCTTTCCTTTTCTGTTCACTAAATGTTCCTACCACTTGCTGAAATAGTATATGTTTTAAGTGGCTATTTCATGTTCATTTGTATAAATTATTTGAATAGTGTATTTTTGCCAAATTAACATACTTTTGCATCAAAAGTGCCTACAGGCAATCGATAAAAAAAGAAAATCTGTTCTGGAAGTTGGGAAACCTGAGTTCAGGTAGTGTCATTTCCTAGTGCGGTAATTTTGGAAAAGTCATAATTTCTTTGAGTTTCACTTCATCACTTAGAAAAATTAGGAAAGTATCTCATAGTGGTAACATTGAGTAAATTACCTTTTTTAGGCTTCAGTTTACCAGCCGTGAAATTAAAAGACACTTGCTCCTTGGAAGAAAAGTTATGACCAATCTAGACAGCATATTAAAAAGCAGAGACATTACTTTGTCAACAAAGGCCCATCTAGTCAAAGCAATGGTTTTTCCAGTAGTAATGGCTGGATGTAAGAGTTGGACTGTGAAGAAAGCTGAGCACCAAAGAATTGATCCTTTTGAACTGTGGTGTTGGAGAAGACTCTTGAGAGTCCCTTGGACTGCAAGGAGATCTAACCAGTCCATCCTAAAGGAGATCAGTCCTGAATATTCATTGGAAGGACTGATGTTGAAGCTGAAACTCCAGTACTTTGGCCACCTGATGCGAAGAGCTGACTCATTTGAAAAGACCCTGATGCTGTGAAATATTGAAGGTGGGAGGAGAGGGGGATGACAGAGAATGAGATGGTTGGATGGCATCACCGACTCAATGGACATGAGTTTGAGTAAACTCCGGGAGTTGGTGATGGAGGGGGGCGTGGCGTGCTGCAGTCCATGGGGTTGCAAAGAGTTGGACACAACTGAGTGACTGAACTGAACTATCCAGCTGTAGAATGGGGAAAAACAACACCTGCCTCATAAGACTATAGTAAAAATTAAGCAGTTTCTGTAAGGATTTTACCATAATGCCTGGTATGTAATAGACATAAAAAAGCTAGTTATTATTATTAACATAATGTAAATAGGCTACATACACATTCTTTTTATGTATTATAATTATTATTCTTGTCTATTTAACGACAGACCAGAATAGAAGATTGTGGGAGAGGTTGGTAGGAAGCAGTCTGAGTAGCTTTGCTTGGTAGTCGCAAGTAGTTTATAATTCTGTTGAGATTCAATTTACTTTATAGGAATATAGCAAAGTACAGTGAAAAGAAGGTGGAGTTAGAAACCTGTCCTGGCTCTGTGATGAACTCTGAAGCCCTGGGCAACTTATTTAACCTCTGTAGGACTATTTCCTTAATCACAATGTTTAGCATAGAGCTGAGAAAGAGAAAGAGAAAGAGAGAGAGAGAGAGAAAACATGTCAGTTACCACAATGCTAGTTGGGATCAGAACCAAGATGAAAATTCAGGGTTCTTGACTGCCGGGTAAGCTCTCCTGCTTTACCAACTGATTGGCTGCTGACTCTATCTGAAGCATTTCACTCACTGGTTCATGATCAAAGATTATTAATTATTAACAGAGCATGCTGCTGCTGCTAAGTCGCTTCAGTCATGTCTGACTCTGTGTGACCCCATAGACGGCAGCCCACCAGGCTCCCCCATCCCTGGGATTCTCCAGGCAAGAACACTGGAGTGGGTTGCCATTTCCTTCTCCAATGCATGAAAGTGAAAAGTGAAAGTGAAGTCACTCAGTCGTGTCTGACTCCTAGCAACCCCATGGACTGCGGCCTACCAGGCCACTCCGTCCATGGGATTTTCCAGGCAAGAGTACTGGAGTGGGGTGCCATTGCCTTCTCCGTAACACAGCATAGCCAAATGGTATGCTAGATGTCAGAGACACAACAGTGTTCAGAGAGGGACAGTATCTCTGCCTTGATAAAACCTAGTCTATTATAAGAGGGAGGAATGGTTTGTGGAGTTTCTGAATTTACAGAACCTGGGCTGAGCATAAAACCACTGATCAGGATCTGTTTGTCTGCCTCTGACCAGTCCATAGAAGGAACAAGGGATATTTTGTTCTTATCAGGAAGAGGCATACAACATATATCCCTCTATTTTTTATTAATAGGAGTTTCACTTTGAGTTTTGCTGGCTTCCTTGGCAAATGCTGAAAAGATTTTGTGGGAAAATAATCTCTCCTGAACTGTCCCAGGTTAGAAGTGATTAGACAGCTTTGAAAGTCAATGCCTTTTGCTGATTTCAAGGTTTCATATCCCTTTAAATCTCAATTTTTTTGGATAGTCCGCTGCCTTCTGTGTCTCTTTCTCTCTGTTGCTATATATCTCACCATATTTTTTTTTTTAATTAAAAAAATTTTTTTTAACCATGCTGTGTGGCATATGGGATCTCTGGCCAGAGATTGAACCTGTACCCATTGCATTCTGAGCTTGGAGTCTTAACCACTGGAAGTCCCTCTCTCACCATATTCTTGCCTTAACTTTTTTGCTTTTGTCTTTTAACTGTGTGTGGGCTGTGACACTTTTGTAGAAATGATTCATCTTGTGATAAATCTCCCCAAATTTCCATTTCCTATAGATTTGATGAGCTACATGAAGCAGGAAGCCCTGACAGCTGCCTTTATAGGAAGAATCAACCTTGTTGAGAGAAACTCAGAACACTTAAAAGAAGTGAAGCATAATTTGACAGTTGCCAAGGATGGACTCTCTGTCTATAGCTCCTCCCTTGTATATATTTCTGCATTTTGGATCCTAATTAACTATGTGATTTTGGCATCACTTGCTTCATTCTTCCCTGTAAATTAGCAATCTGACTACAATAAGTCCTTACATAAGGACGAGTTCTGTTCTGAGAGCATGTTCGTAAGTACAATTTGTTCCTAAATCCAGCAAAGTTAGCCTATGTCCTAATTAACACAAATGGCTACGTAGTTCTTTCCTGTAATAGGTTTATAATACTTTTCACAAAAACAATACACAAAAACAAACACAAAATATAAACACTTTAAATCTTACAGTATAATACCTTGAAAAGTACAGTAGTACAGTACAATAGCTGGCATTGAGAAGCTGGCATCGATTGAAGAGGCAAGAAGAGTTACTGACTGGACGGAGAGGAGGCGGGAGATGGTAGAGATGAAGCATCATCAGTAACAGGAGATGGAGGTTAAAGCTGCAGTTTCACTCACATCCAACGTTGATGGAAGGCATGTTTGCATCTTTGAAAGTTTGCAACTTGAAGGTTCACATGTAGGGAACTTATTGTATACTGTATCCATGATAGAATACAACTCAATGATATTATGATTTTAAGGATTAAATGGCTATATCTGTTAAGAGGAATCTGGTCTGATAAGCATATAAGAGGTACACTATCAAAAGGAAATGTAATCTTTTATTTACGATTTCAAAAAATTTTAACACAGCAGCTCTAAGTCACGAGTCCCTGCCAAATTATTTATCCTGGTTTAGTTGTCAGTGGTATAATGATGAACAATTCTCATTCATTAAATAGAGGATAAAATAAAATTTTGACCATGAAGAATCAAATCACTTGATATATTTGTTAATTAATTCATCTATTTATTCAAAAGCTAAGTACTTACTATGTGTGATATATTATATTATGCATTGAGGATACAAAGATATTTAAGACAGCACACACTTTCAATTGGGGTGAAATAATTAAAATTGATATAACATAAACATAAAATATAAATTGTCACCAAATAAAGAGGTCAAATGTGTTTTCAAAGGTTGTGATTTTAGAAGCATATATGTATTGATTACATGCCAGGCAATATTCTAAATGCTTTAAACATGTAAATCCTTTTATTCATCCCAATAATCCAGAGAAGTGGATACCATTATAATCCCCATTACTAAAGAGAAGGAAATTATGCCTAGATAAATTAAGTCACCTGTCTAAGGTGACACAGAAAGTAAGTGGCCTGGCCAGAATTAAAAACCAGAGTGTCTGGACTCACTAGAGCCTGTGCACTTAGCCGTTAAGCCTCACAAGATATTACAGTTCACAGATGCTGTTGGTTAAAGCGTAGCTCTCGAGACTTAAGGAACACGTGTAATATGAGTTAAGATCTACATCACCAACTATCAGTTTTCTATATAAAGAAATGCCCTATTTTTTGGTGCCTCTGTAAATCATTTCAAGCTAAGGGCTAATAGGACTACAAATTTAGATGGATCAGAATAAAGTGAAAAACTACAGGGAAGTTGGCAAATTGGTTTAACACACAATCACTGTTAAAATTGTTTGTATTTTATTTTTTTAATTTCTATTTTGGCCAATAACTGTGTCTACGGCTTCCTTTTCTTCCGGAATATTTTGATATTTTGGATATTTTTATACAGCTAAAGTAAGAGGTGGAAAATCCTTTATGAATAGCTCCTATTCTTCTAATTTAAGTTTCTTTGTTTGAATTGTTCTCTTACTGCCAATTCAATGCAACAGTCCTTTTCCTTGTTGTCTGATACTGTCCGTCTAATTTATTCATTTGTCAAGAGACAGAGACAATAGATCGGAAAGTATTTGTTTGTGGATAATTAATTGGAAATGAGAGCACAATATTTTGCAATTTAGCAAAATCACTGGAGTGCAAAGAGGATGGACTGTTTCTGCCACTCACAGTCTATTCTTGTGTCTTTCCTATTTGAGAAAAGGCATTCCCAAAACTGGATTATTAGCTCTACAGCTTTAATATCTCCTGCAGAAGAATCAAAGCAAGAATGGTCCATCACAGAAAGAGAAGATAAAGTGAAAGATATTTAGAGATGTACAAAAAATTTTAAAGTAAACACAAAAGATTAATGAATAGGATATCCTTCTGCATCAGTGTGATCCAAACAGAAGCGTGGACTGCATGCACATTTTAGCCTGCTAGTCCAGCAGAAAAAAGGAGAGTGATGAAGAGAACTGCTTTGCCAGTCCTGCTACAGCCATGGCACCTGTGATGGCCAACCTTCAAGATGACTTCCAATGACCCTGACCTTGATACTCACATATCTGTACCAGAGCTGGTGTGTTTGACCAATAGCCTGAGGCAGAAGTGATAGTACGTCACTTTGCTCTAGATTAAAAAAGCCAACACAACTTCTGTCTTGAGTGCTTCACCCACTGCCCACCTTAATTAATAGCTTGGGAAAAGGCCTGCTACAAGCAGCTAAAAAAGGCCATGTGGAAGTGACTGAGGTATCCTACCAACAACACTCTGAATGCTCTTGAAAAAAAGTCCTCCAGACTCATCAAACCTCAGATGACTACAGCCTCAGTTATTACCTGGACTACTCCCTCATGAGAGACCTAAGCTAGAACCACCTAGCTAAACCACTTCTGGGATTCTGATCCACAGACACTGAGATAACAATAGTTGTTGTTTTAAGCCAGTAAGTTAGAGATAATTTATCATGTAGCAAAACAGTACTAGAATAGTCCCACCAGCTCTCCTCTTGACATGGGGCCTGTTCTGCTGCCTCATGAGCCTTTCCATAGCTGGTGCATATCTGAGTAGGCACATTCCTGCTTCTTAGGGCATAACACTTTTCTGAGACACTTTCACACTAAATTCACTCTATGCAGCCATCCAATGCAAGGGTTTGTAAAAATGGACTTCCTACGGGTCCAGCCCCCAAGGTCAAAACTGCCCTCTATATTTATCAGCTTTCAGAAAAGAGAAGATAAAATTCTGTCAGGCATTGGACTCCAATCTGGATTTGACTTCAGCTTCCTGTCACTGTTTCAAAGACATCTTACATTCTTGGATATTCTTGACGTTTGAATCATGTGTCAAGATGTTGTTGATTCTGGTGATGGCAAAGTTTCATCTCATATGCATAGCAGATTGTTAAAACATGCCGAGGCTGTGGTGCTCCTTTCCATTCTGCTGCTCCCAATTTTATTGTCACTTCAGAAATAAACTACAACATATAAAGGAGGACTGAGAAGGCGGCTTTAAGAGCCCTGGGGTAGAGCTAAAAGCAGCTCCCTTGATTTTATGTTTGAGCCATCTGGTGCTTACATCAGCTACCACTTGTTTTCAAATATATATTATTTGCGACTTTGTGGAGCTGAATAACATGAGCCCCTTTGGTAGAGCAAATATTGTCAACGTACAGTGATTTAAATAAAAGAAGGAGTTAGTCATTTCACATGAGTCTGTGTGGAGAGAAGTTGATAGCTTCCCCATACAAAGAATAAGAGAGTTTTTATACAAGACAAATGTCTAGAACATCAGCCTCCTAAACACCAGGAAAATAAACTAAGCATTTTCAGAGAAACTGTCTATGTCATGAGTGAAGGCTAGCATTTACTGAGTGTTTGCTGAATCTGAGACATTGTGCTAAACACAACAAATGCTTCATCTAATCTAAAATAAATTAGGCAGTGCTGAAGTAATAAGTAATTTTAAAATCTCAAGGAATTAGAATAATATTTATTGCCTTGCTACATGCATATCTATATTTCCCTGAGAGATCAGGATAACTGTCATGTTATTTTACTGCTTGGAAAGAACAAATGTTCTTCTTGGTCAGCTTGAGAGGGAAAGAGAACATAGTTTTGGTTCTTCTATGTTTTGATATATAAGCCCCACATATGACTGCTCAAAATCTCATTGGTTGAAATAAATCACGTAACCTGGCCTAAATATCCCCTATGCCTGGAAGTAGAACAGAATCAGATCTAGGTTTTTCTGCTAGAATATTCCTGCTAAAATATTTCTTTTAACAGACATTGCATATGTGCAGAAACCAGGACACAGAGGCAAAGTGATATTTCATGGCCATTTACCTAACAAGTGGTTTGGGCCTATTAAAACTAAAAGTTCATGCTCTTGAGTACTATATATGGAGGAGAGAATTCCTGGCTTACAACAACACTAATTGAAGGGAGGTGGATGGTCATAATGTATCTATTCTGTCTGCATAATATTCTTTCATGGATTCTTTCAGATATTTATTCTGCATCCCCTAAGTGAATGATAACAGGGACCATCTCAGCATTTGACCACCACTGAAAGCTCAAGTTCCTAGTGTAGCACCAGGCACATAGCAAGTGTTCAGTAAATTTTGGTTGAAATCTATCAAACAGATGCCTTATTTGTGACATGAATTACATAGTACCATATAAACCAGAATCCAGAAAGGACACTTGATTATGCTTTAGGAATGATAAGGAAGTTTCTAATGATCTACATTTCCTTCCTTATTTATATAGTAACATAGAGATTAGCCCTGGGATTTCTTTGGAGGGAATGATGCTGAAGCTGAAACTCCAGTACTTTGGCCACCTCATGCGAAGAGTTTACTCATTGGAAAAGCCTCTGGTGCTGGGAGGGATTGGGGGCAGGAGGAGAAGGGGACGACAGAGGATGAGATGGCTGGATGGCATCACTGACTCGATGGACGTGAGTCTGAATGAACTCCGGGAGTTGGTGATGGACAGGGAGGCCTGGCGTGCTGCAATTCACGGGGTCGCAAAGAGTTGGACATGACTGAGCGACTGAACTGAACTGAAGCTTAAAGTATATTATAAATTGCCCACTCCTCCATATATTTAGCAGCATTGTAGGATAATCACTTCTACTGTCAAAGGCCAAATGGTAGAGTGGTCAGTTAGTCTTTGAGTTTTTTTTTTTTGTCTTCTCCATCTTTTATCACCCACCATGTGTTATCCGGAGCTCTCAAGTTCAGCATATATTCACTTCTCCATTTATGATCATTTTCATTCTCTTCATTGCCATATTACCTTTTGAGTCTTTCACAGATTTTTTTTTTCATCACTCATGCTACTCTATAAATGGCATAACATTTTAAAGTTGAAACTCTCTGGCTCTTGTTGTGTTACGTCCTTAAGACTTTCTTCCTCTCCTGGGTCCTGGAGTTTTCATTTCCTAGAAACATCATTACCTCAAGAGACCTCTCCAGTTTCTAACTCACACCTGCTCCACAGGATCCTGAAGGTGAACTTATTTTTGTCTCTAATCCAATTTTTCCCTGTCTACTGTTGTGTACTTGACTTTTCTTGAATCCAGCCCTTCCTGCAGAAACACTGTGACCACAGGTATAAAACATCCACATGAGATGTATCCCAAATTCTCATGGGAGATACATGGCTCCCAAATTCTTACTTCCTTTGCAAAACATTGCATATTCATGGTCAACTACTCCTCTAGCTCCTGAGAATACAGCCTAGACTAGTGTTCACAGGATATCTTCTGACATCCACTTTCAGTTCCTTATCCAAATCACTTAGTAGGAGAGACTGGACCATACTTTTCCATGGTTTAGAAAAGCTACTTGTAGTATGAGAGTAACAATTAGCTTGTGGGCAAGGATTTACGGAAATTGTTCCCTTTCTAGCATCTTGAAATATAATACCTGGGCAAGCTATGAAGTCAGCCCTACCTACATAATCACCATTTTAAGTGTATAATACATCTCCCTGAATGTAACTTAGAACACCTACATCATGGACATTATGCTGTTGCAGACACCAGCATTATAAAAGAAATTTACTATACTATAGCATGGGGCTCTACATTTTATATCCTGAAGGAGAATTTTTATAGATATTATTTATAAGTACTTAATGAAATAACATTGCAAACTCCATATGGATTGCCAATGGAATTTCTCCTACCTTAAAACAAACTTGTAAGCATTACTCTTTTATAATATGCAAGCTTTATTCTTTCATAGTCGAGAAGATCCCCTAGAGAAGATCATGGTAACCCACTCCAATATACTTGCCTGGAGAATCCTATGGACAGAGGAGCTTGGCAGGCAATGGGCATAGGGTCTCAAAGAGTTGGACACAATTTAGCATGCATTCTTTCACAGTAATTTTCTTCAAAAAATGTAAACATTGAAATTTCTGAAAATAAACCAAATTTCATTATAGACAATAATGAAGGAAAAATCAGTTGTAATTTTATTTGAGGGAATTTTAATCGTGTGCTCTATTTCCAAATAAATGAGAACAAGAACTTATACATTGCATGAGAGACTACTTGTATAGTTGAGTATTTCAAAGGCATATTCAGACTGCCGTACACATATAAACACAAACAGAAGTTCACAGTATATAAATATATACACAAAGAATATTCAGATATATTATTGTGTACTATAAGAAAAAAGGACTAGAAATCAAGAGATCTGAGGTCTTATCCTTTCCTGTGCTTACTCATGTTTAAAATTCTAGACAAATCCATTTTTTAATGGACTATAGAATTAAAAATTTAAATCAGGGCAAAGAACAAGTATGTGAGTTTCTGTGCTCCCACACACGCTAGTCACCACTTAGCTATCAGGGCATTCATTTCTGCTGGCCAGAATGGCAGTCTCAAAATCCTTTTTTGTACTAGGCTCTAGGCAGTTCCTCCAACTGACTTGAATTTACACCAAATACAAAGTTCATTGGTCATCTGGTCAAATGACCTTAAAGCTTCCTTTTGTAGCTAATTTTTAAAAGTACATTTTCTTTCATTCCAAAAGGATTTGCAACCTGAAAAGAACTCATTTACATTCACGTGTATACTAGCAAAATAAGTGCAAAAAGTATGAAAACTTCTGTACCTTTAATCACAGATATATATACATTCTTTTCCTCTTCCTCTTCTCCTTTTTATCCTTTCTTCTTCTCCATTCCCTTCCTTCTTCTCCTCTCCCTTCCTCCTCCTCCCCGTTCCTCCTCCTTCTTCTTAAATTACATTGATTATAAATAGGCAAAAATAGATTTTATTTATATTCTCCAGAAAATTTCACAACTGAAACTTTCCAATTCCTTTACAACATAGAAAATTGGCACTGTCAGGAAAAGATGTTTCTTTGTACTTGACCTAAATAGAGAGACATACACTATATTTCTATTCTTAACATTTTATAACACAGATTTCATTTATTTACATTCTGTATTTTCCACAAAAGAATAAAGTTAGCTTGTGAAATATACATAGACTTATGCAATTTCCTACTTTTTTCTTCTTTTCATATTATTAAATTTTCACTGAGTATGCACCATCCAGAAATGATATTACATTTGAACTACATTCCTCCCATAGAACACCTTTCCTAACAATGTATATCATTGCATCTTATGTTTTATACTTATCCTCTTTTTAAGTGACCAGTCTCATCTGTACATTTTCCTATGTCCTTAAATAATGAGGCTATTTCCAGCATTTCAGAATGAGTAATTAATTGCCTAGCCTGGAATCCATCTGATATCAAAGTATTAATGCCTGAATTAATTTTCAACTTATAACTGTTTTCATTTACACCTACTTCCTTGGTAGTTATTTAAGGCAATTTCATCTTAAGTCAGTGGCTTATATGTTAATGTACTTCATTTTAATGAACCCACTTTAAGCCATAGAAGTAGGCCAGACACTATCAGAATGTGTCATAAGAGCAGAAATCTGACTCATAGATAAGCCTTTCAGATGAAAAGGTTTAAAAGGAATGGTACAATGGAGATATTTTTAAGTCATAGCTGAGACATAAGTCATCTGAAATATATTGCTATAACAGTTTCAATCCTTTTCTAAGAATACAGACAAGGATTCACATCTGTTTGTGCATAGTTTTTGAAAATTTTACCTGAGACTGTGGTTGTACACAAAGCCAACATGCAAAAAAAAAAAAAAAAAAGTTAATAGCTGATAGCTTTCAAAATAACTTATGTTGTTATATTATTAAAATCAAAATTGAGTGTGTAGATATATTATTAACATATTTCTAATATTTACATTTAATTAAGTACAGAATTCCTATCCTTTATATTATATTTCCTTTGGTTAGTATCAAATATCTTCATCATAGAACATTTAAAAGATTTAAAAGTAATATTTAATTGTAAATTTGGCTTGCAAAAAAGGACTTACATTGCAACAATCAAACCAGCATCCAAATGAAGATTCATTGCTTTAATTAATACTTTTGTGAATAAAAATAATTTTGCTGTTTGACTTTCATCTTTAAGCTTTTCAGACATATTAGATGCTAGAGTAGGCAAATAAAATGGTTTAAATAACTTTTTAACCCTAAAAATATTTTTTTTTATGTTGGTTTTTCTATTACTAAAAAACTGGGCCTTAATGAAGTATAACTGAGACGGACATCAATCAAGAGCTACTTGTGGGTCATATTATTTTGCTAATTAGACAGTATTAAGCTGCTAATTAGAGGCAATATTTTTTAAAAATGAAATACTAATATAAAAATCAACAACCTTATTATTCTCTCAGTATATGTCAGCTAGCAGGGGCCATTTAATTATCAGGGGGCGTTCTTCAGCTTCCAAGATAGAGAGTTTCTGTTTTAAGGAAGAATGAGTCACTTAATTGTTCAAAAGGTGAAGAGTTTGCAGCCAGAAAATCATCTATTATATTGGGGTTTTCACTCTCTGCATCCTATTATTGCCCCCAAGTTCCAAGAAATTCAGCATAGGATATTAAATCTCTATTCTGGGACAGTACTTCTTCACAGAGCCCTACTCTCTTCTTTTTCCTGGTAAAAAGATTTAGATAACCTACAAGAAAACCTTGAGGCTGAATGTCTTAATTCTCTTCATTAGAGAATCACTTTGAGCATCAAGCTCCTGAATTTTTTCTCCTATGGATTTCATTTGCCAGGTTACAGAACCAAAGATGCCCTGCATGTAGAGCCTGCTAGAAGGCTGAAATGAGAGCAGTTCGGATATTTAAAGAGGAAGCTTCAGCACAACAAATCCAGGAAATCAAGATCTCTAAGCTCAAGATCTTTTCAGTATCGCCAGTGAAAAACAAGTACCCCAAAGTACTCAACAGTTTTGATTTTCTCCATCCCTCCTGAAAGGGCAACTCTTTCAAAGGATTCCTTTTCCTCTGATAGAGGGGAAGCAGCCACTTGGAACTGAATTTGAGAAAGCATTACCAACCTTGGAAGTAATGAATTGAGAAGCTGTAGTTATGGCTGCTCTGATCCCTGCTTAGTCCCAAATTACAGATCACACATATTTTACATCATATCCCAGTTTAAATAGCTAGTCATTCTCAGATGTCTCTAAGAAAATAGGTACTTCTTACATGTCAATCATAACTGATTGGTAGTGGGTATTTGGAGGCTGTAATTAGCTAAGTAGCAAAAAAGATCAAGGCTGATTAGCAATGTCTGCCAAGGGGAGAGAAGAGGAAATAAGTCTGTGTGTCAAGTCACCCTCCCTGCCTTAGACAGAGAAACAGAATTTTCTTTCTGAGTCTTGGTTCATAATGTTATCTGAAACATAAGCATAGTATTTTTAGAATGTCTGTGTGTATGTGTAGTAATTCCCCACCCTTTGCGATCCCCTGGATTATAGCCCTCAGGCTCCTGTCCATAGGATTATACAGACAAGAATCCTGGAGTGAGTTGCCATTTCCTTCTCCAGGGGATCTTCCCAACCCAAGGATCCAACCCACGTCTCCTGCGACCTTTGCATTGGCAGGCAGATTCTTCACCACTGACCCACCTGGAAAGCCCTTTAGAAAGTTTACTATTTGCAAAAGATATATAGCTAAAGGTACCATATATATGTTCACTGCCTAAAGGAAGAGAGAATTAACCTGCTGCTCTAAATAGTGACCAAGAGTGAAAATTTGATGACTCCAGCTAAGTATACACAGAACATAGAAACAGCCAGTTAATGTTCAAAGTTTAATATTTTGTCAAATTCTATTCCTTTCATAGGTTATTTAAGAAAATGAAGTTAGCAAAGATTCATTGAAAGAAGATAAATATTCTTTGGTAAGACTGCACTCTATCTTTGAACAGATAAAAATCTCTTCTAGTGTTCCTTTGTTGCTCTTTGTAACCCTATGGATTGGAAATATCTTCAAGTGTCCTTCACCTCAATGGGGTATTAATAATACATAGGTTTGAGGAAAAGATCCTTGAGAACTTCTTCCAAGTTTCTGTTTAGGTTTCTATCTGATAATGTTCTTAAATATTAGCCTGCATATTTAGTAAACGGTATTTTCTACAGTGTTATATAATGAATATAGATCATCTTATATTTGATATAACTAGATTATAAAAGCTGGTACAAAGTCCTGAACTTGACATACCTATTTAGATAATATTTAAAAAAAAATATTGGAGTATAGTTGCTTTACAATGTTGTTTTATTTTCTGCCGAAAACAGAAAAACAAAGCAAATAAGCTATATATATATACATATTTCCCCTATTTTTTTGATTTCCTTCTCATTTAAGTTACCACAGAACATTGAATAGAGTTCCCTGTGTTATACAGTAAGTTCTCATTAGTTATCCATTTTACACAGAGTAGTATATATATTTGTCAATCCCATTTCACCTCACCCCCTCCTCCCCTCTTGGTGTCTATACATTTGTTCTCTAGAGAATATTATTTAATGTACTATAAGATATCAGTTGCTAAACCTCTTCTCTTTAAATGAAAATAAAATAGTTTCTAGATGAATTCTGAGAGCCAGATTCATCAAAACTTAATGCACAATAGCAGTCTCTACATGGCACTGAAACAGGGGTTTCCCTGATAGATTTTAGCATTTGAAGCATAGAACTCATATTTCCATGTAATATGCCTGAAATTCTTATATGTCTGAGACAATGTACTTATTACCTAGTCAAAAGATTGGCTAGACAGAAAATGGGAAGCATGTGCTGAAGAGAGAGTTGCACATAGCTCTATCAGTGAATGGAAACAAATGTCTTTACTATTTGAAAAATTGAAACAATATGACCATTATGTCAAATTAAATTTCCTGGCTTACTCGGCAATTTCAGAAGCATTTATCATGATAATGTATGAATCTCCTTGCACATATTGTCTTGGATATATATACAATTCTAAGAAAAAGAATCTATGTACAACAAGTTACTATTCTATCCTCTCAGTGACAATGTTTTGATATGAATTTTATATATTTTCTACTTACACACACAAGTTAATAAACACATACTCACACAACTCCATTCAGGGAAGATGAAACCCAAAGGAAAAGAGAGGGAAAATTATATTCCCAAAGTGCAAACCATGGAGGGGAGGAGTATATATTCTGTTTTGAAGTTACACATAAATATTCAATTAACCTATTTCTCCTGTCTTTTTTATGACTACATATGGTGACAAATCTTCCTAATAAGAAGGGTCACAGAACAACAGATGTGTAAAATAGAGAACTGAAAATATCTCAACAGATGTCTAATTTTTATTTTGCATGAAATGATTAGGAATGTGGAAAGCACATTTGGCAAAGGATGCTGCTGCTGCTGCTGCTAAGTCGCTTCAGTCATTGTCCGACTCTGTGCGACCCCATAGATGGCAGCCCACCAGGCTCCCCCGTCCCTGGGATTTTCCAGGCAAGAACACTGGAGTGGGTTGCCATTTCCTTCTCCAATGCATGAAAGTGAAAAGTGAAAGTGAGGTCACTTAGTCGTGTCTGACTCTTAGCGACCCCATGGACTGCAGCCTACCAGGCTCCTCTGTTCATGAGATTTTCCAGGCAAGAGTACTGGAGTGGGGTGCCATTGCCTTCTCTGGCAAAGGATGAGAAACCCTTAAATTAGGAAGGCTGTGAGTTGGAATGGCTTTATAAATATTCTATAGTTTGATTTGAAGAATTCAGACTTTCCTCCACTACAGGCACCCACATACTATAAAGCCTAATAGCTTGCAGTTAAAAAATTAGTCTCTTAAGGAAGATATAGTTAATCTTTCACATATCTTTATGGAAAATTCAAATGCCTTTGGGAAGGCTTATCTGAGAAACAACCACCTAGAGAATTGCACAAAATAACTGGGTGAGATATGAAAGCAGGAGAGTAAATCCTGAGTTGGTATTCGTGAGAGCTTGGAATTGCTGATTTTTGAGTATGGTAAAGCTTGGGAAAGTTGATTCTATTCCAGATAAATGCTGGCTGGAGGTGGTATGGGAGAGAGGGAATGGCAGGTTCAAAATGCTCTGAAAATTACATCAGACACTTGGAGAAAATAAATCAATGTGAGGAAGAAAGCAAGTATTAAAAAAATATTTCTAGTGTTTCCAATTGCTTAATTCCATTGGATAAATTAATTTGTTCATCATTTTTAATAAAGCAAAGTCTTTATTTTGACATAATTTTTTAACTTTTAATTTTAGATGTATAGAGGGATCATAGAACAGAGTCCCCATATACTTTTCATCTATCTTCCTCTAAAATGAAAATCTTATGCAATTATCAGTTATTAAATATAAATTATAAATAATAAAATTATCAATCAGTTCAGTTCAGTTTCTCAGTCATGTCTAACTCTCTGCGACCTAATGGACTGCAGCATGCCAGGCTTCCCTGTCCATCACCAACTCTAGGAGCCTGCTCAAAATTATGTCCATTAAGTTGGGGATGCCATCCAACCATCTAATCCTCTGTCATCCCCTTCTCCTCCCACCTTCAATCTTTCCCAGCATCAGGGTCTTTTCAAATGAGTCAGTTCTTTGCATCAGGTGTTCAAGGAACTGCAGTTTCAGCTTCAGCATCAGTCCCTCCAATGAATATTCAGGACTGATTTCCTTTAGGATTGCCTGGTTTGATCTCCTTGAAGTCCAAGAGATTCTTGAGAGTCTTCTCTGACACCACAGTTCAAAAGCATCAATTCTTCAGCGCTCAGCTTTCTTTATAGTCCAACACTCACATCTATACATGACCACTGGAAAAACCATAGCTTTGACTAGATGGACCTTTGCCGGCAAAGTAATGTCCCTGCTTTCTAACATGCTGTCTAGGTTGATCATAACTTTTCTTCCAAGGAGTAAGCATCTTTTAATTTTATGGCTGCAGTCACCATCTACAGTGACTTTGGAACCCAGGAAAATAAAGTCTCTCACTGTTTCTACTGTTTCCCCAACTATTTGCCATGAAGTGATGGGACCGGATGCCGTGATCTTCGTTTTCTGAATGTTGAACTTTAAGCCAACTTTTTCACTCTCCTCTTTCACTTTCATCAAGAGACTCCTTAGGTCTTCTTCTCTTTCTGCCATAAGGGTGGTGTCATCTGCATATCTGAGGTTATTGATATTTCTCCCAGAAATCTTGATTCCAGCTTGGGCTTCATCCAGCCCAGCACTGAAAATGATGTACTCTGCATATAAGTTAAATAAGCAGGGTGACAATATACAGCCTTGATGTACACCTTTCCAGATTTGGAACCAGTCTGTTGTTCCATGTCCAGTTCTAACTGTTGCTTCCTGACCTGCATATAGATTTCTCAGGAGGCATGTCAGGTGGTCTGGCATTCCCATCTCTTTAAGAAGTTTCCACAGGTTTTTGTGATCCACATAGTCAAAGGCTTTGGCATAGTCAATAAAGCAAAAGTAGATGTTTTTCTGGGACTCCCTTGCTTTTTCAATGATCCAATGGATGTTGGCAATTTGATCTCTGGCTCCTCTGCCTTTTCTAAATCCAGCTTGAACATTTGAAGTTCATGGTTCATGTACTGTTGAAGCCTGACTTGGAAATTTTGTAGGAAGTAGGAAGTCAAGAAATACCTGGAGTAAGAGGCAAATTTGGCCTTGGAGTACAGAATGTCCTTGTGCAGCATGCTGCACTAATAAAGACTAATAGAGTTTTGCCAAGAGAATGCACTGATCATAGCAAACACACTCTTCCAACAACACAAGAGAAGACTCTACACATGGACATCACCAGATGGTCAACACCGAAATCAGATTTATTATATTCTTTGCAGCCAAAGATGGAGAAGCTCTATATAATCAGCAAAAAGAAAAAAAAAAAGACTGGGAGCTGACTGTGGCTCAGATCATGAACTCCTTATTGCCAAATTCAGATTTAAATTGCAGAAAGTAGGGAAAATCACTAGACCATTCAGTTCAGTTCAGTCGCTCAGTCATGTCCGACTCTTTGCTACCCCATGAATCGCAGCACGCCAGGCCTCCCTGTCCATCACCAACTCCCAGAGTTCACTCAGACTCACATCCATTGAGTCGGTGATGCCATCCAGCCATCTCATCCTCTGTCGTCCCCTTTTCCTCCTGCCTCCAATCCCTCCCAGCATCACAGTGTTTTCCAATGAGTCAACTCTTCGCATGAGTTGGCAAAAGTACTGGAGTTTCAGCTTCAGTATCATTCCTTCCAAAGAACACCCAGGGCTGATCTCCTTCAGAATGGACTAGTTGGATCTCCTTGCAGACCAAGGTACTCTCAAGAGTCTTCTCCAACACCACAGTTCAAAAGCATCAATTCTTTGGCACTCAGCTTTCTTCACAGTCCAACTCTCACATCCATACACGACCACTGGAGAAACCATAGCCTTGACTAGATGGACCTTTGTTGGCAAAGTAATGTCACTGCTTTTCAATATGCTATCTAGGTTGGTCCCTTCCAAGGAGTAAGCGTCTTTTAATTTCATGGCTGCAATCACCATCTACAGTGATTTTAGAGCCCCCCAAAATAAAAGGTATGACCTAAATCAAATCTCTTACAATTATAGAGTGGAAGTGACAATCAGATTTAAGGGATTAGATCTGATAGAGTGCCTGAAGAACTATGGACCGAGGTTTGTGACAATGCACAGGAAGCAGTGATCAAGACCATCCCCAAGAAAAAGAAATGCAAAAAGGCAAAATGGTTGTCTGAGGAGGGCTTACAAATAGTTGTGAAAAGAAGAGAAGCAAAAGGCAAAGGAGAAAAGGAAAGATATACCCATTTGAATGCAGAGTTCCAAAGAATAGCAAGGAGAGATAAGAAAGCCTTCCTCAGTGATCAATGCAAAGAAATAGAGGAAAACAATAGAATGGGAAAGACTAGAAATCTCTTCAAGATATTAGAGATACCAAGGGAACATTTCATGCAAAGTTGGGCCCAATATAGGACTTAAATGGTATCGACTCAACAGAAGCTGAAAGTATTAAGAGATGTCAAGAATACTCAGAACTATCCAAAAAAGACTTCATGACCCAGATAACCACAATGGTGTGATCACTCACCTAGAGATAGATATTCTGGAATGTATAGTCAAGTGGGCCTTAGGAAGCATCACTTCAAACAAAGCTAGTGGAGGAGATGGAATTCCAGTTGAGCTATTTCAAATCCTAAAAGATGATGCTGTGAAAGTGCTGTATTCAATATGCCAACAAATTTGGAAAGCTCAGTAGTGGCCACAGGACTGGAAAATGTCAGTTTTCATTCCAATCCCAAAGAAAAGGAATGCCAAAGAACGCTCAAACTACTGCACAGTTGCGCTCATCTCACGAAATGGCAACCCACTCCAGTGTTCTTGCCTAGAGAATCCCAGGGACGGGGGAGCCTGGTGGGCTGCCATCTATGGGGTCACACAGAGTCGGACACGACTGAAGCGAGTTAGCAGCAGCAGCAGCAGCAGCACATGCTAGCAAAGTGATGTTCAAAATTCTCTAAGCCATGCTTCAACAGTACATGAACCATGAAATTCCAGATGTTTAAGCTGGTTTTAGAAAAGGCAGAGGAACCAGAGATCAAATTGCCAACATCTGCTCGATCATCAAAAATTGAGAGAGTTCAGAAAAACATCTACTTCTGCTTTATTGCCTACACCAAAGCCTTTGACTGTGTGGATCACAACAAACTGTGGAAACTTCTTAAAGAGATGGGAATACCAGATCACCTGATCTGCCTCCTGAGAGTCTGTATGCAGGTCAAGAAGCAGCAGTTAGAACAGGACATGAAACAACAGACTGGTTCCAAATCGGGAAAGGAGTATGTCAATGCTGTATTTTGTCACCCTGCTTATTTAACTTATGGCAGAAAGCGAAGAAGAACTAAAAAGCCTCTTGATTAAAATGAAAGAGGAAAGTGCAAAAGTTGGCTTAAAACTCAGCATTCAGAAAACGAAGATCATGGCATCTGGTCCCATCACTTCATAGCAAATAGATGGGGAAACAATGGAAACAGTGAGAGACTTTATTTTCCTGGGCTCCAAAATCACTGCAGATGGTGACTGCAGCCATGAAATTAAAAGACACTTGCTCCTTGGAAGAAAAGTTATGATTAACCTAGACAGCATATTAGAAAGCAGGGACATTACTTTGTCAACAACAGTCTGTCTAGTCAAAGCTATGGTTTTTCCAGTAGTCATGTATGGATGTGAGAGTTGGAATATAAAGAAAGCCGAGCGCCAAAGAATTGATGCTTTTGAACTGTGGTGTTGGGAGAAGACTCTTGACAGTCCCTTGGACAGCAAGGAGATCCAACTAGTCCATCCTAAAGGAAATCAGTCCTGAATATTCTTTGGAAGGAATGCTGCTAATGGTGAAACTCCAATACCATGGCCACCTGATGCGAAGAACTGACTCATTTGCAAAGACACTGATGCTGGGCAAGATTGAAGGTGAGAGGAGAAGGTGATGACAGAGGATTAGATGGTTGGATGGCATCACCAACATAATGGATATGAGTTTGAGTAAGCTCCAGGAGTTGGTGATTTACAGGTAAGCCTGGCATGCTGCAGTCTGTGGGGTTGCTATTAGTCAGATTTGACTGAGCGACTGAACTGAACTGAACTGAACTGAACTTGCTAGAGTGTGAGATGAGTGCAACTGTATAGTATTTGGACATTCTTTGGCATTGCCTTTCTTTGGGATTGGAATGAAATCTGACCTTTTCCAGTCCTGTGGCCATTGCTGAGTTTTCCAAATTAGCTGGCATGTTGAGTGCAGCACTTTGACAACATCATCTTTTAAGATTTGAAATAGCTAAACTGGAATTCCATCACCTGCACTAGCTTTGTTCATAGTGATGCTATGAACAAAATTATCAATACTTGGATATTAACAGTGGTATAATATCATTAAGTAAACTATAGATTGTATTCAGATTTTCCCAGTTTTTCTACTAATATCCTTTTGTATTACAAGATCCAATCCAGGGTACCCTATTGCATTTTCTTCTCTTGTCTCTTTAGCCTCCTCCAGTCTTCGATATGCATTTGGTTCTTTTTTTTTTTTTTTTTTTTTTTTTATCTTTACACTCAGGCTTACTGATTGATATGTTTTGCAGGATGTTAATCAATTTAGATTTATATATTTGGGGGAAGAAACCCACAGAGCTGATATGCCCTTCTTTTCCTATCATATTGGGGGAGTATTTTATCAATATATCTTCTTACTGGTTAACTATAGTTGTTTGATATGACAGTTTCTATGATGTTTCTCCAATGTAAAGTTACTATTTTTCCTTTTTATACTCCATTCTTTTGCTGTAGGTCACTCCAAGGATGGAACCCAGGTCTTCCTCATAATAGGCAGATTCTTTTCCATCTGAATTACCAGGGATTCCCTTGTACCAAAGGGGAGAAGAATTAATCTCCACTTCTAGAGGGGGGAATATCAAATAATTTGTGGACATATGTTAAAATCACCACAGTAATTGGTGGGAAATATTTTGAGGATATGCAGATATCTTCTTTCTTTTTTAAAATTTCCGCTTATTTTAACATCCATAGACCATACTGCAACAATTATTACTATGGTGCTCTGACAGTGGTTTTGTATTTCTCTCATTCTTAAATTTATTAATTGGAATTCTTCTGTAAGGGATGATTACTCCTTCCCCTTCATTTATGTATTAAATCATTTATTTTATCAGTATGAATTAGTTAGTTAGTTAGTTTAGTCGCTCAGTCATGTCCGACTCTTTGCAACCCCATGAATTGCAGCACTCCAGGCCTCCCTGTCCATCACCCAACTCAGTTATAGCTCAGTACTATCAACATTTATTTTGTAGCTCAAAATTGTCCCAGTTTTTGTCATGTTTTTCAGCATCACTCATCTTTTTTTAATTCACTTCCTTATATCTTGGTGTCACAAAATGTTCCAGGCTCATCTTGCATTTTACCTGCCCAGTCCTAGAATCAGCCATTTATCCAAGGATGCCTGCTCTCTTTTATTGGAGAATGGTATTAGGAACCTAGATCTGGGTGCTATCAACACATGTGCTTGCCACTAATGTGGTATCACTGCTCTTGGCATATCAGAAGGCAGTAGTAGGGAATATATATCTATATTTCTTTCTGTATCTATTTCTGTGTATTAAAATAAAAATAAGTTCATAGTAGTATCTCCAACTCCAATAAACTGCTGCTGCTAAGTTGCTTCAGTCATGTTCAACTCTGTGTGACCCCATAGACAGCAGCCCACCAGGCTCCCCCATCCCTGGGATTCTCCAGGCAAGAACACTGGAGTGGGTTGCCATTTCCTTCTCCAATGCCTGAAAGTGAAAAGTGAAAGTGAAGTTGCTCAGTTGTGTCCGACTCTTAGCGACCCCATGGACTACAGCCTACCAGGCTCCTCCGTCCATGGGAGTTTCCAGGCAAGAGTACTGGAGTGGGGTGCCATTGCCTTCTCCATATAACTACCACATAGTTAATTCTAGCATTTTGTTTTTGCTTATTTGTAATTCCTTTCTTAGATAATGTGAAAGCTGACTCTAGTCTAATATATTTACTTACTTGTTCAACCCTAGTATATATGTAATATTAGTTTTAGAATTGCTAACCATAATCTCATGAGAAATAAATTTACCAGCTTGAGTACAGTTCATTTTTATCTTTAGCCTGACAGTATCAAATCAAAAGATAATTTTATGAAGTTCCTCAGATCAGCTCCTTTCCTCCTCACGTGTTTCAGTGTGGTTATATGATTCATTTGTTACACAGTTAGATTCATTTGTCATAGTCTGTGTTCTATCTTGGGTTTTCTCAACATCCTGTTTGATTTTCTAAATTTGCATGCAATAAGTTCATTTTTTATGGTATATACTTTTATGGGCTTTGACAAAAACATAGTCATATGTCTACTATCCCAATACCATGCAGAATAGCTCCATCATCACAAAAGTTCCCAGAGAAGTATTCTGAAACCACCAACAAAATAATACATCAAGTTTTTTTTTTAATCAAATTCCTAGGATATGTATTTGAAGTTCTTACCAGGTTGAACTGTTATTGGCTCTGGATGACCCCACTGTTGACAGTGGATTTATTACTCAGGAAACAACACCAAATGTGTACACATTTTCATGCTACTATCTCCTATCCCAACACAGTACATGTCACCACTCTGGCAAAAAAACTTCAGGGATTCCAAATGTCTTTCAGGCCTTTAAAGACTCCCAAATTCTGTTTAAACCTGCATTTTGAACCTTAGATTCTACCACTCCCTCTTTGCCAACTCTTTGCAACCTCATGGATTGTAGCCTTCCAGACTCCTCTGTCCATGGGATTAACCAGGCAAGAATACTGGAGTGGGTTGCCACTCAGTGGTATTCTACTAAGTGGTTCTTAAAGTGTTTTCTGAAGACCAATGTATCACTTTCACTTGAAGTCCAGTGTTCATGGTTAACAACTACAGTTATTGTAGAAAGCTATTGTCTTAGTCACAAAGAAGATGCGGTGATGATGAAGAGGACAGTGATAATAACTATATTTGGAATCATTATTTATAAAGAACTTTCGTGTGCATATTTGCAAAAGAACTTTTACATCTTTTATAAAGACCTTTCATATGTAATTTACAGTGATCCTGAGAGATATTAAGGGAACCTATTTTTATAATATTCACTTAAAGGTAAGGCAATTGAGTCTCAGAGATTATCTCCAGGTTAAAGTGAAGTGAAGTCACTCAGTCGTGTCCGACTCTTTGCGACCCCATGGACTGTGGCCTATCAGGCTCTTCCGTCCATGGGATTTTCCAGGCAAGAGTGCTGGAGTGGACTGCCATTTCCTTCTCCAGGGGATCTTCCCAATCCAGGAATCGAACTCGGGTCTCCCGCATTGCGGGCAGACGCTTTACCATCTGAGCCACCAGGGAAGCCCTATCTCCAGGTTAAATAGCTGACAAACAGCAGAACTAGGACTTAATCACAGATCATCTTTTTTCAAATGTCTTTCCTTTCCCATTATCTATGTTGAAGCCCTTCACTACTATCAGTAAGGAGAAGTAATAAAATTAACATTCCGTATACATGATTTTAATATGTTCCAGGCATTGTATAGTTTTCCACCATAGAGCTAATCTAATTTACTGTGGTTCTTTCAATTCTGTAAGGTAAATACTACCAGATGGGAACACTAGAATTTTGAAAGGCAGAACAGTTTTCCCAAAGTCACCCAACAGTTATCAATCCCAAGTTATTTGGGCACAAATTCCACCTTTTGTCCTCTAGACTACATTGGATTTCTGTTGAGGTGATTAGAGTTATCTTTAGCTCTCAGACCCAACATTTTGTGTCTCACATAGGACAAGCTAAGACTCTAATAGCTGTTAATCTGAGGATGGATTTGATGCTATATAAAACAGTGAGCTTAGATATTCATTCTCTTCTCTGAAGTAGGAAAGATTCTCCTGACTTTTGCCTTCTAGTCTGATAAAGCCTGGATGTAAGGGGGAAATTCTCAGTAGCTTTAAAAAAGAGTGTAGTTTTTGCTAACTGGATAGAACTGAGTTTGAGTCAGGCTCCACTTTACACTATATGAATGGAGTTGGACAAGTTATTGAATATCTCTAAAACTCAATTTTATGGTTTGTAAGATAGAGAAACTATATCATTATGCTGTAGTAAGGAATAAATAACACACCATCCTTAAAGTTCTTAACACATTCTGTCCACCGTCAAAGCCGTCAGCTGTTAGAGCAGGCAACTCAATTTCACTAAGCCCTTTCTTGACAGCCCCCCTTTCTTCGTAGTCAGTAAGTGGTTGAATGAATGTAAGAATTTTCCCATGAACCCAATTAAAACAAACTTCTGACACAGGTCAATGGTTATATTAATTTTGATTCAGCATTTATATTCCAGTTCTTCCTACAGCCAGTATGACTATACATCCTGGTTTGCCTGGGACAATCCTTAGACAATGTTTAGTAGGAACATATTTACTCTAAAAAGTTTTCCAAATTAGATGATAAACCATATGGTTACATTACTTAAAAGGGCGTTTTTGTTTTGTCTTATCTTGTTTTTTTTTTTTTTTAATTCTATACTCACTAGTTCAAATGTCTTTTACTCTCTGGGGATAAACAGAAGAGCCTTTCTTAATAAAAGTCTTTCTGGATAAAATTATGTGCTCAATTGAATTTATAAAATACCAACCTTAAGTCAAATTCGAGTGATTACTGTGAACATTTAGAGTAATGAAAATAGGTATTAAAAATAAATAGTCATTTGATAAAATGTTTAGGGTCCCAAATTTTGATATTGTTTTTTCTCCAACTTTTGTGTTCAAACAGCTAAAGGCAACCATGAATCCTGAAAGCCCAGATCATCAGGGTACTGTGTGGCCAATCACGTGGAGTTCTAGAGTTTTCAGATGAACAGATGGCTTAGGTGTCATTTTAGTATCTGTTCTGCCTACATCAAAATGAGGGGAAAAAGTGACAAAGTATTCTTTTTATGTCTTTCTTTCATGAACATGAATAAATATAGCATTCATGAATCACTGAGACGTAGGAGACTGTTAAATTGCATTTTTGCTAGAGTTTAAAAAAACATATGATTAACCATACTTTTGACTCTGAGTAATTACACTTCCTTATTTAGAGGTCATTTTTTTGAATCTGTTTCACTACTGGCTTGTGGGCTGAAGTGAAATGAAGGCATAAAGATACATTAATGATGAATTATTAAAGCTCTTTTTATTCCCTTGTGACTAAAAAGCTTTCTAGTTACAATGTAGGTACCAAAGGTTTGATTCAGATTATCATGATTAAATCACATAGATTATCTGGCAAAATAATATTAATAAAATATAATAATTTTTAAATAATTATAAGTAATCATCATAACAAACTTTCTCATAGATCTTAGTCTGCTTTGCTATCTTTTCTGTTGTTATGCTGACATCCATTAGAAAGAATGAATTTTCCCTAGAATACAGAGAAATCTTATTCCCTTCTTTTAAAATATTGCATATAAATCTTCATGTTTACCTTATTTTTCTTGGTTCTAGATAAAGGATAGTAAATATATTACAGCAATTACAATTATACCCATTACATACATGAGAATAGTAATGTATTTTTATTTTCCGATACACACCTCACAGTCATGTTCCTCTCAAGTGTTCAAGACAGGCACTCCTAAATAAGCAGCAAAAGAATCCATGTGAAATACAAACACCTTCCCTAGTATATATACTAGGGAAATCTTTCCTAGTATAGATTTCCTGAGGCACAAGGCAGAATGTGACCTTCAAGTTCTTACCTTTCAAAATTTCTGTAGACAATTAATATGATTATTTTGTTCACTTTTTGTTCTGTAGTTGAGGGGTTTCATTCTTCTTCCCTTTAAATTACTTGTATAGGTTTCATGGCACTGATCTGGTCATCTTTTTCTTTTTCATCTTATGCGGTGCTAACAATCTTAAAATCTCAGTGACTCTGACAAGAAGATTATTTCTCTCCCCCTGTGATTTGTTGATTGTAAGTCAATGGCAACTCTAATCCTTCTCCATGTGTCTTCTTCATTTTAGGGCCAGCTTCAAGGAATAGCTCTCACTTGGCTCATGACCTTCTCATGGCAGAGGGCCTGAGACAGAACTATTAATAGTACTTGGGGCTTCTATGCATATAGGGGGTACACAAATTCTGCTATTTCATTGGCCAAAGCAAGTCACATAACCACTTGATACCAATGGGAGGGAAACTTGCACATCATTTAGAAATGGTAGAGATGTGTAATCCTACTGTCAGGTGGGAAGAGAATATTTGTAAAAAAAAATCATAGAATCTCTCACAGGCATATATTTCTTTGTTTGCTGTTTATTTTTAAAGAGCTATGGCTCTTCAACATACTAGGACAGGAAGAAATAGGACTGCCTTCAATTTAAGTGCAGTAAGAGAAGATTCCAAGTTTATTGCTGACTCTGGGAGAAACTTAATCTCCTGGAAAGACATATCTATGGCTTTTGCCTAAGAGCTGGCAAATAACTTGATCAGTATATGAACCCAAGATATGGTTGATTTTTCCCTCAATGTTTTTATGCTGCTTTGCATCTGGACTCTATGAGCTAGATCAAAGAAAGCCCACAGAGCATTTTTTGCAGAATAATGTCCTAAATGCCCACGTAATTTTAATTACAGACCCAGCTTAAATGGATAATTTAAAATATGCTCCAATCACACAGAAGGAGAGTAAATTATCTTCTATTATTTACTGAAAGAGCTAGAAAGTCAAGTAAATGGTTGCTAGGCCTTTTGCTATCACTTGGAGAAACAGAAAAAAAAAATGCAAAACCACAAGCCTGGAAGAGCATGAGAGTTTTTTGTCGTTACATTTTCTTAACAGGGGGAAGTTTGAAACAAGCAGAGGCAAAGAATTTTACTGAGAACACTTGTCTTTCTAGTGTAAAGGAAAGAGACGACTTTAATCAATAATTTTTAGCATTTGAGAGCTGGCAGCAGTAGCTGAAAGATGGAAAGGATCACAGAGCTGAGTGAAAGTTTGGGGAACTTGTCCCAGCAGGTTGACATGAGATGACTTGAAAATGATACACTGCTGGTGTCCTTTGTCCTGACTATAGGTGACAGATGACTTTGATACAAAACAGGCATACTGATCAGAAAAAAACAAAACTCAAAACAACCAAAACCAACCTTCCAATCTATCATTTCAAAGTAAATAAGTACTTACTCTTGCAGGGGAAAGATGAAGGGCAAAGGCACTCTGTAGTTATTAAAAACCTGTACCCTTGTTACTCAAAGTTTTGGTATTATCTGGGAGCTTTTAGAAATGTAGAGTTTTAGGTCCCAGCTTAAAGTTAGACCCACTGAGTTGGAATCTACATTTTATCAAGATTCCCAGGTGATCTGCATGAACTTGAAAGTTCAAGAAGAACTGCTCTAGGATGACTGGCTCCTTGCTAGAGCCTGTATGTACATCATCCAACACAATCATCAAACAGCCGTAACTTTTGTTTCCAAAATCTAAGAATTAGTGAACTTGGTACCAGGCCTCATAAATTCTACAAAATCATATGTGTATACTCAGTAGCTCAGTTGTATCTGACACTTTTTGACCCCATAGGCTGTAACCCACCAGGCTCCTCTTTCCATGGAATTCTCCAGTCAAGAATACTGGAGTGGGTTGCCATTTCCTTCTCCAGGTGATCTTCCCAACCCAAGGATTGAACCTGCATCTTGTGCATCTCCTGGGGCTTCCCAGGTGGCTCAGTGGCAAAGAATCCACCTGCCAATGCAGGAGATGCAGGTTTGATCCCTGGATAGGGAAGATCACTTGGAGAAGGAAATGACAACCCACTCCTATATTCTTGCCTGGGAATTTCCATGGACTGAGAACCCTGGCAGGCTACAGCTCATGGGGCTGCAAAAAAGCCAGACAGGACTTAGTGACTAAACAATAACAATAACAAAGCCATATACACAATAACTAATGAATCCACCAGTTTTTATTTCTCCTTCCGTCATCTTCATTTGCTTTCATTTTTTCCCTCTGAAAACAGAGAAAATGAAAAGTTCTGTTTCTTTAACACTTCAGTTTTCTCAATTCAAAACCCAGTGCCCCCTCTATCTATATTCCTCTCCTCCCTTAGTGCTCACAAGTAAAAAGATGTACTCTAGACACTGGGAAAAAAAAAAAACCTGAAAAATTAAATCAAATGTCTCTTTTGCAGTAAAATTTTATGAATAACTATGTTTTTTTTTTTTATTCTGGAACCCATAATTTTCATAAAACTGCCAAGGCAACAAATAATGTGTCTATATGTTAGACTATTTCTAACTATGTTCCACAAGGATAAAACTGGAACTTGCAGATCATATAATCATTGACTGATAGCTAGAAAGGGATTTAGAGATAATCTTATCCCACAACCTGAAACCTTAAGGTGACTTTCCAAGCTCTCCTACTGCAGGGTTCTGGTTAAAATCTAGGTCTTTTGATTCTCACTGTGGGATTCATCCATTTCTACTACATATCACATTACCTCTAAGGATATGCTAAGAGTACCTGTCAATTAGAAATCATTAGAGAATCAAATAAATCTTGCATAGTATTTTCAGGTGAAGAACCAATACTGAGATTCTCTCCTTGTACCAGTCAACAGTCCATTTATTGAGAAGGAATGATGCTAACGCTGAAACTCCAGTACTTT
This sequence comes from Bison bison bison, assembly GCF_000754665.1. Classification (NCBI taxonomy): domain Eukaryota; kingdom Metazoa; phylum Chordata; class Mammalia; order Artiodactyla; family Bovidae; genus Bison; species Bison bison. The sequence continues at coordinate 1,297,458 of NW_011494843.1, read as the reverse complement.
GGCCACCTCATGCGAAGAGTTGACTCATTGGAAAACACTCTGATGCTGGGAGGGATTGGGGGCAGGAGGAGAAGGGGACGACAGAGGATGAGATGGCTGGATGGCATCACTGACTTGATGGACATGAGTTTGAGTGAACTCCGGGAGTTGGTGATGGACAGGGAGGCCTGGCGTGCTGTGATTCATGGGTCGCAAAGAGTCGGACATGACTGAGTTACTGAAATGACATGAAATGAATGAACCAGGTAGAATAAAATACTAGTAAAGAAAACAGTCCCTGATGATTCCTGGAAGGAAGGAAGCCATGCTCCCACTGCTTTGAGCCTTTGTGTGAATTCCAGCTGGAAACAGGGCTGGATCAGATTCCCACTGAGATACTACTTGATTTAATCCTTGGCTTGGAGTTGCCAGAAAAGGCATATTCAAAAGAAAAGGAAAAAAATAAAAAATAAACAGCTGGAGTTTGTGTGCTTATGCATGCTTTATGTATGCATATTATAGGTTAAGCCTAACTAAGACTTTTATGATTCAAGCTATTTCTTATATACAGACTTCTCTCAGCTCTTAGTGGTTTTCAGTAATAAGCTATTTGCTTAGCAAGGACAGTAAGTATTTCTCCCTATGATTGCTGACACGGTATTGGTCTCTGTGCAGAGAATATTTCCTCATCAAGAACTCAGGTCCTCTAAATAGGACAGAGCAACAAGTTTTGGCATTCAGACAAGGAACATGCCGAGAGTGCCAGCTGACTATTCAGTTTCATCACCAGGTACACAGAGAGACAGAAAAAAGAAACAGCACATAAGCTTGAGGGAAGCTTATGATGGAAAATGAATATGATGGATGAAGTAGAAGTTGAAGTTACTGAAAAAGACAGAATACTACTAGGGGCCATGATGGGGCAGATTAGCTGGAGAAGAGGGTTCTTGGCAACACTTTGGGTGTTGTCAAAGAATGGTTATGGGGGATGGATAGAAAGTGGTTTAGGAAATGTCAGGAGAGTGGACTCTGGAGACGACAGTAAAGTGCACTGAGACCACCCAGAAGGATGGTACGGGGAGGGAGGGGGGTTCAGGATGGGGAACACGTGTATACCATGGCGGATTCATGTTGATGTATGGCAAAACCAATACAATATTGTAAAGTAATTAGTCTCCAATTAAAATAAATAAACTTATATTAAAAAAAATAAAGGGCAAGTTTAGAGAGACCAGGAAAATACCTGCACCTGCCTTCTTGCCAGTGAAGACCTGCCTTCAAAATACCTGCAACCCAGTCAGAAGCCAGGTAATCTCCAGTCCTGCCTGCAGAAGGGAACCCCACTTTTTCTTTCCTAATACTCATCAGTCTACCGCACAACAAGACTGATCCCAGTTGGAGCAAGAGATGTCTATATCCCTTCTTGACTCTTTTTACCCCATGTAGGTACCACATCACCATATTGCAGGGCATCTGGAAAGATCATAGTAGCCATGGACTTGACCTCCTATATTTGATGTTATGGGAGGTGGAATGCACAGTCATGATCTCCCTGGGATAAGGAAATGTTTAGTGATGCCTTGTTGTTAATATCCTAAAACTGTGGTTTAGCCCACAACTTTCTCTTTTAAATAAGATTTGCAATTATAAATGTAAAATAATCAATCTACTACTACATAAAACCTTTTTAACTGATACTGACACAGAAGTAGAGCATACAGTAAAGTACACAAACAAAGGATTGAGCATTAGGGGTCTAGAAAAAGCTTTCTGATTCCTTGCGGACAATATGAGACTAAACTAAAGAAAGGAAAATGTCTCATTTTTGTTTAGAGAAGTGCCAACCAGTCAACATTATTTTCTTTGCTTTTTGTTGTGTTTTCTTCACCCTTTTGTCCCTACTTCTGATATATTCCCAAACTAACAACTTGAGATAAAATTTATCAGGTATTGCCGAGTTCTGTGCAATTTCAAAATGTATTTCTTATTTAGATTCTGCTATGAATGTAGTAGCTAAGTATTAGAGAAATGACTGGAGGTAAGATTGTTCTAAAAATATATTTCCCAGAAAAGACAGAAATGATACAGGAATTGATAAGCATTTGCTATTACCTATACTTTAACCCAATCATATGTGATTTTTTTTAATAGTCACTTATATTTTCCAGTAGTGATTGTTTATATGTAGCTGCTTTTCTGCTTTCTTGATGCTCAGAATATAGTTCAGGTGAACTGCAACTGCTCCATCACCATTTGATTTTCACATAATGGAGAGATATAGGAATTCACAGTTTTCTGTGCTATTAATTCTAGATTTCATATTATAATTGATATCTGTCACTGTTCACTGACAATAAAGTATATCAGCATATGCAGAGTATATTAACTCAAAGATTCATCAAATGATAGCATTTCCATCCCACCCATTCAACCACACTGTGTATTAAATGAAAAGGCACTTTAAAAAATTATTTTTAATTAGAAGATAATTACTTTACAATATTGTGATGGCTTCTGCCATACATCAACATGAATCGACCAGGCGTTCTTGTTTATTGTCAGTTAGATTACTGATTTCTTTGATTGCTTTAGAGAAATCATCTTATTAACCTGTTTATGAAATGAGCATATTAGAAGCCTCTTCAAGCTTCCTTGACAGGGAATATGCATTCTACAGCTGAGACTCCAAACCCCTCAGTATGCTGAGCTCTACTAGAGAATCATTTCTGCTAAATGTTTAGCTTTTATACCACTGATTCTATTCTTTTACCCATAAATGATTGTCTAGAACCCAAGGAGAAAATCTGGGAGAGCAGAAACAAGGCTAGGCTTTCAGGAGTTCCTGAGGAGCTTAGAGTCATTCACATATTCCAGATGAGCAAATTCAGAAAATAAGTAATTTGTTCACTGTTAGTCAAATACTTATTGAGGTTACTGAGTGATGAATCCAGGGCTGGAAATAAGCTTTCCAATGGTAAATTAAAAACATATAAGTAGGAATGTGAATGAACACTCCAAAATAAAAGTATAAAAATGTGTTTTTATATATGTGTGTGTATACACATATACATAGTATGTTAGATATATATATATTGCATATATTACATATCTGTATATATGCACATGGACAGGGAGGCCTGGCGTGCTGCGATTCATGGGGTCGCAAAGAGTCGGACACGACTGAGCGACTGATCTGATCTGATCTGATCTATGTGTACATGCACTATATTTTAGAATTATATATAATTCATATGTGTATATGTATGTGTTTGTGCAGATATATGTACATTTTGAGCGACTTCACTTTCACTTTCACCTTTCACTTTCATGCATTGGAGAAGGAAATGGCAACCCACTCCAGTGTTCTTGCCTGGAGAATCCCAGTGACAGGGGAGCCTGGTGGGCTGCCGTCTACGGGGTTGCACAGAGTCAGACTTGACTGAAGTGACTTAGCAGCATCAGCATGTACATTTTATATATATGCACACACATAATGTTTCTTAGAGGCAAGAGGAGTTTGTTATCTCTTGTCAAAGATATTGTGTACATTTTAGGATTTTAGATAAATAACTAAATCACTTAACAGAAGAAAGGAACTAAGAAAGAAAAATTAATTGTCTGATGGTGAAAGGAGAGGCTGAAAGAAAAAAAGGAAAGGAGGAAGAGAGAATGTGAGCCAGTATAGCTTGGAAGAAGGAAGGAAAAAATATATATTTGAGTCATTAGTATGTGGTTTAGTGCATTTCGGAGAGAAATAAAGAGATTTATTATTGTTTTAGTTAGAATAAATAATTTGATAACTTTCTCACATTCTTAAGACAAATTTCAACAATGATCTAGATGATCATTTCAAAGTTTTTAAAGTCACACTTATTTATCTATTTAAATTCAAAACAAGATAACCCAGTTTTACTGAGGATACCCATGGTTCTTGCCCTCCCTGAGTGCAGAGTGGAGATAACAAATATCTGGTGTTCAGATTTTATTTGGGTTGCTTTGAGAGAGAACTGCAGTGAGCCTTGTGAGAGAGAACCTTGGCCAAAGTAGACAGAAAGCATCATTCCATGTGAAGCCATTGAGGAATTTTCTTCCCAGATGACCTATAAACTGGTGACTTGAACCTGTTTCATGTGACCCTCAAACAGTTCAGACACACGTGTTTCTCACCAATGTGGTCATTCCATCCTCCCTGTTCTTGCTTAAGCACAGGCTGTTTCTTCTCCAGTGGTGGTGGTTATGGTGTAGCAAGTACTAATTTTTACAAAGCAAGGTTCCAGCTTCATAACTGCCACTAATTATTTCTGTGACTCTGGACTATTTACTCAATCTCTTCATGCCTTAGTCTTCTGAAAAACTGGGAAAGAAAAAGTTGCTATGCAAGAAAGTTTTACGGATCAGATAAAGTGGTTTTAAGCATTTACTATCATTTGGACAATGCTATGTTCTGTTGTTTTCATTAATCTGTTGTCACACATAGGAGCTTTCCAAGGGCAGACATGTTTTACAGAGATTCTGGAAGAGAACAGTTTAGTAGTTTTTCTATCTTTTAAAACAAGAAGCTGCTTCTAATTTGTTATTACTATAGTTTTAGATTAAACATTTTTTTTTTTTTTGGCTGTGCTGTGTGGCATACAGGACTGTGCTTCCCTGACAAGGGATGGAACCTGTGCCTCCTGCAGTGGGAAGCGCAGAGTCTTAATCACTTGTCTGTCTGGGAAATCTTTTGGGTTGGATTTTTTATGCAAGATCTTTTCTTTGACAAGTGGCACATTTGTATCTCAATGCTACTGATACTCTCACAGAACTGGATATTTATCCTTCCTGCATAAGACTATGCATAACTCATTGGGGGTTTCAATATACCTTTTTTTCCTACTAGCTTTTATACATTAATCTGAGTAATGTATGGGTCAGTATGGTTTTACAAGTAATTAATTACCTACATTGACAAATTGGAAAGTGACATGTAACTACTACTCAGTAGTTATCTTTCAGGTAACAGATACCGTATGAAATCTTTGTATTGTAAATACTTTTCTTACTTGTAAATGCATATGCTCAGTTGTCAAATTATTTTATGCTGCACAGTAAAATTTTTCTTTAATAGGACATATAAACTTTGTTTATGCTGGGTACTTATTATTACTACTTAAAAAAAGTTCTGAATATGACTGTGTTTCATATATCTCTTTCTTTTTAATGCATAAAGGCATAATGATTAAATTTTATAGAACAAATCATTGTGGTCCCAAGGGAAAACTAGCTAACCTGTTCATAAGATTTAACAAATTGAAAGACTAGAGTTAATAAAGCATTTCCTTTATAGCTAATGGCTTAGTCCAAAGTTTTTGTAATTGTTGTAATAGTTGTTGTGCTTGTGTGGTTTTTGTTTACTGTTTCAGATTCACAGAAAAAGACAGTTTCCTGATGTCTATTTGATTCTTAGTATGTTAGCTAATTGCCAGATTAAACTGATGATGTGTCAAGAAATAAAAGAAGTTTTCATTTTGAACCTTGAATTAAACAAACTATTAATGGCTGATGAGTTCATATACCATGTGAAAATTCCTATTAGAAGTGGGATATGTTTTAGCCTAAAATAGCATTTTACTATTAGTTCCTTTTTAGTCATGAATATATTTTGGGACAGACTTATCTAGAGTTTTCTGAAAGTCAAGATGGATGAACTGCCATGTGTTTAGTTACTTCACAAAGCATATTTAGGAAAGATGCCATCAGATTATTTAATCAATATGACTATTCTCATAATTACCTGGACCACAAATACATCTATTGTTAATCTGAGTCAGCATCATGAATTTACCATTAAAAAAATAAATATGTTTTCTGTATGATTGACCAAATTGATTTTGTTATGATTTAGGTCAAACACAATAATTGACCAAAACATGCAAGACTAATAGCAACCAAAACAATAAAATTATTTCAAAATCTGAAATTTGAGATGATACACGAAGCTGATACTTTCAAAGTACACTTCTCAGAAAATTCATTTTTCAAAAGTCAAGGGTATGAAACTACTACAAACTAATATGCCTTGCCTCTTATTGCTGTTCAGTCACTAAGTCGTGTCTGACTCCTTTGTGACCCCATGGACAGAGTGACTGAGCATGGCGTGGCATGTATCATAGCCCACCAGGCTCCTCTGTCCATGGCATTTCCCAGGATTTCCTAATAGGGAATACTGGAATGGGTTGCCATTTCCTTCTCCACGGGATCTTTGAGACCCAGGATCGAACTCAAGTCTCCTGCTTGGCAGGCAGATTCTTTACCACTGAGCCACCTTCGAAGCCCATGCCTTGCCTACATCATAGCTAATTTTCATTCGATCTCCAGTACAAACCTGGAGTGGGGCAGGGGTGAGAGACAACGTTTGTAATGCAAATTAGTATCATATTGAGTCCACATTTTGGAGCTTTTTAATTTTTGAAATTAATGCTGGGCATCAGCTTTTGTCCCTATATTAGAACACTGATGATTTCCGGGTTCATATAGGCGTTATTTAGCTGTTGAGATTTGTTCTTTAGAATTTACAACTCTAACAAGCCATCTAAGCATTTGTGACCTCTCTGATCTCATTCCTTATTCTTAATCACAAATACTAAAAGTGCCCGTTAGGCTTGTGACTTACAGCAAGTCTAAACAAAGGCAGAAAGCAGGCTGTTGAGGTTCTGGGAAATTTTAATTGCTCCTAGGGAAGAGAATAAGTACACAACAGTAATTCAAGGCTCTGTTCAGACCAAGACCACTTCACCATCATTGCTATTTCAAAGGGCTTCTTTGTCTGAGGAGAGCACAAGCTCATAACACACAATTATCTTCAGGATTCTAAACAGGAGATAATATGCTAAATACCAGTACCCTGCACATTAATTCCTTTCTCACTATCAAGAAAAGCAAAGCATCTGGTGCTGCTAATTGCTGGGCATTTTATACCACTGCAAACTCTTGCTTAAGCATTGATTTCCAGCATAGGTGCCAGACATGTACACTTGAGGTCCAGAGGTTCTCCATAGCAGACATACATGTTCATTTAAATACATCTATGTGTTCAAGTTTGTTTCACAAATGTGTAAGTATATTATTAACCTACTGGGAACCATTGCTATGGAAACGGCATCTGTGAATAAATGCCTGACTGCACCTCTCATTGTGCTAGATCCAAATACATGAATAGATATGGCACCTTGCTTTTGGTTTGTTATATCTTCAAAGGGACCCCTAGAAGGGTAGTCAGTGAAAACTTGAAAAAGGATGACCATTTAGATTGGTTTGATAAGATTACCTTAAAAGCAATTTTTAGTTCCTGGATGACTAGCAAAGAAAGTGGCCCTGGAGGAAACTCGAACTAAAGGAAACTTCCAGAGACTAAATTCTCATAGCAGAAGTCTTATAGACAATCCTCATTTGCTGGAAGCATCTCTTTCCCACATAGAAAGTCACATAGTGGCTCTACCTCTTGTTTAGGAAATTTGTGGGTTTGCTTAAATGGGTATGGGGTATTGTGTGTTAAGAATAGAAGTAGTGTGAGGTTGAAATTAGGAAGTTTGCTAAACTAGCAAAAAGATGTATAAGGAATAAAATATGAGTTTATCTTTGTATGTCACCTCAGAGGGCAATAAAGAGAGTGCTATCTAGAAATAAACAACTATCTCTATGAAAGTGAGACCCAAGTAGATTGTGATTACATGAATGGACAGAGCTCAGACATCTGGGTACTCATGTTCCACATCTCCTGAGGGCAATCTGCAATGTTAAAAGATTTAGTCGAGGCTTCTGCAGTCAAATACATCCAGAGGTGTGAGATGCACTGTTAAATCAGAAAACTTGCCAGCCCAATCTGTTTTTATCCACCTTGTTTGTATCTGCCCTATGCCTCACTGTCTCTCCTGGGTAAAGGTGTAAGAGTTACAGCAGAGAGCAAAATCTCCACACACGGGCCTGAGCCTACTTTTACTTTAGGTTTCTTCGTGATGGACTTCTGGGAAAAAAGGTCAGCTACAATAATCAGAGGAAACTACTTAGTTTATTGAAACTTTCAAAACTAAATATATTCATTTAATTCCACTCCATTTCATGAACGAGGAGAATGAATTTCACAGACATGGGGTAACTTGCTCAAAGTCACAAATCAAGGAAGTAGCTAACCCAGGAAAAGAAGCAACCTCTTCTAAATCCCAGGCTGTATTTCTGATTTAGACTTTAAGATCTGATTCTGTTGGGGCAGCAATGGGTTGAACTAAAAAACAAACTGTATTTTCCAGGTTTCCTTACAAGTAGTGTGGTTATGCAAAGAAGCACATGTAGAACTTCTGGAAAAGTTCTTCAAAAGATAGCAGATTCAGCCATCTTATTCCCTTCCCTTCTTATTTGAAACATAGTTGTGCTGCTGGAGTGACATCTGCCTTCTTGGCAAATGAGATAACAAGAATATACCAGGGAGAGGTAGAAGGATGATAGTTTGGTCCCTGTTTACACTGTAGTGCCCACATCATGGGCTAGTTTACTTAACTCTAGACTTTCAGTCACATAAGCAAAACAATGGCAACTTTCCTAAAAGAAAATGAGTAGCAAAAGCTCATTTAAATTTTTTTTGTATTTGAGAGTATTTGTTTATTCTTATAAGGTCCCTAAATAATCTGATGCAGAAATAAGCAATAAGATAATTGTCTGGACTTGGACTGAATTGCCTGGGCTATGCCTCCATCTCGCGTGCAGAACTGAAAATAAGGGAAATCAGGTTGCCCTCTGAGAGTTAAACTATGAAAGGAACAGATTAGAACAGGTATATGCAAAATTACCTTTTGAAGACAAAAAGATTATGCAGTAAATAGAACTTGACAAAAACCTGATTGAATATATTAACACATCTAAACAAAAAATGTATTACTCTAAAGGGAAGGAAGTAGAGATCTAGCATTTGCTCAGTTGCCTGTGTACACAAAGGAAAGTCACAGAGGTCAACTGAGATTGGGGGTTAGGGGAAGGGTTTGGAGATGGATGGGATGTCTGTACTGCTCAGAGAAAGGGAGCAGAATTGTTGAACTTCATGCATATTTTCTCCCATTGGTAAAATTGCAATTTTTTGTGAGATGAATGAAGCAATGTTGATTTTAGACTAATGCCATTTACTGTTTGATTTATTTATCTCCCTTTGTTCTGATTCTGTGCTCAGCAAACAACCTACTGATGGTGATTTACTGTCCTGTGTAGGTCTGGCTACAGGGAGAGAATGGTTGATATTACAGACTTTAAGCATCTTGTGTTCTTAGACAGTGATTCCTCATGAAGAATTAATAGAATAACTTCTGATTATGATGTGATTTTTAATTTTTTTTAAATGGAGGGTAATTGCTTTACTATGTTGTGTTGGTTTCTGCCATACAACAAAGTGAATCAGCCCTAATCTCCTCCATCCTGAGCCTCCCTCCCCCTTCCCATCCCACCCCTCTAGGTCAACAGAGCACCAGGTTGGGCTACCTGTGTTATATAGCAGCTTCCCACTACTTATCTATTTTACACATTGACAATGTGTATATGTCAAAGCTACTTTCTCAGTTCATCCTATCCTCTCCTTCCTCCACTGTGCCCACAAGTCTGTTTTCTACATCTGTATTTTCTTTCCTTCCCTGAAAATAGGTTCATTGGTACTATTTTTCTAGATTCCATATATATGCGTTAACATATGATATTTGTTTTTCTATTTCTGACTTCACTCTGTGTAAAATAGGTCTGAGTGTCATCTACCTCATTACAACTGACTCAAATTCATTCTTTTCTATGGCTGAGTAATATTCCAATGTATATACATGTCATATCTTCTTTATCCATTCATCTGTTGATGGACATGATATGACTTCTAAGGTAGCTTCATTTTAGGAGCAAAGTGAGTTGATCATGATGATATGAACATTGCAATCCCAGTCAATCTCTTTTACAAATTTATGAACCAGTGTTCAGGGGTCTACTCAGAATATGTATTGTGGTCTCCTATACATTTTTAGTGAGTCCTTCACAGTCTACTAAATCCTAGGCACTGAACTAGAAAGACTCTCTACACCTTCCGAATAGAAGTGCAGGATTTAGATTACAGTGAACTAAATAAGCCATTCTCAGATCTAACCAGACATCCTCTGGAGCTTGTGACTTAATGATATGTGGTCCATGGACTAGTAGCATTAACATCTCTGGAAACTTGAAGAAATTCAGAACCTCAGCCTCTTCTCTAGAATCACTGAATCAGTCTGCATTTTACCAGAGTCGTCAGTATATCTGTGTACACAATACAATTTAACAAGTGCTACTTTCAAGGATATATCCACCATTTTTATCTATTTCTAGAGGTTACTGGGAGACATTCCTTCAGGGGTATTTCCCATTACCACATGATTTTTTGAGAATGGCAAGGATATAAGGCCATAGTAAAGAATGAAGAGTAAACACTCTTTATTCAGGCCACTTCTTGTAGGATGAGGTAATGTCTCATTCTGAGCAGGCTTGTTTACTAGCAACTATAAAACACTCGGTTCCTGAAGCTCAGTGTTCTTGTCTTTAAATGGAGGCCACAGCATGTACTAGCATCCATGTAGGTCATCCATGTTGCTCCTCTGGGAATTTGTGGCTCAGAGAATGAATGCAAACATGCTGACTCTCTGGTTACTGTTTTTGCTGCAAGGAATAAAGTCTTACATCTCTGACCCAGGAGTCTTGTGTCTTCTGCCAGTGTCCATGATACTGTGGCAAGTTAACATTAGCTTATAAGTAGAATAAAATTGCAGACACTTTACAGTTGATGACACAGGTTTCTCTGACCACCCTCCCCTCCCCCTGTTTTTTTAGCATTATTGCAAAAAAGTGAAGTGCTAAGAGAACTGAATTCTTATCCAAGTTCTACTATTAACTAGGTATGGTTACTAGTTATGCCAAAGAATAGTTATTACCTCTCCTCTCTAGAATGATTTCTTCATGAATAAAATAAAGGAGGGGCGGATAAAGTAGTTGATGATAGTTTGTAGATCATTAGTTCCTTGGGACAGGGTCTACATCATAATCTTTTTGTTATCAATATCCGCAGTAAGAATCAGCACATTTTTTTTTCATTTTCTGAATGTTGAGCTTTAATCCAACTTTTTCTTTTTCAATTGGAGGCTAATTACTTTACAATATTGTATTGGTTTTGCCATACATCAACATGCATCCGCCATGAGTGTACACGTGTTCCCAATCCTGAACCCCCCTCCCACCTCCCTCCCCTTACCATCCCTCTGGGTCATCCCAGTGCACCAGCCCCAAGCACATTTTTGATTGTTGATGATATTGATAAATATATGCTCTATTTTGGCCACAAGGACTTGAGAAATGGTTTTCTCTCTTAACTTCATTAAGTTTACTTCATTATATTTTCAGTGTATTCATTGTAAGTTCAGTGTATTTTCCTTACCCACTCTAATTCTACATTAAGGGTTGTGTCCATGTTCTGTGCACACATGGTGCCTAACTTGGCAAAGATAATTGATTTTTTACTGGACTGAAAATACATGAATTGTTTAGATGATATCTGGTTCAGCTTAATGTTGATGATTTTCAGGTCCCTATTCATTTGGGTTGATGACTTCTTTTGAAATGATGACCTCTTTTGGAGAACAACCATTTGTTCAACATATAATATGAAATCCTTCTGAGTCTAAACCCATAAATATGGTGATCTCCAAGGAATAGACAACAATAGGAGAATTTAGAAAGCTAACATATATTGTCTGCACTTCCCCTAACTTCAGAGACCTGTACTCAGCATAGTGCTAATTGGTCTACAGAGATGGAGGAGCAGATTGTATCCTACAATTTAAACTGATAGAGAGGCTGGTAACATATCCTCCAACATTGAAAAGCCAATCACTTCTGTCTCCAATTAAAACTGTAAATAAGGAGTTGCAAGGCATCAGCCTCAACAGGAAAGACAACAGTGCTCTATCATGGGAAATCTGTGAACTCTGATGGGACAGATAACCCCACAATGGTATTGTCTTTCCAACTAAACCCACCATTTCAGATCTCCTTGATGTAAGTGCTGTTTGACAGAGAGAACAAAGATGATAGTAAATAAAAGATTGATGCCATCAGTATTCAAAACTCTTTTTACCAAAAACATTTTTTTAAGGTAGCTAACAAAATTCACTAGGCTGGAAGCCTACTAAATTTTTGAGCTAATTGTTTTGCCAAAGAAGCCACAAACCTGGTCTACTACTATAGTTTTTAACTCTTAAAGTGAGTTCTCTATCCTCAATCTGCCTCAGCTAGTCAGCCTGTGATATGCTTCCTTCAGGTGTAGTCATGGAGCCTACTGTCTGAGAAAGGATTTCCAAGAGGAAAAAGACAAGGGCCATGGAGAACAAGGGAGTTCTTCCTAGAACAAGAAATAATAGTTGCCCAGTGATCTATCTGAAGAACACACAATATCACCAGAAAAGGAAGTCTGGTTTCTTCTAACTAGCAGTATCGGATCATTGCTGCAGATAAGTGGCTGCTGTGGCTTTCCCTTCATCCTCTTCTCAGAAAGAGTATTACTACAGTGTGCTAGTTTACATGCCCTATAGGACTTGTGTGTGTCAGAAAACATTTGTTTTAATCTCAAGGTTGTCTGACCATGTCATGTCACATTCAGGCTGACAGAGGGGACCAGGTATCATTCAGAGACCCTAGACCTCAGCTGGAGTCAGCATACGATGGAAGACTGTTCTTCTACCTTTGATATTAGTAACTGTAGGAAGAAGGGCATGATTGGATATTTGGGTCACAAAGAGATTGGTGCTGGTAAAAACTGCTAGTTGTCCTTCATTATCCATTGTATCCTTTTCCTATAAGAAAAGAAAAACATTTATTTTGGGGGGGGGAGGGGGCAGAACATTCAGTTGTTACTAACAAGGAATACTATACTAAATGAAATAAGCCAGACAGAAACAAACAAACAAAAAAAGATATAATCCTACGTATATGTGGGATTGAAAAAAATCAAAAACAGAAGCAGAGAGTAGAATGGTGGTTACTGAGGGCAGGGAGGTGGGGGATATAGGAATATGCTGGCCAAAGGGTACAAAGTCATAGTTATGTAAGGTGAATGTCTAGAGATCTACTGCACAGCATGATGACTGTGGTTAATAATCCTGTGTCAAACACTGGAAACTTGCTATGAGAGTAGATTTCAGATTCTCTCCTCACGCAAAAAAATGGTCATTATGTGAGATAAAGATCTAACAATTTATATTGTAGTAATCATTTCACTAATATATATATAAATCATCATTTTATATATCTTATATTTTTTTATTAAAAATGTAAAAAAAAAAAAAAACACCACTTTTACATCCAAAAACATGTAAGCATGTGCACAGACTTGGGGAAGCATTTATAAATGAAAAGAGGGAGTTCTTCTCCTGTCCTCTATTCTTCCTACACCCTGAAGTACCAATGTGATGCTGTGAATTGGAGGGGATACCTCACACCACCAAGTAACTTGGGAATGGATGCTATGAAGCAGAACAAGCAAGGAATCTATGTCCTGGATATTATGATGCTATTCTAGTCCTGGACTGTCTATTGCAGGCTTCCATGTGAGAGAGAAATAAAATAGTATTTTAAGTCATTATTTTAGGTTTTGTCACTCACAACTGTTTCTAATTCTAACCAGCACAGATGCTTTAGAAAAATTATCTACCAAGTTATTTACAGATTTAAAAATTTTGTGTTAGTTCTTTACAAGTTTCATAGGATTTTAATACTAATGGACCAAAAATGGTGTTAGATTTTAGAATATTGCCCTTCTGATGGAAGGTTTCAACATAATTTTAGGGTGAAGTATAGGGTAGATAAAACAATTGGCTTTTGTTTCTAGACCTTTGTTTTAGGCACTTCATTTTCAAAGGTCATTTTAAATAACAACTGTCAGGATTTTACTGCTGTAAACGATCACCTGTGACTTTTGGCATGGCTCTGCAGCCTATGGCATGGCTCCAACCATCAACAAGCTATCAACAATGCTGGAGAAACAACTAAGCTCCTTTAAAGTAACAAACATAAACAAGACATAACTGATTGCCTGTATGATAGTCTTTTAGAATGGGTAAGTTATAAGCAATACACACAATGATGGTCATAATGAAATCAATATTAGGTGATTTTTACTGTCGCTGTTGCTAAGTCACTTCAGTTGTGTCCGACTCTGTGTGACCCCATAAACGGCAGCCCATCAGGCTCCTCCATCCCTGGGATTCTCCAGGCAAGAACACTGGAGTGGATTGCCATTTCCTTCTCCAATGTATGAAAGTGCAAAGTGAAAGGGAAGTCGCTCAGTCGTGTCTGACTCTTAGTGACCCCATGGACTGCAGCCTATCAGGCTTCCCCATCCATGGGATTTTCCAGGCAAGAGTACTGGAGTGGGATGCCATCGCCTCCTCCATAGGTGATTTTTAGTCTAGCTCTATTATACACACATACAAACACACATGTATTGCTATAAGAGTTATTTTCATACATTATAATAGGTTCCAATTTTTTGTTTGTTTTTCATCTAGGTGGTAACTAGCCCAGTTTCCAGCCTGAAAGTATTCTCCATCTAAAATTGTCACTTTCCTGCACTTTCCTCTATCAAGAGCAGCAGTAACAAAAAAATATAATGTAGCGTGTTTTAAAACTTAAAAGTTAGACTCATCTCACATTGTGGAGAAAGCAATGGCAACCCACTCCAGTACTCTTGCCCAGAAAATCCCATGGAAAGAGGAGCTTAGTAGGCTGCAGTTCATGGGATCGCTAAAAGTTGGACACGACTGAGTGACTTCACTTTCACTTTTTACTTTCATGCATTGGAGAAGGAAACGGCAACCCACTCCAGTGTTCTTGCCTGGAGAATCCCAGGGACAGGGGAGCCTGGTGGGCTGCCGTCTATGGGGTCCCATAGGGTCAGACACGACTGAAGCAACTTAGCAGCAGCAGCAGCATCTCACACTAAATTCAACTACTGTAAATCATGAAAGATAGTAAAGTTGACCTATGTATTTGAAGATAATGATTCTGAATCACCATCAGCAGAATATATGCTTGAAGCTATTTTACTTTTTCCAGTGGCTTGATACTCACTCTCTAAAAGCCATGATTATCTTATCTAGACATAGCTCTGCATTACTTTTTGCCTTTCCTCATTCTCTAATCGAGCCTAGATACTAAATCTGATCTCATACCAGCCATACTGAACAGAAGATGTTATACTCTGTCCTAACATGCTTCTTTCTCCATACCTTTCAGTTCAGTTCAGTTCAGTCGCTCAGTCGTGTCCGACTCTTTGCGACCCCATGAATCGCAGCACGCCAGGCCTCCCTGTCCATCACCAACTCCCAGAGTTCACTCAGACTCACGTCCATCGAGTCAGTGATGCCATCCAGCCATCTTGTCCTCTGTCG